>NC_051211.1:49273703-49593703 GCF_015220715.1 Pygocentrus nattereri
AACTCAATGGGCATTTTTACATTACTGTGTTGGTGAAAACAATCAGTACTCAAGGGGGCGATAGAGGGCAAATCTGAGCATCTTTGAATCTACTGTTACTCCAACAGCCACAAATGCTGAAAGCAGAGGAATGTGTGCTGTTCTGCTTGTTCTATTGGAATGAAGAAGTGATCATGTATAACACAAGCAAACTAGTTATGCGAGTAACATGCAAAACCATGTTTGTGCAGCTCGAAATGTTGACCTGATAGATTGATATTATTTAACCATTCCATGTCTGTAAAACAAAAAGCGTTACTCACGCCTTAAAAAGGGATGTGCCATAATATAAGAACCAGAGAAACAGTCAGGGAGACGCCACAATGAAGTCAAGGGCTCAGTTCCATTGTAGAAATCTGCGTATTCACATTTGTGTATATGTATAAAGTACGTTTCTGGCCTAATGCTCTACTGGCTGAATGCCACCTAATCGCACAGCAATAGTAGTTAGAATGGCTTTAGAGAAATGCCACTCATTTCTTTTGAGTTACAACTGCTCTTTATCACCACCTTCTGGACCGCTTTATGGAAACCTCTGTTTAGCCATTTCATGCCTGCATACAGCAGAGACCTTTTGTTGCGCATGACTTACACATTATCTCCTCTAACAATGTACAGTCCCAGCACGACCTGCTCCACTCCCTGGGAGGAGCTGAATACACGCTCGTGGCTTTCATCAAGGATGAGGTTGATTGTCTGGTCAAATCCCTTTAACGTTCCCTACAAAAAAAGAAAAAGAGTCTAATGAATCACTCGGGAATCTGACATCATCAAAACACACAGCTGATCATTTACATGCACTCAGCACCTGAAGTATAAATGCAGATGAAATAGATTTACTGCAAACTTTTATGCACATTTTATGCAATTTAAGTTCCCTTAAAAAACGGAACGTGGGCGTTCAACATTACGACAGTGGAAGACGCTGTCGGGCAGATTTCCAGAGGGGTGAGGGATGCAGGGTGAACTTGGATGTTTACATGCATCAGCGCTCTGAACTTCTAAATACCAAAATCAGGTGTTTTGCGAGGGCTTGAAACTTGAAGACTAATTGTGTGATAAATGTGACGAAGTTAAGAAAAAGGTGATGAAGTGAATAAAAAAAATCCAAACAAAACTCTGACTGACTGAGGACAACATGCACTTAGATGCTCATAATGGTTTTAATAAAGGTTACACTGTTGGCAGTGGCGCTGTCACGTTAAAATCGCTGGAGAGCCTTCCGCAATACACTAATGCAGTTATTTGGGTGCACTCACGGAGAGTAATCTTTAATAAAGACTTGTCTGCACTGACTGCCTTACACGGCAGGATAGTGGATGCCAACATTTGAGTGAGGAAGTGAACAATACCCACCACAATCATTCGCCCATCTGATGTAATGATGGCCACAGTCCCTTTAGAGAGTAGTTAAGGATGTTTAAACAACTTCTCATCAATACATACACACATTAATTGCACATTTGGCAAGCACAGACTGTCCATAGACTGCTTGTGAGTAAAGAGCACCTGGAAGGAAGAAACTTGGCGATATAACTGGACAAATGTCTCTACAAAAGACAGCCTTATAGATAGACGTTTGGCTCGAGAGCCAGCAGATGATCGAGGATCATTATGTCTGTTTAATTAAATACAGTGCAAGGCAATTTTTAGAAGATTAAATTAATACTGTAATTGAGTTTATTTATTAGTAGTAGTAGTATTGTTATTATTTGTCTGTTCCAACTTAAATCTCAGAAAAAAAAAAATATATATATTATGATATTCATATTATGATGCATCATGCATCGTGAAAATGTGTTGAAGTATTGTGATATGAGATTTTGGCTATATTGCCCACCCCTATGTATGGCACACCCACTGTATCTGACTGCACACTGCTAAAGGCTAATAATTAGGCTGTGGAGCAACTTAGTGGAACTACGATCCTGAGCCAACGATCCAGCATCAGTATCCGACCTCACTGATGCTCTTCTGGCTGAATGCAATCAGATCCTCACCGCAATGTTCCAACATGTAATATAAAGCCTTCCCATAAGAACAGAGGCTGTTACTGCAGCAAACGTAGGTCAAACTAACTATTAATACCTCTGATTTTCAAAGAAACGCTGGACAAGCAGGTGTCTACAAACTTTTGGACATGCAAGTTACTCACTCAAAAAAGAAGGTTCTTCAAGGGTTTAGTAAAGGCGATAGTTCAGTATAGAACCATGAGCTCTATACAGATCAACTTCGTGCTTAAATGGTTCTTTGCATGGTAAAATTGTTCGTCGGCTTGATGCAGAACGTGCTGTTTATGGTTCTCTTTTAAACTGGTTCTACACAGCACCAAAGAGGGCTCTGCTACTGTTCTGGTGGCACAAAAGCTGGACACTTTTTGGTGCTACACAGAAGCATTTTCATAAAGGTCCTACAACGCATTCTTCAAGGGTTCTTTAGTAAAGGCAATAGTTCTGCTTAGAACCATGAGTTCTATTCAGAACAGTCCCCTTGCTTAAATGGTTCTTGGCATGGTAAAATAGTTCTTCAGGTTGACGCAGAATATATGGTTCTCTTTCAAACTGGTTCTACACAGCCCAGCAAAGGGCACTGCTGTGGTTCCGCTGGCACGCTTGTCACAACAGCCGGACCCTGTTTGGTGCTATATAGCTAGAACCATTTTCACATTCTTCATTTCATTTTCTATACTACACGTTCTCCGTCGACCCGAAGGACCACTTCACCATGCAAAGAACCACTTAAGCATTAGACGGTCGTCTATAGAATTCGTGGTTCTAAACGGATCCACTCCTTTCACTGAAGAACCCTTGAAGAGCCTTGTTTCCAAGTTTTTCGTGTAGCGCGTTCAACACAACTAGCGCACGCACACTTGGCGTAACCGGCTGGCTAGCTACGTTAGCTATCTTGCTAACTCAGATAAAGAAAACCAGTGGAGTCACAACCAAAACAAAGTCACACCCGCGCGGATATTTCGCACCATAATGCCGATTAAATGCGGTAATTTCACAGGAACGGCCAAACACATGAGCGGGGAAATTCAGCGAGATAGCCGCAGCCGGGCTATCATTAGCACGCTAGCGGTGCGTTGGCGAAGTTAGCTCTTCTTGTTCGAATTTCCCCGTTCCACCTTAAATGGTGCGGAAGCTCCATTGTAGCGAACGAGGCGCCAGAATGTAACTACAGCACCATTTAAGGTGGAACGGGACAATTAAAATAAGAAGCTAACTTCAGCTTGGTCTAAGCCAGCTGGCTACTCAGACGAGCGTTTCTGCGCCTCCTGTTTTCACAGAAAGGATACGGTTGATGTAGCTCTCGAGGGCGGTAGACATCTCCTCTGGCTTCGCTTCTGGTTCTCCTACTTCTCTCAACTGTTCAAGCGGACGATGAGGAGGCCCCACTAATGGATCATCGAGCGGTTGTGGATGATAGAGGGCAGTGCCGCAGGAGTAACGGCAGGGGGCGCTCTGTACACGCTGCCCATGTGCAACTCTACAAAAGCTGATCTGGGCCCTGCTCTCATCTCAGCGCCTCCGGTAAACAGGGGTAAACCCCTCCTGGGTATATTTTGGATTTTACATGCCCAAATCTTAAAGCCCCCCAACGGAGCCCCGCTAGTGCCATCCTGTATCGATAAAAATAATGCGTGACCACGCCTTATTAACGCGTGGGAACGAGATCCTAATGGTCACGGCTTAGTAAAGCGTGGGAATGAGATTATTAAGTCGTGGACATAACTTAGTAAGGTGTGGGAATGAGATTGTGGCTTACTAAATCGTGGCCACGCATTAGGATCTCGTTCCCATGCTTTACTAAGTTGTGGCCACGCATTATTTTTTTTTATTCATACAGGATGTCGCCAGCGGGGCTCCGTAAAAAGCAGATGGTTTTTTGTGTGAGGCGTTCTACAGAAACGTCCACTTATCTGTCAGTAGCAGTCACTGGTGTGACCGATCCCCACTGGTGAAAGGCTGATGATGAAACACCAGAGAGACTTTTAATGACAAATGCATTTTACAAACGGCTGCTACAGAGCGTCAAACCGCATGTCGTCAATAATGGAACGGAAAATAAACTAAAATGTGGAATTTAATCCATTTGTGTTCTGCTTTTTCACAGTTACCCAAGAATAAAGTCGGTCACACCAGTGACGTCAGCTAAAAGCGTCGTATGAAATCAAGAGCTAAATAAGAAAATCTCTGCTTAACTGAAAAGACACGGTGGACTCACCATGAGCTTTTCTTCATAGATGCTCAGAAAACAGGTGAAAGGAAGTCATTTGATGTCTTCAGCGTGACTTTTATTTCAAAATAAGTAACACAGCTGACACGACTCCTGGGGGCCGCAGCTTTCACTGTGTATTTTATAATGTTTATTTGCCATTTGTTTTCTTTATGTTGTGTATTTCAGATATATATCATAGTCATGTATGGATTATTGAGGTTAGAATAGCAGAAAAACATATTTTTCACTTCAGTTATGGCCTCAGCCTTTACGCACGTGAGGACAAGCACACTGTGGTGTGTGGAATTCTGCATCATTGATTTAAAAACCAATAGCGCTGACCTGAAGATTCAAGGTTTCCTTTTTAAAATAGCACTGTTTTTTACATTTAAATAAATAATAACCCTAACATGTTATTCAAGCGCAATATATCTGTAACGCTGGGGACACAAAAATGGACATTTGTGCATGAAATAAATGTAAAGTGTTGATGGTTTCTGGACAAACTGCCTTGAAATGAACAGAAATGATCACAAGTGTAAAGCCCCAGGCTCGTCATTTACGGCTGAAAGTCAAAATGTGAGCTGCTTTCTGTACTTTTTCAAAAAATATTTTTACACTGCAAATCACTTAGAGACATCATCTGAGATCCAGTCTGAAGCCCCAGATTTGTGGACAAATGGTCATCTTTCAGTAGAAAACCACTCAGGCTAAGAGAAGTTGCTGAAAAGTCACACCATTTATCAAATCAAGTAAAATTTATTTGTAGCGCTTTTTACAACAGATGTTGTCACAAAGCAGCTTCACAGAATTCCAGTAAAGACAGAGTTTAGGTGAGCAAGCCAGGGGCGACAGTGGCAGGGAGAACCTCCCTCATAGCTGAGGAAGAAACCTTGGAAGGAACCAAGGCTCACCAGGGGGGACCTGACCTCCTCTGGTCAGACTACCTACAAGTGATTATACTACTAATATGAATAGCAGTAGTGTTATTTGTAGTAATAGCTAGGAGTCTATGAAAAGTTCAATGTGGGGTGGGCAGCTGGTCCAAGGCAAGTGGCGGTAGCTGGAGTGTGGGCAGTCAGACGGACAGGTGGGCGGTCATTTACTGGGAAAAATGTAGGGAGATGGAATTAGTTTGTTCTGTGTGGGTGTGTGTAAGACAGAGAATGTGAACATAGTTTAACTATGAATGTTGCTGCGGCCCTCACAAAAAGTGAGCTTCACATAACGCTGTACACCTCTGGAATAACCCACACGTCCCCGCCGGTGAAGATATTTATGTTTGCAACACTTGATCGTAAAACAGTGAGAGGAAAATTATGGATGGAATCATGAATAAGGACGTAAAGGGGAATTCCACTGAATTTTCAAAATGCCTGCCTACTTCAACGCTTAGGAACATTCCTTCATAGTAGTTTGGGTTGAAATTGTTCACTGTAGAGAATCTGATTTCTGATGTAGTGACTCTGATTTCTCTACTGTGGTGGTGATAGGAACCAGGAGTCACCATCACATGAATATATTTTATTTACCATCCAAAACCACCAGTGAACTACAAGCGTCTCGAATGTTTATATGTAATGTTGGTTAAGTTTTCTTTGGGGGCTATTTTGCCTTAGAATGACCTGCATTTACTTCTTAAACACGCACGTTTTAGACTAGAAACTGATCTCAAAATGATTATAAAACAATACCTGAGGCATCTGGCGGTGTATTGATGACCATGTAATAGCTCTCTGTGAAGGTGCTTTCAGAAGCTTCAGACGTCTGGTTCCTACCACTGAGAACAGTTCTGACACGGTAAGCTTCAGAGCATTTCATACCAAACCACTCTAAATGACTTTGTTTACATCTTGGCCATTTAATTATGTAGAAATTTTGAAAAATAAATGGAATTTTCACTATAAGAAGATTAACAGAAGATAGGATATTGTGGAGAAATGCATGGGGTTGTCAGGAGACTTGATGGCACTTAACCCCTGTGTGGCGTTCAGGTCTGTGGGACCCATAAATGATGCAATTTATTATTGCTTCAACGTCAGATTGCTTGGTCTTTGCTCATTTTCTGTGAAGAGTTTTCAGTGCCTTCCCTCTGTTCACCCCCCCCCCCCCCCCATTTATATTACGTGTGGTGTTGGGTGAATCCACAGGGTGTCAAAGTGTGGAGGTGCTGTGTCCTTCACTCTGTTCTCCTCCATGGCCTGTTTGTGTGTGTGTGTGTGTGTGTGTGTGTGTGTGTGTGTGTGTGTGTGTGTGTGTGTGTGTGTGTGTGTGTTTGTGTATATATATATATATATATATATATATGTGTGGGTGTGTGTGTGTGAGGGTAGACAACACAGACAGGCTGCTGACTGGCTACAGCTGCTAAAGGAGAATCCTATGCTGGTCACTGTGATATCCTGTGATATTTGAAACAATGTTTGCATCATTTTTTATGGTTGCATTAATTTAAAAACCATAATGCTGAGGGTCCATCAGATCACTGAGTAGCAAACACATTGACATCAAACAAGAGTTAAATAATAATAATAATAATAATAATAATAATATAGTATTATCTTATAGGAATATATGCTAAACTGTAGTAATGTTCTCACACACACTGAGTGGAGGGAAAAGGTTAATGATTGGTGTTGTTAAGAGGAAGTGAACTTCAGTCTGAAGTTACACTTGAATGCCTCTGGTGAGCCGATCTGGACGTGATGAGAAGAATGAAGAGAATGACAGTTAGGAATACAGTTAGAAAATTTAGTTTTATATGAAAAGGAGCCGCCGCAAACCAACTCAGGTAAAATAAAATACATTCTAAAACCTTTTATTTATAATATAATCCTTAGACTAGACATTGTTCACATTCCCTGCTTTGGTTTTAGCCTTAGTTACCAGCCATTGTCCTCGGTCTCCAACAACATGAAGGCAGAGGACAAACTTCAGATCCTGGAATTCCTTTTGATGCTGGTCAACTCCTTGTTTGTGGTGAGATAAAACGAGTAATCAGTTTGATCTTTAACAATCTTTAACCTTTGACTAAAATTGTACTAACAATGAGGCACTAACGACTGAAATGGTGTTACTCACATGCTTCTTTCTAGTTACGTACAGATAAGCCAACTGAAGCCAGTGGAGGAATCTAAAGTGACATCTGGTCAATGGCAGAAACGTTTGCACTGACTGCGTTTCAGAATGTTGGGCTAATATGGCTTTTATTAGTTTTATGGTTTATGGTTCTGCCAATTAGACGTCAATTTAAAAACATACTGCACATTTTTCCTCATTACTGGACACATAATATACATCAATATTCTCCACAGATCATCGGTATCAGCCTTTTTGGATGTTCTACATGGATCTTATTTGACAAAAGCAACTTTATAACTGTTTTAAACAACGGTAAGCTTGGTTTTTTCCTCTTTGGGATGAAAGAATCTGGTATCATTAAAGGTGTTTCCACTGATTTTTCACATTTTCTGGATAACTATGTGGTTAAGCTCAGAATAAAGTCTTTCAGAGTGGTTTGGTGTGAAATGTTGCAGAAAGAAAAGAGGTGAGTCAGAATTGTTTACAGTGGGGGTGATAGGAACCAGATGTCTGAGGAGTTTATTGCTTATAAAGCTACATCATAAACTTTTTACACAATAAATGGTTATGATGCATCATATCTGAGACACTGTTTTACAGTGGTTTTGAGATTAAATTATATTTAATAAAATATATATTTTTAAAAGTCTATTCATGGTGAAGAGGCACATGCAGGGCAACACACAGTCCTCAAACCAAACTTATTTTTTCATATCTACCACTATTTTACCTTTATCAGTATTACGTATGAAACTCAGAAGACCAGTAGGTTCACAGGCCATTTCTGGATAGTTAATTGTAGACATTGTGACCTTTGGGCCTGAATTCATAAAAACGTTCTTAAGAAAAAGCTTTCAAACATTCTTAAGACCAACACAAAGGAGTTTATATGAATGTTCTTAAATGCAGTTCTCAAATAATCTCTTAAGATAATCTTAATTATTTTCGTAAGAAAGTCTTCATTGTTTTCTTACGTAGGCTAAGTTGCATTTTATCCCGTACTGTAAATGATGGATTATACACTTTGTATTTGTATTGACTGTTACTTATGTTATTCAGTTTATCTGCTGAGAGGGGTGTGGGGTGACAGGGAGAAGCAAGGAGGATGGACAGGAGTCGATAAATTGATTTAGACGCTCACCATATCAACGTGTGTGAGGCTATTGTGAGGTTAAGGAAACCTGTAAGTACATAAGAACTTAGTTATTTGAAGAACAACATTCTTTCATCACTTTTTTCTTAAGAATGGCATTAAGAAAACACACACACACACACACACACACACACACACCTTCTAAGCCACGTATCCTTCTGGGGGGGAACTGGAGCCTATAGCAGCAGTCATTGGGTGGAAGGCAGGATTCACCCTGGACAGGTCGCCAGTCCATCACAGGGCAGACAGACAGACACAGACAGTCACTCACACACTCACACCTAGGGGCAATTTAGCATGTCCTAACAGCCTGACTGAATGTCTTTGGACTGTGGGGGGAAACACAGGGAGAACACACAAACTCCACACAGAAAGGACACTGGTCACCCGGCTGGGGAATCGAACCCAGGCCCTCCTTGCTGTGAGGAGACAGCGCCACCACCCAACAAAAAACACACATTTAAGAATATTTTCTTTCTTAAGACAATTTCATGACTCCGGCCCCTGGTTCCTATGACCACCACTGTGAAGTAATCAGAGTTGGGCAGTTTTTCTACAATGAACCAAGTCACATCAAACTACTCTGAATGACGGTTTACGTCTCAACCACTGAATTATGCAGAAATTCTTAAAAATCGGTGGGATTGTCCTTGCTAACTGTTGCTTTTCTCTTCCAATGCACAACAAATAATGAGTGAATGAAGATCCTGAATGAGTGCTTTAAGTTGAGCTGGGAAAGTGTCTTTGTGTTCGTCTGAAGTTGTGAGGGTATGAACAGGTGCAGTGCTGCCTGTATGATGCTGGTGTTTTTGTGTGGTTCTCACAGAAGATGTCAAGGTGGTGGCTGGAGGGCTCTTTGTTATCGGCCTGGTGGTCTTGGCTGTCTCCATGTTGGGCTACTTTGGCTCTTACTTAGAAAACAGATGTTTAATAGCATTCGTAAGTATTGATCCACAAAAACCCACGAGAACAGAAAAAAATGTGTGAATCAGTTATAATTAGGGTCATGTTATATGCATGTTATAAGGCTCACATACAGCATCTATCATAACAACCCTACTCTCTTAAAAATGATGGTTCTTCCAGGGTTCCTAAAAAAGGTTTTATATACAACCATGAACATTCAAAGAACCCTTTGAGTGATTAAAGGGTTCATCACATCGTGAAAGGGTTCTTCAGATTAATGGAGAATGTGCTGTAGGTGGTTCTATCTAGAACCTTTTTGAAAAAGGTTCTATATAGTACCAAAAAGGGTTCTTCTGTTGTCACAATGTCAAGCTTGTAACAATAGAAGAACCCTTTTTTGGTGCTATATAGAACCTTTTTCAAGAAGGCTGTATATAGAACTATAAAAACACATCTACAATCTGAAGAATGCAAAGAACCCAAGCATTCTTTGAGTGTTCATAGCTGTATAGAACCATTATCCTTACTAAAGAACCCTTGAAAAACCATCTTAGTGTGTAGAAGTAGTTAGTCTTAGTGTCCATGAGCCAATCGGCATGCTTGTTCTAAAATGTAGACTGCTGATTGGCTGTCTACATCACATTGTCTAAGCATGCTATCAATGTCTATAGTTACAGTAAATGCATCCACAGACTCACAGGATAAGCCACGCCCTCTTATTTCAAAGAAGCTGTTGCTTTTTATGATTTAGTGATTTTCAGACTGCATCAATGGTCCACAGATATTATAAAAATGAGTCACCTTAGCAAGTAACCTACGAGCGCCATGACTCCAATTAACGTATCTTCATTTTTTGTGATTTAAATTTTTCTGCATCATTTGAGTTCAGCAGCTGTCTTTTAAATCGTGTTAAAATTTCACGACGATTGGACCAATAGAAATGCTCCAAAATTGCTTAGAATAAAACTTTTTTTCATAGACGTACATTGAAAGTAAAGAAGGTTTTTGCCCTCTCCTGTAAAGTTCCTATTTGGAGATACTTGTTTTTCATTGGACAGTGACGATATGCTTATCGTCACATATAAACCATATATTTTAAGGAACCATGGATTGAAAGAGAAGAGGGTCATTGTATACCCTCAATTTCCTGGGAGAAAGTTATTTGTTCCCACTTTATATTGTGTCTGTAATAACATGTGTTGCTGCCTGCAACAACAATAACTACTAATGATTTAGTCACTGTTACAGCTGGATTACAGGAGTAGATCTTAAATAATTACACATCTGTATCAACTTTAATTTTGGCATGTAATTACACAAATGTATCTAAACAGTTGTAATAGCCTATTCGCCCTCACGTAATTACGTAGGGTAATAACACATGTAATTACATTTGTAATCAGAATCATTTTTTAGAAGTTTTTTTTTTCCAGCAGTAAAAGAAAGTATGTAATAATATACATTAAGATATTATTTACATTGTATCTGCCAGCTTTCCTAACATTAAGCTAGCATTGATGTTGCTAGTCCTGTAACACTGTAACCAGTTTCAGCTTTAAACCATTCGGTAATGTGACAGAACAGCCGACGCCCCCTTATATATTAAAATATAACTTTAATGACATTAATTAAATGTGATGCATTTCCCCAAAGCAGTGTCTCTATTACCACTCCATTATTACACAGTACCTCTATATCAACTACACAGGAACTGTCCACTTATTTTATAGTGTAGCTTTAACACTACACTAGAAAGTTCCTGTGTCTGAGATACACTTGTGTAATTACATAGGCTGTACGGCTGTAATCCATCTGTGACATTTACTAAATCATCATTAGTTACAGTGTTATTGCATATGGTATTCATGTGTAACTACACAGTTATTAGAGACAGTTATTTTGTTCACATTGATAATTTTAAAAATAATACTAATCCAGAAAAAAACAAGTATTTGTCTTATAATACCCTACATGTACCTGAATTGATTGACAAATGCGTTTAAACCCAAAAGCTTGTCTCAAAAACTACCGTAAAACAGTGACTCAGGCCCCAGGCTGTGTATTCATAAACATTTCCTGTAATAACAGGAATAACAGCTTTTTATTTTACTGTCATTTCCATTGTTTGTACCTTGATGAATGAAAAATCTACCTGCACAGAACCGTTATTACTGACAGAGTCATGGATGTAAATCGTGTAGTGATATAAGTGGTCCATTAGGATTGTAGGGGTCACCAAGGCCCCACCTACCCTGCCTGCAGACATGCAGCTGGTTTTCAGCAGTTTTACTACTGCTGCCTAAATTACTAAGGAATGTATTGGAAGTTGTCTGCCCTGCGCTGGACTGGCGACCTGTCCAGGGTGTATCCTGCCGTCCGCCCGATGACAGCTGGGATAGGCTCAGGCGCCTCCCGTGACCCTGAGGGAGAAGCGGCTTAGAAGATGTGTGTGTGTGTGTGTATATGTGTGTGTGTTGGAAGTGTTTTTCTATTCACAGACCTTTCCAGCTCTTATGCTGAACCTCACTCTCCTACTAAGATAAGGGTTGTTTTCCTCTGTTGAGGCTCAGCTTATGTTCTCTTTTCCAGTACATGGGCTTCTTAATTGCCATTATTTTGGGTCAAGTTTTCATCACCTTCCTTCTGCTGCTAAGAAGGAATCGGGTATGTTTTTAACCAGCTTCACTTTTGATACACTGCTGTAGACTTTTCATTAATATTTAACCACCACTGAATGACAGGGGTGAATATAAAAGTGGAGTGCCAGCCAGATTTGGTGCAGTCCTGTGTTTCACCACATTCCCCTGCTTTTCTTCATGTTTAAACCAGTCTGAACCAAAAGAGCCAAAAGGTAAAAGCATTTTCATTTGAACAGATGGAAGTGGTTTTGAATGAGACTATAGATGGCTGGATCACTGAGTACGGCCCAAACAGCACACAAACAATACGGCGGCTTCTGGACGGCGTGCAGCAGTCTGTATGTATGACATAACAGCATCACTGACCATCAGAATAATAACGATAACGGAGGCAGAAGTTATACTGTGGATGATACGCGTCATACATTGAAGTATAATAATTAACCACAACGATTTCAGTCGGTTAATAAACTGATCCAAATGATAAAAACATTTAGTGGTAGTTAAAAGTGCTGCCTGCACTTCATTTGCACGAACTGGTTTGTTATGAGTGTGTTTATCTGCAGGCGAAATGCTGTGGCAGACAGAACATCAGCGACTGGCAGACAAACATACTTATTCAGAATTATTCGGACCCGAATACAGAACACATTTACCCGTGCTCCTGCTTCAATGGTAGCTGCCCCGCAATCCCAACCGATGAGATGTACCTGTTTGGAAAGAGTTCGGAATCTACTGAAATCTACGTGACGGTATTAAAACACATAGCTTAATAATATCATAACACTATTTTGCAACTTTAACCTCTTAAACTGTAAGGGTCTCTATGTGTTCCCCACTCTCACTGCAGAACTTACACATTAGGTTTCACAACAGTTACTGTGTAATTCATAGCTGCAAAATATTCATAATAGATACAAAAAAATTCATAATAAATATTGAATAATTAATTTACTGAAGAATTCATAGAGGTTACTGTATAATTGAAAATAAAGAGTAAATAATTCATAATACATTGAATATTGCATTTACTGAATAATTCATAGTAGATAATGTGTTATACATTAATTCATGGTAGTTATGGATTAATTAACAGTAGTTACTGAATAATTCATAGTAGATAATTGTACTTACTGAATATTTCATTGTATTTACCAAATAATAGTAGCTGCTGAATAATTGATAGTGGTTACATAATAATTCATAGTGGTTACAGAATAATTTGTTGTAGTTACTCTACAATTCATTGTATTTATCAAATAGTTCATAGTAGTAACTGAATAATTCATAGTGGCTTTGAATAATAGAGTCACAATACTAAGTCATACTAAATAATTCATAATAAATGCTAAAAAAATTACTGAATTATTCAATAGTAGATAACTAATAATTCATACTGGTTACAGAGTAATTCATAGTAGTTACAGAATAGTTCATAATGGTAAAAGAATATTTCGTAGTAGTTACTGGATATTCATAGTAATTACCAAATAATTCACACTAGTTACAAAAAAAATCATAGTGGTTACTGAATAGTTCATAGTACATAATGAATAATTCATACCGGTAACAGAATAATTCATAGCATTTACTGAATAATTCATAGTATTTGCCAAATAATTCATAATAGTTACAGAAAGATTCATAGTGGTTACTGAATAGTTCATAGTAGATAATGAATAATTAATTACAGTAACAGAATAATTCATAGTGGTTACTGAAAAATTCATAGTATTTGCCAAATAATTCATAATAGTTACAGAAAAATGTATAGTGGTTACTGAATAGTTCATAGTAGATAATGAATAATTCATATCGGTAGCAGAATAATTCATAGTGGTTACTGAATACTTCATAGCAGATAATGAATAATTCATAGTAGTAACAGAATAATTCATAGTAGTTACAGAATAATACACGTTACCATTAATAACTTAATAATAAGCCTGCAGATTGAGTTTATCGTGTGCTCACCTCTCCGCTGTTAATCCATTTTGAGATTATAAATTGCTGTGTAAACTGACATCATACGTGGTCTCTGAAAACTGAGTTCTGTGATCTAATGTGGCTGTGCTGTTGTTTCTTGGTGTAGGGCTGTGGAAAGAAAATAGATGACTGGCTCCAGATGAATATACTTGTGATAGTGGGCATGGACATTGGACTCCTGGTCATTCAGGTATCTACACAACCCAGAGATTTTTTAATGCAAGCGGAGTGAAAATGCATTTGAACTATGCAACTGCAAATATTTTGGATGGTTAGGAGCAATAAAAATCAATCACAATTGATGATTTATTTTTCCTTAGCATTTTAAATTCAACAAAAGTTCCTTGAAGAAGACATGTTAACTTAATTTCAATCTACAAAACATATGACTTGGACAAACCTTTGCTCACAGCTGTCTTGAACTAGAGTCTCGAAATTGAATCTAATGAGGGAGGTCAGAGATTCACACCCCTACCATGCAAAAACACTTAAAGCATGAACTCACTGCTGACAAGAACATGTAAAAGTTCTTTGAGGAACTTTATCTGTGCATTACAGAACTCTTGCTTTTGCTTCCTTGTGCAGATTCTGCAGTTTGCCTTGGGAGTTCACATCTACCAGAACATTGGTATTAAGATTAAAGCTCAACACTCCAAGAAGCTCCTGGAGGACAACGCTGCACCAGAACCTCACCTTCATCACAGTGATCAGTCTGGCAGTCACACTTATGACCAGCAGCCTCCGACTACTAACAATCAGGAATATGCTGGACAGATTTATCCATATGATCAACAGAACCAACACTATCATGACCCCCAGGCCAGTGGCCACCCCTGTGACCAGCAACATAATGCGTATGCTCCAGTTGATTCTGGACAAGTTTATGATCAGCATCAGTACCAACATTACAAATGCCACCTTGACCCAGAATCCACCGGTCACATCTATGACCACAGACAAGACAATGCTTATGACCAAGAATACACTGGTCAGAGTTCTGACCGGTATGCAGATCAATATAACCAATTTGGCAATGATCAGTACTCCCCACAGGCCTATAGCGGCAATTATAACCAAGGTTACGTTCAGGATTATGACTCCAGGAATAACTATGACTGTTACTAGTTATAAACCCTGAGGCTTATTCTATAAGCTCTGATCAAGTTGTTAATTTGAGAAATGCCAAATTGATTACTTTATTGTTTTATGACATTTTGTGCTCAATCACCATAAATCATCAGCTCATGGCATTTTAGTTATCTTGGAAGAGGTCCAGGATCGCACCTGTCATTCCAGTTCACTCAGATCTCTCATACAAGGTAGGCAATAGGAGATCCTTCAGAAACACACGTAGAACCGCCTGAAACAGGTTCATGCATCAAGGTGCAGAATACAAAAATAACAGGAGAAATCTTCTTTAACTCATTCCTTTATTTTCTCTATATAACAACAAGTCATTAGTTTACACATACTGTAATAGCTTGATGATAGAAAGTACATAAATCTGGTAATTAGTGGGGTAAAAAAACAGTTCAGGCAGCACTTTGGATCCAGCTTGAAAGTATCTTAAAGGGGAACTGCGCTGTTTTTTTATGTCTACAAAAATAGTTAAGATGTAAACCAAGTTATTCAGGGTGGTTTAACGTGAAACACTCTGTTCTAGACAAAGGTACAGAGTCAGGATTGTTCACACTGGTGGTGACTGGAACCAGATGCCCATCTTTTCAAGCACTCCACCTCAGGTGGAGAGATACATTCAAAATACTCCTCAAAGAAAACTTTTTTAGCATTGCATGCATATTCACTACCATGAACCATATTATATTAAACCAGTCTGAATGGTTTTGTTTACATCTCAGTGATTTATGTAGTAATTTTGGTGGAATTTCCTGTTTTAAAGGAAACCTCCCGCTTTAAAAGGTAGTTTGCTAAACAATGAATAAAACTACAGAGAATAACCTTCTATGGATGCACAGCTATGGACATTAAAATGAATTTTACAGTAAAACACAATCGGTAAGATAAATACTGTAGAAAGTCAAGTTTCACAGAAAATAAATACTGTCCATTGTGAAAGTTAAAGTAGATACAGTTGATAATGGTTGATACAAAAAAGTCAAATGTGCCACACAACTGTCAAGTTTACACCTTCTCCACTTCTACTGGGAGTGAATAAATAAATGGAACTTCAGCCACCAAAAATGTTGGTCCAAAAATGGTCATTTTTCTCTCCTGCACTGGTCAGGACAGATGAGTTCAAACAGTCTGAGCTGCTGCAGATCAGCAGTGAAATATAAACATGGTCCAGTGCAGCAGTGTTCAGTACAGTCTTTAACTTGTGTGCTTCTTGGCATGAACTGAGATAATGAAATTCTTGAAATCACATAAATAATACTGAGTCAAGGCTGGTTTATACTGTACGGTTTTCCATAATTCTGTTGAAGACATGAAAGGATTTATGATGGGTTTTAATATGTGGTCTCTGATCATTTAAGGGTGGATGTCTTAGTGCCTCTACAAACAAAGACAGCCTGCAGTAGTTCTGACAGTGTCAGTGATTTGGTCTAAAATCTCAGCGTGACTGCTGCCACAACACACGTCTAAAAACACCAGTCTGGAGCTGCATGAAATGATATGCGCGTGTGAAAGAGACGAAGAGGGCTATAATAAACAGAAAAGCAAGCCTATTTCTCTTAAGATCACTGCGACATTCCACGCTGTCGTCTTCTCTCTAAACGGCTCCAATTTCTGCCTCTTCACTCTTTAACACGTTTTTCAGTCAAAACCAAATGCCGAGGGCTTTTCTTGGTTGCACGGCTTTTTTTTTATTAAAAAAAAAGTAGAATTTTTGTCTTCAGAACTGATTAATCATATAATCTGACCTGGAGAACAGTCTGAACTTGACTGAGACTTTGCTTGTGCAGTGCAATAAATCCAGTTTGAAATGCCTTTGAGAAACCATGAGGTAATTATATTTTCAGAATTATACACCTTTTAATGTTTAACACAGTTTGTCCTGTTTGGTTCTCTCGTTCTCTCAGTTCTTGTTCCCAAAAGGTGATGGGCTTTACTGCCTTTGAAGCATCTTCAGCATTATGTTAATTAAACAGCATAAATAAAATGACAAATTACATATAAAAGAACCCTTTTTGGTTTCAGTTTACATCTGATCTTGCCTTGAATTTTTGCTTTCGGTCAAGATATTTCATTTCTGTGCATCACTAAAATCAATTATGCCCTAAAGCATATCGCTGTTGTCGGAGCAAAACCTCGTATCTCCAAAATGGTAATTTTACAGGAGAAGGGGAAAACCTACTTTACTTTTAATGTAAGTCAATGGAACCAGAATTTTTTATAAGTCATTTTGGGTCATTTCTATTGGTCCGTTCATCGTGAAAATTACACACAACGCAAAGGGCCACATGCATTTTCAAAATTATGATAAAAACTGAAAAATGACAAAAATGGAGAAAACAAGGTTTTCTTCCGACAGCAGCGACATGCACTTCACCCTTTTAGATCTGGCTCTGTTGGACCTTACACATGAGCTTTGATGCTGCAGTCATGTCAGATGGATATCTTTATGAATCACGGAGTTATTTCCCTACTCAGCAATACAGTCTGACTCAGGAGATACTTGGATGATGCTGGCATCATATGGTTCTGATTGTTAGTGTCTGGAGAAAGAGGGCGCGAGCTCTGAATGTGAGTCCTCCTGCTGTGTAGCCTCGCTGTTCGGAGCTGAGTTGGTGTGTGGAGAGTGGGCTTAGCCTAAAGTATGACTAATGACACTCTCTCCACCATAAAAAGCGGCAAGTCTGTGTGGATGAGAAGACTCTTTGTTAAAGTCTCGCTGCGGTTGATGATAGCCAGTCTGCCATTACTGACCTCATATATCGTGAGCTGGAGGTCATGCTTTACGACAATAGTGGACAGCGCTCGCATTGATCGCTTCAGAGAGAATGCTGATGAGTTATTGGGGGAAAAACATCTTTAGACATCCTCCACCTAAACCTGAAAGATTCTTAGGCAGAAAATGCAGCTTTCTAATACCAGGACTCGGTGAGCAATTGGTCAGCACAGCTTTGGCCCGCATGCATGTGTGCTGGGGGTATTTAAAACATAAAAGAAAAGCTCTGTTGGAGGTGCTTTTGATGGTGATGGAGAAAACATCATTCAGAGTGGTTTGATTTGAAGTGGTTCACTTACTAAGTTAGATGGGAACCAGGAGTACTACTCATGTGTACTACTCATTTTATTTGCTATATAAAACCACTAGTGAACCTACATGCATCTGAGCTAGGGCTGGGCGATAAAACAACGATAATTATCGTTATATAACTTTTCATCGATAGAGCGATAAGAAAGGTTCGATACAATAATTCCACCTTCTAGTGACAGCCCTGGTGGCATTTTCTACTGCAAGGAAAACACCACTCCTACACTACACTCTAAGTGGCCTAGCTGTACTACCCTAAAGTGAACTCACCTCTTTCCATACATCCTAACAAGCTTTAGCAGCGTTAAATCACGTCTGCTCATAAAGGATCATTTAAAACAGCAAATAACCACCCAGGAGCAAAAATCAGCCTTCAAACTTGAAAAAAAAATCATGATTTGACATTTACCATTTTTGGCCACACAGCCCAGCTCTACTGGGCTCTATTTTGCATTAAAACGCCCTGCATGTACCTCAAGCCAAAAGGTTTTATCGGAAAACAATGACAGTGCATTCATAGCCATAATAACTTTCTGTGAGGGAGCTTTAAGAGGCATTAAACTCTTCAGACTTCTGGGGCCATATTACAGAAAATTCTTAAGGTTGAGATCATATCTGCTTTGCTGTCTTGGCAACTTTAGTTAATACTGAAGTGAGGACTGAGGCTATTACAGAACAACAGTTCTTAAGTCTATAATCTTATGTCCAGATAAGAAAACGGTATTACAGACACATCCTAAGTTGCCAAAATATCCTAAATATTTTCTTATCTTCAAGACAAACCCCAGAGCGTCTTAACTGCTGTTTTAACCGTCTGTTTCTATGGTTTTATGCAGTGATAAGCAGCGCAGTTCACCTTAACCAGCATAATGATGTTACATTTATCTACACTGAACACTGCTTTGACTTTCTAACAGCGTTTTAAAAGCCAGACACTCCAGACACGACCTCCACCGTCCCCTCTTATTACCTTCCTGTGTTAATACTGATAAAAACTTGTCAGCTAAAATATTACAGTAATGGTGGTGAATAATGAGGAGACAGAGCTGAACAGGGGTCTGTTTATTAGGAGGAATAACAGCGCGCTCGGATGAAGAGTTTGGGAAATTAAACAAACTGTGGAGCAGCGACTCTGATAAACAAACGCCGCCACAATGTTCTTAACCTTCGGGTTACCACGCCTTAGTTTCGTTTGACCTTTTTTTTACCTCAGTAACAGTGGCTAACATTAGCTGTCTGGCTAACTAAATTGATTACATGCTTACGTTTCTGCTGTGCATGTATGGTCGGTTGCTAGGCAACGGACACGTCAATTGACTGCCGAATTCAATCAAGTAAGTTAAGATTTCCCAACTTAAGACAAGAAAAGATGCTGTGAGATAAGATTCTTAAACTAAGATAAGACCTGCTTCTGTCATATTTTTTTGACCTGTCAGATCTTAAGTTTAGACAAAAAGACAGCAAGTTTCTGTAATACGGCCCCTGGTTCCTATCACCATCACTGTGAACTGACTCGGTAAGTTACTCTAGAACTGAGCATTTCACACCAAACCACTGTGAATGACTGTTTACATCTTAACCATTCAACTATGCAGAATTTCTTAAAAATGAATGGAATTCCCCTTTAATGTCCTCTACTATTCACGTCAGCCCCTGCATACTGTTGAGAGTAAAACCATCATCAGAGGCAGAGCACAGATGCACAAAGTGAATCAAATTATGGGATATGACTCATGTTGGTATGACATCTTTATCATGTGACCTCAATTCTCATGCTCTCTGACTCTCCGCTTATTGTCATGAAAACAAGCAGCTCTTTCTCCTCCCGCCACAGATGTCTGTGGGATTGTTTCTGGACAGTTAAGTGTGTTTGTTAGCGACAGAGTTAATCGGATGTAGGCTCGGACAGTGGCTACCAGGCCGCTTCATCGCTTCGCTGACACTCAACCAATGACAGAGCGTTCTAACCTTGGTTTCCCCTTTGCCTAACTGAGTTACACATAATGTATATGCGGGTGTTTTGAGTAATAGTGTTTTTCAGGTTTATGGACAAATATTGAGCTTCTAAATGAATGATGGGGACGCTGGACTGTTCACTGATGATCTCTGATGTCCCCATAAAACACTAGCAGTGCACCAAAAACTGGGATCAGGTATTTAAAACTGACAATTTCTTTAAAGACCCTAAACCCCTTAGACTTATTATTCAGATATTACTCTTAAAGGGCCAATGTGTGCTTTCTGAATGTGGCACAATACAGGGTAACCAATCAGAACAGAGCTCATTTACATACGTCAGTCTTAAAGACACAATAACAAAACCAGCCTGTTTAATTCTAAGGAATAAAGAGATGTTGCAAAGTGGTCATGTAATGATGAATTATGACCATTTTTACCCAAACAAATGTTAAAAGTTGACTTTAGGGGCAAATATAATGTAGGATATAATAAAAAATGTAGGACATGGACCCCTTAAAGCTTATGATCCAATAACTATTATGAATTATTTTTTTAAGTACTATAAAACTAATAGTTATGTCTCATAGTTATGAGTCAGAAACTTCAGTGTGGGTCTACATTTACATATGGCTTTACACAGTGAAACTTTAATGCAACTAGCTGCATGTTGTGAGTTGCATGCAATATAATTTCTGTGCATCCTAACAATTACAAGAAACAATTAAAAAACAACCAAAGTTTAACGCAACTCGTTTCATCACTCCACTAGGTAGGTGAATCAGCCAAATTTGTGATATGCCATTTGTGATATCACATTTGTTGTCACGGCTCAGGAAACTGAGGAAATGAAAAACTATCACTCTCTACAAACTATCTTCTGTTTTATGTCCTTGTCCGTTGATCTGGTAAAATCCATGATGTAAAACTATGTAGTTTAATATGATAATGTGATTTCTGTGTTTTCTGTGTTTTGATTGGCTGTTCCATGAAACTTGCTTCACCAATTTGAGACGGTTGCAACTGTTGCGGCTGAGTTTCAAATGAATTGCGGGACACATTATGCAACATTCATAAAGGTTTCAAGCAATTAGTTGCATGAAAGTTTCAGTGTGTAAAGCCAGCCTAAAAGGCTAACCTTCACTCTAATGTACTACATCCTCCACAAAAGATAACGCTGCCTTTACTATCTTAAGTGTAATACATTATACATCATCTCTCCAAAGCCCACTGTAAAGAATCAACATCGCCATACTCCATACTCAAACCAACAACAGTCCATCAGCCCGGTCGCCCAACAAATCATATATAAAACTCAATGAATGAGTTGAAATCCCCCAGCAGATCTTCGAGCTGCTGTCCAGCGGGCCCAACCGCACATACCTCAGGACAAGCACGTTCTCTGTTCTGCAGCAGTGTTTTGCTGCAACGCAAAGTGAGCCCCGAGCCACCATGCCCAAGCGGGACGCTGCACACAAAAAAGCCATTTATCCTGCGAGCCGTGGCCTGAAGCTCCAGCGGCTGGCCTCAAAGGGACAGACCTGCCGCGGGCATCGCAGCGGATGTGCCTCTTCCACCAGCAGCGTCTTCAAAAAGACCCGCGCTTCCTGTCCCGAAGAAGCTGCTGGATCACCAAAGCTTTGCATCAGGCTGAACCAGTTTGTTTTCAAAGATGCCATCCTGTGTGTGCATGCTTCAGAAACACAGAATCATTCAGAATCAATCACAACTCACTGGATGGTCACACAGTCCAGTGCTGGGGGCTCAAGATGTTAGGATTTCTTGCAAGCGAGGTTATGCACTGTGTAACTTGTGTTACTGCTTTAGCTCAAATGGTAAATAAGGTATGTGTAATTGTATCAGCCAAGAAAGTTCTCACTTGATAAGAGCACTTGGTCCTGTGCATCTGCCTGTGTTGTTGTCTTGGCTCTGACAAAAACACAGAGCCATGTACAATTGAGTCCCTTCTTTATGCACTTTATACATCCAGCCAGAGGCCGCCAACAAATGCTTCAGCTCTGTTCCTCTCCTGCAGGTGTGCTGGATTAAACTGCCGTGTCTTCCGACCCCAAAGTATCCTGCTGCGCCCTGAGGGGAAGCAACCGGAATCAAAAGGAGGCATCTGTCGGGTCTTGCTTACAACACATAAAGCAAACACTTGGTTTGTTGTTACTGAAAGCACTCGCTCCTGTAATGATTTGCCGAAAAGAGACCTTACCTGCATTGTTTGTTTAGAGAAGAGGCTTCAGGGTCATTGTGTGCAGCACCGCTTCCATCCTCAGTGTCATTTTGAGTTTCTGGGCTGTCAGCTCTGGGAAATGTGCACGTGTCTGTTTCATGTCTCCTCCTTGCACAGCACACTTTTCGACAAAACACCTACAAGAATAAGAAAACCGGTGATAAAGTTCGAGGAGCAAATACGGAGCATGTAAAACTCCAACATCCGCCAAACAATAAATCAAAATTCTTCATAGGGCAGAGAGGGAGGCTTTACTGTTCTGAGAATGAGTGCCAGCGTGGCACCACAGGGGATGATGAGCAATGCCAAAAGACCAGGAACTGCTCTGTCAATCACATGCTTCTGACTATCCTGTCCTGTCAAGACACAACAGCATACCACCTCTTTAGTCAGAGTGAAGTCATGTATGGGCATGAGGTACAATACACAAATTATGATGATGGTTTTTGTGCTGTGTCATTGTCACTCAAGCCGCAATTTACAACTGGGTGTGTTTGCTATGAAGTTGGCTTGGTGTACTCTGTAAATGATCTCAGAAAAGTGCGTGAATGTGTACATACAGGACTCACCTGTTGTGATGGGCGGAACCGTAGGACATGGGGGAGGGGTACAGTGAAACTGGCGAGGTGCTGAGGCAAACGCCACAAGAACCTCTTTAACATGGCCAAAATAGCGTCTGGTGAACCACCTCACACTCCGGTAATGACACTTGAAGGCCTGCATTGTTGCCTCCTGGGAAATAAATGAAAAAGATTATTCAAGAGCTTTGTCTTTTGAAGTTTAGCATATCACTGCCGTCGGAACAAAACGTCCCATCTCCAAAATGAAAACAGGAGAAGGAAAAAAAACATACTTTACTTTTAATGTCAATGGAACCACATTTTTTACTTCATTCAGGGTCGTTTCACCCATAATGTAAAGGACAACAAGCTTTTTCAAATGATGTCAAACTGAAAAACGGAGAAAAAATGGAGATACAAGGTTTTATCGTGACAGCTGCGATACAATATATCACAAGCTGCCCTATATGTGAATGACCATGAATCAGAACCTGAAAGATGTGCAGGAATGTGATGGCATTGAAAAACACTTAAGATAAAAAGAACACAAAACACACAGGACACTACTGAGCTGCATAAAGTAGCCATAAAATACTATTTACAGTAGGCATAAAATATTATTTCCTCCTGTTATGGAGGTCCTTCTTCAACAATGTGGGTGAAATATATACATAGAGCACCCAGGACAGTAACAAGATGCATAAAGACAGACTGTGCCCCAAAAATATTTGGACACTTTACAGTAGCCATAAAACACAATTCCTGCCTGTTTTGGAGGTCCCTCTTCAATAATGTGGGTGAAATATATACAGGGAACACCCAGGGCACTAGCAAGATGCACCCAAGACATACAGTGGCTGCAAAAAAGTATTTGGACACTTTACACTAGCCACAACATACAAAATATATGAAACATGATTTACAAACCCCAAACAGTTTTTATTTTAGCTTTGTGAGCAAGAAAGTCAACATTTATAAAAAGTGTTTTACTGATGTTAAGAAAGCTGCAGTGTCCATATTATAACTGCATGGTTGTCTTCGTAGGGAGGTGTAAATTGTTTTCACAGCAGGCGACTCTCACTCCTCCCCATTTCACACACAGAGAGCCAAAAGTGTCCTAGCTAATCTAATAAGAGT
The DNA here is from genome assembly GCF_015220715.1 of Pygocentrus nattereri. Classification (NCBI taxonomy): domain Eukaryota; kingdom Metazoa; phylum Chordata; class Actinopteri; order Characiformes; family Serrasalmidae; genus Pygocentrus; species Pygocentrus nattereri. The sequence continues at coordinate 49,297,840 of NC_051211.1, forward strand.
TTCAGTAATAAATATTACTATAAATGAATGTTTTATTTAATTATATTCATTTTAAAAAATCTAATTTTATTTCCATTGCACCTGTGGAATGGCTATTATGGGGCCTTCAGAAAAAGGATAAGGAGGAGAGTTTAATACACTTTCATAGTTTGTTTGGTTTCTACATAAAATGCTTAACAAAACAATATTTGTTTCCAACACAACATCAAAATGATGATGAACTCTATATGTAGGGAAAGAGTGGAGAAAACTGGACTGAACTGAGGAAGAAACGTTGAACTCTGGTGTTGTTATATCTGTGTTGTTGAAGATGATCATGAACTCAGGATGCAACTGTGCAGATGCCTGCAAAGAAACTCCTCAAACCATAATGATCAACACAACAGCCACTTTGTGGAAGAACACTTTGCCAAAGCACAACAAACATAATACATTAAGTATGGCACAAGTGTCCAGATACTTTTTGGGGCCACTATAATGCAAGAAGTGCAAATAAAGAAAAGTTTTGGTAGTTTCAGTGTTTAGTGTGGGATGATAAAACTGTATCTGGCTATCGGAAAGAGTAAGAGCACAGTGAGGCTTCTTGAAGTATTAGGATGTGGGAAATGACACATGTACATTACCAGCTCTTCGTTGTCAACAGTGAAGCGGAGCCCTTGCAGCATGGTGATAAATATGGTGATATTTTCTCTGTTGGAGGAGAGGTTGCCAAACTTGAGAGCTAAGGCCTTTAAACTGATCTCTAATGGGTACAGGTTCAGATGAATCCAGCATGCGCCTCCCTTAAACAGTAGAAGAGGAGGATCCATGTAAAGAAATCTGAAGAGCACCATAAAAAGCCAATTTTGTGGTAGCACTGGCATGTAGCTAAGATGATATCTGATGGGAACTACAGTACTGTCATTGTTTCTGCTTTCTGACCCAGCAAACAAGCCTGTGATTATAAGTGCAAGCAAAAATTGTGGGTAGCATCTTCATATACTGCACTTCAGTACATGTCACTGTGGCTGTCAGACTCACCACCTCTTTGGAAATGTAACGAACGGGAATCTTGTAATCCTTTGGAAGATTTTCTCTCTGTTAAACGACGCAGCAGAAAAAAATTGAGTCAAAAGTTTGTCAAATAAGAGATATATTTCCAGATCTTTATTTTCTAATGTCAGCGAAAAAGTGGCTTACCATCAGTGGCTTAGACTTACCAGCATGTCTAAAGTGGCCACATCGTCTGTCAGAGGGCTCCCAAACACGCCAGAACAGGTTACAAGGCCAGAAAACAGCAGGACTAACACACATGCACTTCCACCAATCTGTGGTGAAATGTGAAAAAATTGTTGTTAATATCATCTAAAAATAGCAATTAGCAATGCAAAAATACCACCTAGACCAGGGGTCGGCAACATGAGGCTCCGGAGCAACATGTGGCTCTTTTAGATTTCAGAATTAGATTTTTAGGTAAAGATAAAATAATCCTTCATTACAGTGAAATAAATCCCTGACCTAGACATAAAAGTCCCATAACATACACTGTTCTTGTATTATATATTTTTTCCTTGAGGTACACTCATAAGGTTTGTGTGGTTTTATATACCAACCACAATCATAATAAAAAAAAAAAAACACAATAAATCATTTTACACAGCCATTTTCCTACCTCTTTTAATCTTTTGGAATTAAACAGGCTCTTTTTTGTTATTGTGCCTTTAAGACTGATATACAGTGGTGTGAAGCATCCTTGGAAATCTGAGTTCAATTTCCCTAGCCACACCCAGGCCTGATTACTGCAACATCTTAAACTATCAAGAAATAGTTTAAATAGGACCCGTCTGACAAAGGGAAGTAGACCAAAAGATCCTCAAAAGCTAGCCATCCTGCTGCGATCCAAAGAAATTCAGGAACAAATGAGAAACAAAGTAACTGAGATCTATCTTTCTGCAAAAGATTATAAAGCCATTTCTAAAGTTTTGGGACTCCAGCGAACCACAGTGAGAGCCACTATCCACAAATGGCGAAAACATGGAACAGTGGTAAACCTTCCCAGGAGTGGCCGGCCGGGCAAAATTATCCCAAGAGCGCAGTGACGACTCATCCAAGAGGTCACAAAAGACCCCACAACATCACCCAAAGAACTGCATACCTCATTTGCCTCAGTTAAGGTCAGTGTTCATGATTCCACCATAAGAAAGAGACTGGGCAAAAATGGCCTGCATGGCAGAGTTCCAAGACGAAAACCACTGCTGAGCAAAAAGAACATAAAGGCTCATCTCAGTTTTGTCAGAAAACATCTTGATGATCCCCAAGACTTTTGGGAGAATACTCTGTGGACTGATGACAAAAGTTGAACTTTTTGGAAGGCATATGTCCCATTACATCTGGCGTAGAAGTAACACAGCATTTCATAAAAGGAACATCATACCAACAGTAAAATATGGTGGTGGTAGTGTGATGGTCTGGGGCTGTTTTGCTGCTTCAGGACCTGGAAGACTTGCTGTGGTAAACGGAACCATGAATTCTGCTGTCTACCAAAAAATCCTGAAGGAGAATGTCTGGCCATCTGTTTGTGACCTCAAGCTGAAGCACACTTGGGTTCTGCAGCAGGACAATGATCCAAAACACACTAGCAAATCCACCTCTAAATGGCTTAAGCAAAACAAAATTAAGACTTTGGAGTGGCCAAGTCAAAGTCCTGACCTGAATCCGATTGAGATGCTGTGGCATTGACCTTAAAAAGGTGGTTCATGCTCGGAAACCCTCCAATGTGGCTGAATTACAACAATTCTGCAAAGATGAGTGGGCCAAAATTCCTCCACAGTGCTGTAAAAGACTCATTGCCAGTTATCGCAAACGCTTGATTGCATTTGTTGCTGCCAAGGGTGGCCCAACCAGTTATTTGGTTTAGAGGGCAATCACCTTTTCACACAGGGGTCTGTAGGTTTGGATTTTTTTCCCTTAATAATAAAGACCATTTATAAACTGCATTTTGTGTTTACTTGTTATCTTTGTCTAATATTTAAATTTGTTTGGTGATCTGAAACCATTTAACTGTGACAAACATGCAAAAGAATAAGAAATCAGGAAGGGGGCAAACACTTTTTCACACCACTGTATGTAAATGACCTCTGTTCTAACTGACTGTCCTCTATTGCACCTCATCCAAAAATCAGTAAATGAGCAGGCGGGGCTAAACTGCTGTAGACTGAATAGATAGATATGTAAATGGATGTTTTCTATGACATCACAAAAATGGTGGTTTCAAAATGGGCCATTTTTGCAGCTTAGCTTTTATGTATGGACTGTGAAATGGTCAGTAGGTTACAATCTATATCAAGCTTCTTTACTTAAAGATGAGTGAAAATACAGGCTGTTTAAAGGGGAGCGGAAGTTTTTGCATGATTCAGTGGTTCAAATGTAAACAGTCAATGAGGGTGGTTTGATGAGAAACCCGTTGTTCTATGAGAACTTAGAGTCTGAATTGTTCAGAGTGGTGGTGATAGGAACCAGAAGCCTGAAGCATTTAACATCTCGAAAACTCCAATCCTGGAGAGCCAGAGTCTAGAACAGTTTGGTGATTTCCACACCTGTTTTGACTCATTTGTTAATTGCTAGGTGTACCAGGTGTGTTTGAGCAGAGAAACCTCCAAACTGCGCTGGACTCCAGCCCCCCAGGACCTGAGCTGAATAGCCCTGCTCTAAAAGCTACCTCACAGAATGATATTACACAATAGGTGACCAGTCTTTCAACAAAAGGCCGGTGTGCTGTAGGTTTCCATTCCAAACAAGCAGGAGCACACTTGATTCTATTTGCTTAATCGGTTGGTCTCAGGCAAACAAGTGATCATGTGAGGTACTGCTTTGTTGCAATGGAAACCTGAACTGGTCCTTTTCAGCTAAGATTGGACACCAATGAACTGCATGAAAATACACTGCTCAAAAACACATACAACACAAATACAACACTCAAATAACATCCTAGATCTGAATGAATGAAATATTCGCATTGAATACTTTGTTCTGTACAAAGTTGAATGTGCTGACAACAAAATCACACAAAAATCATCAATGGAAATCAAATTTATTAACCAATGTAGGCCTGGATTTGGAGTCACACACAAAATTAAAGTGGAAAAACACACGACAGGCTGATCCAACTTTGATGTAATGTCCTTAAAACAAGTCAAAATGAGGCTCAGTATTGTGTGTGGCCTCCACGTGCCTGAATGACCTCCCTACAACACCTGGGCGTGCTCCTGATGAGGTGGCGGATGGTCTCCTGAGGGATCTCCTCCAAGACCTGGACTACAGCATCTGCCAACTCCTGGACAGTCTGTGGTGCAACGTGTCGTTGGTGGTTGGAGCGAGACATGATGTCCCAGATATGCTCAATCGAATTCAGTTCTGGGGAACGGGCGGGCCAGTCCATAGCTTCAATGCCTTCATCTTGCAGGAACTGCTGACACACTCCAGCCACATGAGGTCTAGCACTGTCCTGCATTAGGTGAACCCAGGGCCAACCGCACCAGCATATGGTCTCACAAGGGGTCTGAGGATCTCATCTCGGTACCTAATGGCAGTCAGGCTACCTCTGGCGAGCACATGGAGGGCTGTGCGGCCCTCCAAAGAAATGCCACCCCACACCATTACTGACCCACTACCAAACTGGTCATGCTGAAGGATGTTGCGGGCAGCAGATCGCTCTCCACGGCGTCTCCAGACTCTGTCACGTCTGTCACATGTGCTCAGTGTGAACCTGCTTTCATCTGTGAAGAGCACAGGGCGCCAGTGGCGAATTTGCCAATCCTGGTGTCCTCTGGCAAATGCCAAGCATCCTGCACGGTGATGGGCTGCAAGGACAACCCCCATCTGTGGATGTTGGGCCCTCATACCATCCTCATGCAGTTGGTTTCTAACCGTTTGTGCAGACACATGCACATTTGTGGCCTGCTGGAGGTCATTTTGCAGGGCTCTGGCAGTGCTCCTCCTGTTTCTCCTTGCACATAGGCGGAGGTAGCGGTCCTGCTGCTGGGTTGTTGCCCTCCTACAGCCTCCTCCACGTCTCCTGGTGTACTGGCCTGTCTCCTGGTAGCGCCTCCAGCCTCTGGACAATACACTGACAGACACAGCAAACCTTCTTGCCACAGCTCGCACTGATGTGCCATCCTGGATGAGCTGCACTACCTGAGCCACTTGTGTGGGTTGTAGAGTCCGTCTCATGCTACCACGAGTGTGAAAGCACCACCAACATTCAAAAGTGACCAAAACATCAGCCAGAAAGCAGAAAGGTACTGAGAAGTGGTCTGTGGTTCCCACCTGCAGAACCACTCCTTTATTGAGTGTGTCTTGCTAATTGCCAATAATTTCCACCTGTTGTCTGTTCCATTTGCACAACAGCATGTGGAATTGATTGTCAATCAGTGTTGCTTCCTAAGTGGACAGTTTGATTTCACAGACGTTTGATTTACTTGGAGTTATATTGAGCTGTTTAAGTGTCCCCTTTATTTTTTTGAGCAGTGTAGTTATAAATGTTTTGCCTGATCCCAGAGCAGTGGGCACAGTAGCCTAAATCCATACTAGAGTAAAAATATTAATATTTGGATAAAATAATGACTCAGCTTAAAACAAAAGCACCCTACTGGAAAACAACTTCAGTGAAAGTCCAAAATCACTGAGTCAGAAAAATACTTTAGTGCTGAGAAACTTCTAGAACTGCAGTGGAAATTCAGCACCTATCAGAATTTGGCTCTGTTCTTCTCTTTTTAGGATTATATTGGTCTATAATAAAAATGCTTAAGCTCCAAAGAGGTGTGACCAATCACAAAGCAGTGCAGATCATGAAAAAGGGATTGGTAACTAAATATGAAGAACTAAAATGTAACTGAGTAAAAGGTAGATTCCTTTACTCTACGCCAGAAATATGATTCTATGGTAGTTGTATCTTCTTTATTTCTACCAGTTACGCAGATATCAGGTTAACTAGGACTCTGTCGTCTCTCTGTACATGATGTAACTATGTTGAGCTGTTAGTGAGCAATGAAGGGTGAAAGAGGAGAACCCCCCTGCTGTGAAAACAACTCGCACCTCTCCACAAAAGACAACGGCAGCTTTCTTCAAATTGAACAATCCTGACTGAACCCCAATAAAAACACTTTTAGAAATGATGGCTTTAGAAAGTCGTAGTTCAACTGAGGAACCTCCACAACAGGTGATGATTTCTATCTGTCTGTCCGTCTGTCTGTCTGTCTGTCTGCACTGGCTGTAATCTGTTTTCATTTACTGAAATATGTTTTGATCTGAACTCTGACAGTGCAATGTGACGACGGATGGCTCTACCATTATTACTAAGTGCAAAGATTTAATAATATAAAAACCGGTGGAAACTGCATTTTATGGCTACTGTGAGAAGGAGTTAAAATAAAGTTTTGATCCAAACCAGATTTTTAAATGCATTCCCAGCAGAGACATACCTGCAGGCCATCTTCCCTAAAGACCCTCACACCTTTTTCAGATTTACCACTATTGTACCGTCATCAACATCAAAACACAGAAACTCAAAGACACATATGTTCACTGCTCATTTAGGATAGTAATAAATGGCTCTATTTACACTGTAGACATGGTAACCCCTGGTTCCTCTCACCACCACTGAAGGAAATCTCTACGGTGCACTACTTCATACCAAACCACACTGAACAAACTTGTTTAAATGTGAACGGCAGCAGAATTTTTGAAAAATTGGTTGAATTCCCCTTCAAATCCCAGAGCTAGTAACAGTTTCTCAGCTCTATGTATGAGAACTGAGCCTCTAAGGTGATATTCATTATTTTTAAAAGGCATGACCAAAAATGACTATACTGAAGCGATGAATTACTATGCTGAGGCCACAAATTACCACACTGAAGCCACAAATTACTATATTAAGACCATGAATTATTTTACTGAAGCCACAAATTACTATGTTGAAGCCAGGAATTACTATATTGAGGCCACAAATTACCATACTGAAGCCACAAATTACTATATTGAGGTCACAAATTACCATACTGAAGCCACAAATTACCATACTGAAGCCACAAATTACCATACTGAAGCCACAAGTTACTACGTTGAAGCCAGGAATTACTATATTGAGACCACAAATTACCACACTGAAGCCACAAATTACCGTACTGAAGCAACAAATTACTATATTGAGGCCACAAATTACCATACTGAAGCAACAAATTACTATATTGAGGCCACAAATACCATACTGAAGCCACAAATTACTATATTGAGGCCACAAATTACCATACTGAAGCCACAAATTACCATACTGAAGCCACAAGTTACTATGTTGAAGCCAGGAATTACTATATTGAGACCACAAATTACCACACTGAAGCCACAAATTACCACACTGAAGCCACAAATTACCGTACTGAAGCAACAAATTACTATATTGAGGCCACAAATTACCATACTGAAGCAACAAATTACTATATTGAGGCCACAAATACCATACTGAAGCCACAAATTACTATATTGAGGCCACAAATTACCATACTGAAGCCACAAATTACCATACTGAAGCCACAAGTTACTATGTTGAAGCCAGGAATTACTATATTGAGACCACAAATTACCACACTGAAGCCACAAATTACCATACTGAAGCAACAAATTACTATATTGAGGCCACAAATTACCATACTGAAGCAACAAATTACTATATTGAGGCCACAAATTACCACACTGAAGCCACAAATTACTATATTGAGGCCACAAATTACCATACTGATGCCACAAATTACTACATTGAAGCCAGGAATTACTATATTGAGGCCACAAATTACCACACTGAAGCCACAAATTACTACATTGAAGCCAAGAATTACTATACTGAGGCCACAAATTACCATACTGAAGCCACAAATTACTACGTTGAAGCCAAGAATTACTATATTGAAGCCACAAATTCCTATATTGAGGCTATGAGTTATGAGAAACTAAATTGTGGCCTCAATATATTAATTCATGGCCACGCCTTATTGAAAAATCAGCATGTCACCTTAGGGTCTCTGGACACAAGTGACATTTAGATGGCTTTGCACATTTCCGAACTTTCAGATAACAATACTTCTACTTTAAGTATATTTCTGAAGAATATCTTCCGTTTCTTCAGTTCCACTCTAGTCCTTCACAGCTGTTGAGCAATGACACGTTTTTCAGGCTTTAGCCTGGAATTTTAGACTAAAACGATCCTCAGAAGAGAAGAACAGCGCTTCACAAGCTCCACAGTGACACTAGTAACACTGCAGCTCTGCACTCAGCTCAGCATTCGACCTCATACTCGGAGCACATTCACAGAGCACGGTTCTTCAAGGGTTCTTTAGTAAAGGGAATGGTTCTGATGGAGAATGTGCTGTATATGGGTGTATACAGGACCTTACTGAAAATGGTTCTATACAGCACCAAAAAGGGCTCTTCCGTTGTTACAAGCAAGCAGTTTGTCGGTGCTGTTCAAAAAGATTCTATAAGGCACCAACAGTCTCCATCAATCTGAAGAACCTTTTCACCATGGAAAAAAAACACTGAAGCATGAAATAGTTCTATATAGAACTCGTGGTTCCCTTTAGTAAAGAACCCTAGAAGAACCAGCGGTTTGAAGAGTGTATTTAGCTTCTACTCCAGCCGAAGTCCCCTTCACCTCAGCGGTACACGCTCCTGTGGCAGCCGCTCTCCTCAGACTCAAACACAGTCAACGCGGTTAACTCGGTGAAAGAGCCGCGGTTCTCACGCGCTCTCCGGTGCTCTCCTTACCTTAGCCTCCTTCATGTGGAACATGGGATATCAGGCTGAACTTCGGGGAGCTCTTACTTTCCCCTGTTCCTCTGGCGGCGGAATGCAGGCATGACTCCACTTGCACATGTGAAAAGCGGCGATAACAAGCCAAGCAGTCGGAACGCGGCGCGAGCGCAGCGCAGCGCGAGCTCCGCCGAGTTTCTCCCCCCGCGGGGGCGCTTCAGACGTCAGTCACACGGGGCCCGCTGAGAGTGATGGACACGGTTCGATTCGACTCGGCGAACCGACTCGTTCAAACCGTTTGTCTCGGTGAATCAATGATTCGAACTAGTCATTCGAGTCAGCGAAATACTAATTAAAGGGGAACCCCGCCGAGTTTTCAAAATTGCTGCCTAACCTAAAGCGATTCAGAGTGGTTTGGTGCGAAAAGCTCCAATAAATGTTTACATTTTATTGCATTCGCCTATCCAGAGCGACTTACAATTTGATAATATTTTTTTACACAAGTAGTCAAAGGTGGTGTTAGGAGTCTTGCCCAAGGACACTTATTGGCATAGTATATGGTGCTTACTTGGGGATTGAACCCCAGACTACAGCGTAGAAGGCAGAGGCGTTAACCACTACCCTAACCAACCACTTGTACAGGGACGTTTGCCGAGTCAGAACTGTTCACAGTGGTGGTGATAGGAACCAGACGGCCGCCTCTAAAAGCCCCCCACAGAGATGGTTATTTCAGATGCATCACTATTTTACTATCATAAACATCATATGTAAAAACTCAGAAGGCACACGTTAGGCTCGGTGGTGGTTCTGAATAGGGGTGGGAAAAATATGATATCATGATACTTCAAGACATTGTCACGATACACAATGTGCATCACAATTCTTCAAAGATTTTCTAAATACTTTTTTGATTTTTTAAAATAATTTAAATAATTTAAATAATTGTAACTGCTTTATACCTGATGTTTCATATTACTATCACAATCACCGCCACCTTACTATATTCTTAAGTACTTAAATATGGTGTACATACTGTAAATTCTCTATATTGTCTTAAATTATTGGTAAAGTGTTTATTTTTACATAAATGGCTGCAACTGTAACAACTGCAATTTCCCCCTGGGATCAATAAAGGAATCTGAATCTGAATCTAAGATTTAATAAGTTGGAACAAATAAATTAGAAACTCTAATGACTTACAAGTACAACAAAGCAACAACACAATAATAATAATAATAATAATAATAATAATAATCCTACAACTACAACGATTTGTATTCACTGTTTAACAAACAGCACTGCACTAAATCCAATAAAACAGAACTAGTTCTCATTAATTACTAACGATGCCCACAATATTCTTAGAAAAGCATATTAGGACAAAATTTATTAAGATAATGATAAAATATTGTCATAATTTTTGTCATAAACATAAATTTGGTGCCAAAACACCAAAAAAAAAAAGAAAAAGCCCACATTAACCATAAAGACATCGCAACCCCTGGTTCCTATCACCACCACTGCAAAGAAGTCAGTTAAATCCGTTTCCCCACAATTCACCATGTCGCATTAAACCTCTCTTAATTATTCTGTGCATCTCTCAAATTTTGTGTATATGTGGAATTTTTAAAACTTCGGCGGAGTTCCCCTTTAAATTCAGTTTGATTCAGTGCGACTTTACTTAAAAAGAGTCGTTTCGACCGTATGAATCACTGACGAGTCAAGCATCGCTCCTGAGTAACGTTTCTATGAGAACGCGGGGAGCAGAGCGTCTAAGTTTAACCCCCTAAATTTACCTCAGATTGAGGTTCTATTCATTAAATCATCAGATCAAAGGTGTATTAAAGTGTATTAACTAAGAAGAGAAACACCCTGAAGGAGCTGCAGAGCTCAGTTTGCCCTGTGGTCACGTTTTTGTAGCCTCTATTAAACCTGACGTCTTTCTGTCCAACACCAAACAGCTTACACTATTCTAACCCCAGGGATTGAGTCTTTTCCCTAAATAGGAAATTCAGTACAAGAGCAATTACAGTCTTATCGCAGTGACAGGTAAGCTTTAGATTCACTGGCTGTATTTATGGCAAAGTAGGTTTCCTCCCTTTCAATTACAGCTCTGATCGCACTTCACTGTAAACAAAAGGAACTACAAATCTCTCTGTGTTGCTCCCCTAATGGCTAAAAAGATCCCCTGCAGTTCATGCAATGATTCTAAGGAATAAAAATAACAGCACGGGTTAAGCTAGCATCTAAAAATTCTCCTCGAAGTAAGAGTTGGATGCACTACTGACTTACAGTGACTGTTGCCATAGAAGTACATAATATAAAAATATAAGGTCATATACACTATTTCCATAAGTATTCACTCGTCTGGCTTCACACGCATGTGAAATTGAGTGAGATCCTATTCTTAATCCATGGGGTTTAATATGTGGGCCCACCCTTTGCAGCTACAACAGCATCAACTCTTCTGGGAAGGCTTTCCACAAGGATTAGGTGTGACCGTTCTTCCAGAAGCGCATTTGTGAGGTCAGGCACTGATGTTGGACGAGAAGGCCTGGCTCACAGTCTCCGCTCTAATTCATCCCAAATGTGTTCTGTCGGGTTGAGGTCAGGACTCTGCGCAGGCCAGAGTTGGTGACCTCTGTGCAGTATGTCCCTCAGCATCTGCTGACCCCACTCTGTCATTTTATATGGCCGACCACTTTGTGGCTGAGTTGCTGTCATTCCCAATCGCTTCCACTTTGTTATAAAAAAAAACAGTTGACTGTGGAATATTTAGTAGTGAGGAAATTTCATGACTGGACTTGAACAGGTGGCGTCCGATCACGGTACCACACTGGAACTCACTGAGCTCTTTTGGCAATATAATGTATCATACATATATGTCATAGACGGGTGAATACATGTATGCATAACGTACAGCTGTGGTCAGAAGAAAACCTTGGGATCTCCAAAATGGTAACTTTACAGAAGGAAAAACCTGCTTTACTTTTAATGTAAGTCAATGGAACCAGGCGTCGTTTTGGGCTGTTTCTTTTGGTCCATTCATCATCAAATTTACATATAATGTACAGGAAACAGGCATTTTAAAATGGTCAAAAACGGAGATGAGGTTCTCTTCCGACAGCAGCGATACGAATAACACATCCCAGCACAGTTACGAGGGTTACTATGTCATCAGTGTCCTTTTAAATATCTTTAAATCTGTTGGGGACAATATCTTCATGTTTTAATGATTTTACTGCATAGCCAGTAATGTGCATGCTTTGGAGCTTGGTTATATACACACTCCTAAAACAGATGGTGCTTCAAGGTTTTATATATAATGTGTTGGAAACGTTCCTCTGAGATTTTGGTTGGTTATTTGAGTTCCTGTTGTCTTTCTATCATCTGGAACCAATCTGCCCATTCTCCTCTGACCTCTCACATCAAAAAGGCATTTTCGTCCACACACCTGCTGCTCACTGGATATTTCCTCTTTTCCGGACCGTTCTCTGTAAACCCTAGAGATGGTTGTGCGTGAAAATCCCAGTAGATCAGCAGTTTCTGAAATACTCAGACCAGCCCGTCTGGCACCAACAACCACGCCACGTTCAGAGTCCCTTAAATCCCCTTTCTTCCCCGTTCTGACGCTCAGTCTGCACTTCAGCAAGTTGTCTTGACCACCTCTACACACCTCAATGCACTGAGTTGTGGCCGTATGATTGGCTGATTAGCTATTTGTGATAACAAGCAACTGAACAGGTACCTAATAAAGTGGTGAGTATGTATGTAATACAGAAAATGTTACACATGCATGTTGAAATGCTTATACACATCCCATACTTGAAAAAAAACAACTTTAAAAGTGTCAGTTATGTCCAAATGTGAAAGATATAAATTAGACGTAAGGGAAAGCCACACATGGTCATATTTAAAAACCATATACTGCCATATCAGAATTCCATATGGGTCTTTTGTGCAGAGTTAAATCTTTTGCTGTTACACTGCCATCTAGTGGCGATTAAAATATTAATTATCTGTAGTTAAAAGGGGGAGGGGTTAAAGGGAAATTCCACCGATTTTCCAAATATAATGCAAGCATAGTATACATCTTCATGTTTAGATTAAGTCTTTTAGATTTGTTTGATGTAAAATTCTGCATTTTAAAAGAAACGTACCCAGTCGGAAGTGTTCACAGTAAGCCACAAGCTTTTGGCCTACAATATACTTATTTACAAAGCCGATCACTGCAGAGATGCAAGCAGTCTTACCCTACAGGAAACCACTCTGAATTCAACAACTGAATTACGTAGATATCCTGTAAAATGACTGGATTTCCCCTTGAATTTTAAATCCTAGCTACACAATTAAGTGCACTGGAATTAGACAATCAAAATATTAAATATGCAAGTTAATCAATTTTGATCTTGGGGGTGAAAAAAAATGTTGAGAGCTGAAAAAACAGGGCTAAAAAACCGACATTCAAATGTTCAAAGAAAGACACTTGATTATGAAATAATATGTATTATGATAGTCAACCGTTTACACCATGAGACAAAAGTGCACATCAACATTCATTTAAGGGACACTGGATCAACAAGATCTTAGTAGACATGGAAAAGTGCCATTACAAAGACAACTGATTTCAAACCGTTTCTGCAGCTACTCGTGATTGGTCAGATAAACAGGCTTAGCAGGACATCCTCTAATCTCTGAATCATTACAGAGGAGAATAATAATAATAATAATAATAAACATTATATGAAACATTTTCCAAATATGACCATCAGTCAAATGTCCCGGCACATCCAATCACTCTGGAACAGGTTTCAACATCATGAAGGAATGTAGTGGTTCGGACACGTGGCGTATGATGTAATGCTGCAGTCTGTGGTGGGTAGACCAAAAAATACTTTGCTGATGACAGAAGGTGTTTTAAATGAATGCATGGAATTGGACGGCAAACTCTGGATTGAACATTAGTGAAGCAAATACACGAAACCCGCCCTCCTGCCTTCTTTTGTTCCTGAGAAAGACGATGGTGAAATGGGGCAGTTGAGCTCACTTCCTCTTGCGTGGCGGGCTTCTGTCCGAGTCCTGCTTCCTCTCTTCAGAGTTGTCCTTCTTCCCTCCCCGATTGGGAGGCGCTCGGCTTTTCTCGGAGCCTTCGTGAGCCTCTCTGGGTTTCTTATTCCTGTGCTCAGACGTGGATTTCGGCTTCGGGCCTTTGGGGTGGCGGGGCCGAGAGAACAGGGCTTTTAGGAGGAGGATGGAGGCCACAGTGGCAAACAGAGTTAAGAGGACCAAGGGCCCGGAAAGGCCCCTCACGTGTCCCCGTAAGAGACCCAAGGCCTGGGATACAGGTGTGTCTGGGCTGGACTGGACTGGATATTTCTCCTGGATAGAGACAGACAAAGAATACATCCAATACATACTCAGCAACATGTACTGGAGACATGGTCATATGTGGGGGGAAAGTCTGAATAACCCTGGCTAAATTGTTATCTTGAAGTTAAACACACTTAAATACAAAGAAAAAAAACTGCACACTGAGTTTAACATACTGGCATAAAAAAACAACATGCAAAATGTGCCATAACTTTTGCACAGGACACGATTGATCAAATACATTAAATTCAGCATATAGAGAGTAATAGTGCAATAAGAATCTTCCCTGCAGAGGAACATAATTTCACTTAAAGGCTCAAAAAACATTTATTTTAACCAGGGGGGCCTAAATGTTTGGCTTATTATGTCTTATATACAGTAAACAATAATAACACAGTACAAGATGATAACTAAAGTCTGCTGTACACCAGGGGAGCCAGGCTATGGCAGATAAAACATGACTACACACAAAGTGTCACAGTGACCGTGCCAATAAACATCAAGCTCATTTTACACTCTACTTGTACATATTTAATGTAATAAAACATTCATCACAATTTATAAGTTTCTCATGTATGATATCAGCTCCTCACCCCTTCACAAACACTGCAATCGACCTACAAGATAAGGTATAAAAAAAGACTAGGCTAACGTTAGCTGAGGTAACAGGACACTAGCACTTGTCAATGTAAAACAGCAGTTCTCAACCTTTTTTAGTCTAAGGCCCCCTTTGTGGATACTAAGTACAACTGTTCACCCCCCTCATGCAACACAACCCCCGGTTGAATACTGCAGTACAGTTTATTACCATTATACCACCCAACCCCAATCACCTATATGCACCTCAGTCCTTTCCAGCGGTCTCTCGTTTGCTATATTTTGTAGACTTTGTGTAAATCTTGCACATATATTTCAATTTTAGTTTTGCGACATTTTTACATACCAAATTTTAGGGAGTTAAAAACACTACATAGTTCTGTATGTGACGATTCCTTTTTTTGTATTATTTATAGCTGTGTTGCACCGTTTCACACAAAATCCTACTTTACAACCTTTGGCTCTGAAATGAAATTTATATTTAGAGCCAAAACTAATAACGTATATTATTAGCACTGCAGAATTGAGAGATTAATGCATTACCTAGTTATAACATCTCAGTCAGATAATGTTGACACTGTGGTCTATCACAAGCTTAGGTTACCTTCAGTCCAGCATCACTCAGCAGTACATTGAGTGCAGGGTCACCCAAGTGCACGGTGGGAAAGAACTCCCTCACATACTGCCTTTTCCACCAGGCCTGCGGATGGGTCCTGCCACACAACACAGTTACAGGAACGTCTGAGTATCACAAACCAATACACGGATCATAAAATCCTCTCGGCTCCTCTCTCAGGCTTTCGGCCTCTTGCTCTGAGAGTTTGTCCTTCCCAGTCTGGGTTTGTCTGGAAGTCTAAATTCTGTCGTAAAAAGCACTAAACGCACAAATTAGACGCCTGAATTGAATGACTGACTTCCAAAGTAGACAGCATCCCACACTTAATGTCGCTCTTTTACAGAATGTCTCATCTTTCTGACATGAGCGTGAGCATTTGTCAGTGTTAACCAACCAACTCCTCCACTTCTGTGGTCCAGTGTCACTGTCAATTACGTCTGAATATATCAGGCCTCCAATCACTCTGGAGCTGGACTGGAAGAGTGACTCATTTCTCCTCTCGCCCTATCAGATCATCCATGCCGTCAAACGCTTCCAATCGAGATCCTGATCGGGAAATTCACTTACGTCCGTCTATACAGGGGGTTCATACACCTTTTCCAAGGTCAAATGAAAAGCACTTTTCAGGCACTTTCAAGGTTCATTTTCAAGCTTTTCCAGCACCTTACAACTGTAGTAAATTACATATCTATACAAATACATACTCAAAATAATTAATTCACTATCACTTTAAAGGGATTGTGTTGCGTTATAAACAACCAAACTTGTCATCTGCTTGTAAATGGACTTTCCTTGCTATCTAAACTTGTCAGGATAATACAACTACCCCCAAAAACTCAACAAATACCTTCACTTCCAATTAATTCTTTACTGAAAATGTCCAAAATAACATTCACTGGGTCCAGGGAGAGCAGTTTTCATTTAAGGCTACGACTCATTTTATTCCTCCATCTGATAACCAAACTTCAGTCAGAGAGCTATTTGCTGTGAATGACAGACATTTCCAAGCACTTTATCCAAAATTCCAGCACTTTTCAAACCTGGAAAATACATTCAAATGTAAACATTTTAAAGGATTTCAAGCATGCGTAAGAACCCGGTCTATAATTGTTGCAAATCTGGGGGTTAAAGGGGAATTCCACCGATTTCTAAATTTCTGCATTACTCAACTGTCAATATGCAAAAGGAATCCAGTGTTTTGATGCAAAATGAATCACTTGCAGAGACTTTGTCTTTACATTGGTGGTGACAGGAATCCGGAGTCACAATGTCTACAACGCAAAAGTAGCCATTTTATTTACGATCCAAAATAACCACTTTTTTATATTTTTAAAGAGGTTTTATATGTTGATATTGATAAAATAGTGATGAGATAAAGGTTTCTATCATCTAACGATCAGTTTCAAATGTCAAAACTATTATAAAAACAATGTCATCAGGCAGCGCATTTAAAATGTACATTTCATCCACTAAGTTTCTGTGAGGGAGCTTTTAAAGATGGATGTCTCTTTCTTACCCCCACCACTGACCAAGTTTGACTTGCTAAGTTTCTCCAGAATGGAGCATTTCACACCAAACCACTCTGAACACCTTTATTTACCACAATGATTTAATAGTATGCTGACATCTTGCAAAATTGGTGGAATGTCACCAGTCTATCTTTGGCAGAGCTGGAGCAGACCATCTTCTGTATCCTTTTTGTTGAGCTAAAGGAAGCAGCTTCAAAAAGCTGAAGTCTCACATGAAAACAACAGGTCATTATTCAGGATCAAGAAAACGCTGGCTGTGTGTTCAACTCACCCATCCTCGGTGGTCCTGGTGAAGTGGTAGTGATAGACTTTGGCTCTAACGAAAGCTGGTGGAGTTTGGCTGAAGGGGTACTGAGCTTCATCCACCTGCAGCAAACTCACCACTACAGGAGAGCAGAGACAGACAGAAACAGCTCAATAAGCCCCATCCAACCGATAAAGAAGAAAACAGGCTGTTAACCTGGCTATGCATTCAGCAGCTGGACAAGAGCAAGGTTAGGTTTCAGGATTCAGTGCATCAGGGTATGGATGGATAGTGCGTCAATCAGGGCTTTTCCTGTCTCTGAAAAAATGCATTTAAATAACGGTACAAAAAAAAAAGAAGAAAATAATAATAATAAATTCTTCTTATTATTTAAAAAACAATAAAAACAGAACGTTGAAAATTCATCATCTGAAATGTTTAACTGCTTTTGTTCACATTACATATATTGCTTGGTCTAAATTCTGAATCAAAAATACGACCACATACAAGAAGAAGAAAACATTTACTGGCGGTTTTACTGGTTTTTATTTATTAACTTGCCACCTTTCCTATTTTTTTGATTCTAGCACATTTACTCATTTAATTTCCATTTTTTGTCACCATTTATATAATTCTGAGTGTCTGCCTGGCCTACAGCCAGTCGTTCTGGGATGAGAGGACCGTATTATGCTGCGTTTGGCTCGAAAGCGAGAAGTTGGAGCTTTGGGGTTTTTTTTCTGTGCATCAAGCCACAAAATGGGAAAAACCCTGTAGGCCTCCATGAAAGCATATTGCAATCAACAAGCTAGCCAGTTGATGTCTGATGAGTTAAAAAGTGAGCACTAAAATTATAAAAGTTAACTTAACGGTCAATGTTACAGTTTAATTAACTACCATGTGTGTTTGTTAGAACAGCGGTTCTTTATTACTGTTCACTGTGTGAGCCATGTTGGTTTGATATCATGTGCTGACCTGAGTTGAGGACACCATCCAAAATTTGATCAGGAATTTCCAGCAGAGCGGGTGTTTTATTTCATTCAGGTGGGACATTGAGTTACCAGCTTCTGTCAAACGCAGCATTCATCTGGAGCCTTTTTTCCCTACCACTTCATTATTGAAATTCAGCCTTAGTATGAAATTAATTGTACTACACTGTGCTTAACATCACTGTAATGTTCCTCTATTCCATCAAATGTTCTGTTTTCTAACATGTAGCCTAACCATTACATTTACAAATGTTGACATTAACTTAGGCAAGTTAAGTACAGCCCTTTCCCACCATCAGCAGGAGTAGAAAACGAGTAACTTGACCATTTTTGTTTCGTTTGCTTTGCCCACTGTGACTTTCGTGGCATGTTTATCTCTCTTTGCCCCCAACACTAAAGTTCTGTCGGTGCCACAAATCATTTCTTCATATAATACAATGAAAAGACTGAAGCTGCACTGCCCCCATGTGTAGTGTGTGCATTGAAATCTGTAGGAATTCACACAAATATTATCACCACAGTGTTTTACAAAGTAAAAAGACAATAGATGCAAATCTTTGCAGCCCTACATGAAATCTCAAATGTCACCATGACTAGATTCCAGTATCTTAGTAGGAGTGAAAAACATACTGAATCACAAATGTGACTGGACAAATTCCATGGTAGAACATAAATAATTTGACCAATAAATGACCACAATGCTGAATACAAATAAATAACATCCCAAAAGAGATGCAGCCTCGTCACCTTCAGAGTGATGCTTTATACTTATTTTATTAAAACGGCCTGTATAACTGCTCACCGTCCGGCTTGCCCTCCAGCAGACGCTGCATTAGGCCTGTAAACCAGTGGTTCTGGTCGTGCTCCCCTACAGCAGCCTCCCACAGCAGCCAGTCTAGCCGAGGCTGGTGAGGCCCCACCACCGGAGGACATTCACTCAAACTGTCCGGCTTGTACATGAGGTTCAGTTCCTGAAATGGGACAGGAACACGGAGAGTCTGTGTCAGCGAAAAGAGCTCGGGCACATGCTGTTTCCTGACAGACACAGCACACAATGTAGCGGCTGTGGTATCACAGATTACACATGAATAACCCTGAGCTGAGAGAGGAAATCAAGGGGAAAAGCTGCACTGGCCAAATATGTTAAAGAGCAGTTTAACAGAGGAACACAGCCGTTTTAAATACTGCTATTTTTTTTCTACCTGCACTGAGGGCTCAAGGAAAAGTGCTATACACATGTTTGTCCTAGCCTTGGGTCGATGACCAATATTAAAGAATATCGCAAAAAGTTTAACTAAGAACTGTTACAAGTCATCATCCTTTCATTCTCTTTGATATATCATTACTTTAGCTTTGCCTTTATGTAACCATTCCTTTCATTTTGTACATTCTAATCCAAAGAACTGCTTCATTCAAAAATATATACAGTAGAAAAGGCTGCTTTTGATTGGCTTTAAAAACAAAAACTTCACCATCTACATACAGACACACATACTGGCATACAGACAGTCATATGCAAAAGTTTGGGCCCGCCTTGTCGAATAACATTTTGTTGACTTTAATACACATTTACTGTCTATCTGCTGAAATTAACACATTGGTAAAAAATAAAAACACAAAATGTGGCCTGCGCAAATGTTCTGACAGTGTTACGCTGGGGAAAATTCAAATCAAACAAAAACCTCATGGAAACTCAGGACATGAGATCTGCTCTCTGGTACAAAATAAAATGGCTGAGGTTTTCAAGAAGAAGGGTGTCAACATTACAGTTGGGCAATATTTTGGTTTCCTTGTTAACAGTATTACATGCTGTCTGTGCAGAATGCAGTTATCATTATCATCATAAACTCAAATTATATTCCCATCAATGAAAACGTAAGCTGAGGGGCCAAGCTTTAACCTAATTCAGATCACAGTCATGTTGCTTTTCATGACAAATCGGCAAATTTGTCTAAATGATCATTTGTACTCATGTGTCACTTATTTGAGGCCGATTCACGTGCATCGCTGCAAACTGAATTTGTACAGGGAATGCAGCCATAACCGATTTATGAAAGACTTATTACAGCAGTTTCACAGCCATTTTTATACACCTGCACACTTCATTTCACTCCAGGTAAAACGACATTTACCACTATTGAATTTAGTGTTGCAGGATCATTTCTTCAGTTAGACACATCAATACAGAAGCGCCTAAATCTGAATTATTTGATCCGACTGCAGTTATTTTTTCCCCACCCACAGATGATACTCTTCACAATGATTATGTCCCCATTAGTAACCGAGTTTCATCCACAGGTCAAATTCATGTAAATAACAAATGTCTTACTGAGACTTAAGTTTTACCAAAAAAGAGGAGCTGAAACTTCTGATTGGGTGCTTTAACGCCTTTAGGGGGCGTCAGTGAGTAATGTTTGAGCTTTACTAGGTGTAAGCTGGGAGCTACCAAGTATAGGAAGCAAGACAGCTAATCAGCCACTTGAAGCGAGTACTTTCATATTTGCAAACAATGAAGAAAAACGAGCCCTCGTTAAAACGTTAAACCACAAGACTTTTTAAAGCAATGAATCGTCTGCTAAAACTTCAGGATCGTGATGGTCGTAGAATACTTCAAAGCCTTGCTTGGCGACCAGGGTGGTGCTCAACAAAGCTGGATTTCTCAGTTAGCCAGATAACTTAAGCCCAAAGATGAGGAGTGTCCAATGGGAATGTCCCTCAGACCTTTTCCTATTGGACAGGCTTGACTTTGGGCTTAATTTATCTAGCTAAACTGAGAAATCCTGCTTTGTGGAAGCCCCCCCGACCCCCTCCCCATCTCATTAGAGCAGGTTTTCTTTACGTGATCCGTGTTTATGCTAAAATGATTAATTTCGTCTCACTGGAATGACACTTTAGCTCCTTTATGTATAAATGACTGTTTGAAATGACTATAAATAATTATACAGATAATAACATATTCATGTTGATGGATAAGCCCTTGTGGACCTCACTGACGAACAGTTTGCCTTTGTTTTGATGGCCCCAGGTCTCATCTATGCAGTGTTGCAGATGCTTTCATGAATATTTAAAGTCACGTCCACCCAAACCAGCATTAGAATTCAAGCGCACAGAATGATTGCTGCTACGGTTCTACTGTGCATTAGGCTTCATTTGGCTCGTTTCATCAACGTTAGGTAGACAAGCTGAAAACTCTCACCGTCCATGTCTTCTTATCCGCACTGCCTTCAAGGACGATTTCAGGCCGTCCTGCAGGAGGGACCATTCTGTGCTGAATGCCATACGCACTGACCAGCTGATACTTCTCCACAGCACCGTAGGCCTTCCTCACCTCGGGTAAAATTTTACCACCAGACATACCCGCCATGGCAGTGTAGGGAACCTTGAGGTGAACACAAGCAAATTAGAGTGAAGGATTAAACTGTGGAAGCACAGGAGCCCGAATCATCTCCTTTTCAGCCTTACAAGCAACCAAGCCTTAAACCACTGGCCGTTTCCTATTAGTGTGTATGAATCTGAAAACCTCTGAAGACCCCAGTCTGATCTCATACAGTCCTATGTAAAGGTTTGGGTGCTCCTTGTGAAACGAGACATTCTGCTGAATTTCTAAGTGAAAATAAGCAAACCCGTTCTCTTAAGAGAACAGTTCCACATTTTTATTACATTAAAATTCAGAAAATAAACAAATTTTTTTTGTTAAACAATAAAAAAAGGTAAACGCCATTGAAAAGTGATGCTCAAACTTCTTCAAATGACTATAGTGGCCTCAAAAGTGTCAAACATTTTATGAAAACAAGGTTGTTTCAATTTGAGGGCATAATATTAATTCATTGAAAATCCATAGTTCTAGTAAATCCCCCCCCCCCCCCCCCATAAAAATAATCCTGTATCATTTCCTTTGTTACATTTCGCTACTAAAATAATAACAGATTAAAAAAAAAAAAAAAAACCACATTTGTTAGGACATCCCTCTGGCGGACCAACTTAGGCTCACGGACCCCACTTTGTGCAGCCTGATAGATTTGTTTTGTCCAAAACAAGCCGATCATCAAAAACGAGAGCACCAATCTTCTGTATCAGTAACTTTCAGAGTGAAAAAAAACACACAAACATGGAAATTACCCACCGCTTTCAGTTTATACTTACAAGACTGAGGGCGAACACAGCTGCAGCCGCAGCAGTGAAGATGGCCCACTGAATGAGACTCGAGAGCTTGTTCAGGACGCCTCGAGCACATACACACCTGAGGTTTGCAGATAATGTGAAAACATTTTGGCAAAAGTTCATGTAAAAAACACAAAAAAAAAACAAAACATTACAAAATAAAAACACCGATCTTACTTCAGCAAAGCAGCCACTACTTCCCAAGTCAGAGAAAGCACGCCCACCCAAATGGTTGGATCCTGGATTTGTTTGACAAACTCCTCAAAGCTCTTACGAGTGAAGGCTGTCAGAAAGAAACAGCAGTTGACGGTCAGCAAATGTATTAATGAAGCAATAAATATTTTGCAAGCTTGGATCACACCTTCAACAAACGGCAGTAGAACGAAGCATGACTAAGAGAGAACAGTAAGAACTTGAACAGGTGTGCTTGGGTGGCTTGTGCTTAAGGCTAGAAGGCCAGAACCACCCCTGAATATCTGAAGGACTGTGTGAGTGAGGAAGGGTGGTGGTGAAATCTTCATCACAGGAAAGAGAAGGTGGAACAAGTACAGTGCAGGAAGTTGGATAGGAAGGAGGAAGAATTTCAAGTGTTGATATTATTGCCATCACAATTATTTCTACATTCTAACTGACTTCCTTTGACACAGTGCGACCTAAAGTCCTAAAACTCGCCACTGAAGAGAAAAGCTGTAGCAGCACAGAACAAAACATTCACAGGACAAAAGGTCAATTTGTCAATTCAGCAATTCATTTTCCTTTTTAATTTGCCAGAAAAATGCAGTTTTGAAAATGTTTGTTTCATAATTAAACAGCACCTCCTAATTTCACCTTTTGTGAAGGTAAATACTATATTACTACAGTAAAATACGCTCCGCTCGGTTCCGCCACGGCTTAAAACTTGAGTAGTAGTGCGTGTTATACACACACACACACACACACACACACACACAATATTGCAGTCACCCCAAAAACTCTGCAAACCCCAGTCTGACGGTATGAGATGCCCAGTCTTCATGATCTGTTAAAGTTGTGCAGTGAACTCAAGGCTTAAAAACTTTTAAACTTATTTTTTCCACATTAACTTTGAACACATTCTAAAGCTAAGGCTACAAATGACTCCGCCCAGACTCAGTTCTGCATCCCTGCATTTAATAATTGCAACTCACTTGTTTTGGATGTTACCACCTTCTTCTCCCAGTTGATCTCCAGTTTGAAGAGCTTTATGGCACTGAATAAAACAAGGAGGTAGACAGCCAGCTTCACCAGGAAAGACAGACACGAGAGCAAAAACTGGCTCCAAGCTGGAAAAAAAGATGAAGGCACAGAGACAGAAAAAGGACCATCAGAGTACAGAAGATGATCAAAATTCTTGAAATCGTAACTGCAGTCATATGCAAATGTTTGAGAACCGCTGGTCAAATAACGTTTTATTAATTTTTCTCAGTGAAAGTAAGTTAATCAGGTCTCCAAAGAGAACGCACTTAAATATTGTATTTTTCTGCAAGTATATATAAATATAAAAAATAAAACAAAATATAAAATGTGTCATAACGTTTGCACTTTTTATGCCCCCAATCCATTACATCTAGCACATAAACAGTAAGTGTGCAGTAAAATGTGCGGAAAAGTGTTTTCTGTAGAGGATGCGATATTTTACACTTATTTTCAATTAGAAAATCAAGAATGCATGTCATTTGAATGGGGCACCTAAACTTGAGCATGTAGCTGTATTTTGAGGCAAGTTTACTTATATGGAACATACACAAAGGCAACCCCAACGGCTGTCATTTAAACAGAAGCAAAGTAATCACATCCCTGAACAATGAAAGAATGAAATAAGACAAATTAGAAATATAAATACTGTTTGTGCAAATCTAGACAGAAAACGCTTAAATTTTAAAAAGGCATAGAGGGAAAAAAAAAAAAAAAAAAAAAAAAAAAAGGGTCTTCAGCCTGGACCTCAAAGATGAATCACGCAATGACCCGTCACCACAAGTAGGCGTGTTGAGTACATATTCCTACCCAAAGGCACAAGTCTGATCCAAAATGACTACACTTAGGGGCTGGTTTACTAAGAGAGGCGCTAATTACCGGCTGTCTAATGACACTTTGAGCTGATGGGGGCAGCCACTTCAGCAGGTTATCTACTAATGGTGCTGATGTACTTTGTTTTGAGACATGAGCTTGAGTTCTGTGTTGGGTGCATTTGGAAACCATGTGATATTATTTGGCAACCGTGTGATTTTGAGCCTAACTTTTCCGACTACGTGCACTACACAGAAGCCACAAGCAACAAAGTAAAGCAGCATTAGAAAAAGTAGGGATTACAAAATAAATAAGGTTCTAATAATATGTGCGTTCGGAAAAGAAAATAATCAAATCATTAATTAGAGAAAACCTGCTTCTTGACTTCTCGACTGTGCTGTACAATATACTGATCAGGCATCCTTGCCCATTTTATTAAAATCTCCAGCAGCACTGCTGTGTCTGATCCACTCTCACCAGCACACCACACACTACCACCTCAGTGTTACTGCAGTGCTGAGAATGATCCACCACCCAAAATAGTACCTGTTCTGTGACGGTCCCTGGGGGTCCTGACCACTGAAGAACAGGGTAAAAGGGGGTAACAAAGTATCAGAGAAACAGATGGACTACAGTCTGTAACTGTAGAACTACAAAGTGCAGCTATACAGTAAGTGGAGCTGATAAAATGGACAGTGAGCATAGAAACAATGTCATGGCTGATCGGTGTATACCCAAAGATTCAGTCTAACAGTATTTATTTACTATTTATTCGTTAGTTTTTTTTCTAAAACTATTGTTTTTCTTTATTTTTGTCAGCAAATTAAGAATATTGTGACTTGGCAGGCATTTATAAGGCATCTCTACCATTAATATAAAAGGCGTTTGAAAAACTTTTCTCTTTGAGCACAAACAACTGCAGCCAAGTTGGTGCCAAAATAAGCTTTTCTCAGCACACAGACAGTATTTACCATCAGTCTTAATAAATCAGCATGGGTGCCTCATTATAATAATCTCCTCTCTATTTATTTTACGCCATGACGGCCACTTTTTACAGCCAACATGGAGTTTACGAAGGTACAAAATGTTAGTAAAGCTGTCCTTTATAGTCAAATACACTTTGCTGTGAAAGAGGAGTTTGTTACTTTTTGTCTTGGTCTTTTTCTTCTGAGAGCTGAAGTGATCATTGTCCAGGAGAGAGAAGCTCAGTGTGATGGTCAGCAGGTGCAACAGGCTAAAACCACCCAGGAGGATGAAGCACAGCTGGTGAAACACCTGGTTTAAAAAAATAAATAAATAAATACCAAACAAATGCTGAGGTTCCATTTTAATGACTGCCATTCATTCTAGTCACTGCAGCAGTAACGAGAGTTAATCCATCACAGAGCCAGTCAACGGCACACGGCACTCAAACAATGAATGAACTAATTGCCATTCACTTCCATTTGCATTCTTGCCTTTTCTCGATAAGGCACGTAATTACGCCTCGTTCATCACTCATTCACGGGGAGGAGTGACCGACTCACCTGGATATAAAAAGCGCCGATCCTCAAGCCGCGCACAGGAGCGAAGAACATCAGCAGGGGAACCGTAATCTCAGCAGACAGTATGTAAACTGCAC
Source organism: Pygocentrus nattereri (assembly GCF_015220715.1). Taxonomy (NCBI): domain Eukaryota; kingdom Metazoa; phylum Chordata; class Actinopteri; order Characiformes; family Serrasalmidae; genus Pygocentrus; species Pygocentrus nattereri. The sequence continues at coordinate 49,323,767 of NC_051211.1, forward strand.
CAAGCTTGGACAGCCAATCAGGGAGCTGGTGGGCGTACCAGGCCAAAGGGGTGGGGCTGGCTTGGGTCTCAAAATGCCGACTCAGCGCTGCAAAAATGATTCGTAGACAGTTTGTGAGAACTTTTTCACCTGGCCTCAACGCGGGCAGAGATAAAGGACCCAGAAGGCTATTCTGGGCCTTTCACCGACCTGTCAATGATTGAATATCATGGTCCCGAGGCGCCCCTGCCTGGGGATGAGCATTTTTGCCATTCAAACATTCACAGTAGTATTTCAATATGCCAATGAAAATGTGTTTCGTATCGCTATGGATAAAAGCTACAACATGCAAGGTTTGAAGTTCCATACTAATAGTTTATGCCCTCTTTTTAATAAATAAAATAGCTTGAAGTAATACGTAAAAGTTTTAAAACATCTCTCGCTACCCAGTACATACAGTCTATGTATGGAAACCAAGCTGCTAAAAACAGCCTGCTGTGAATTTGTTGTTTCTGTGACGACAAGAGAACCGACTCATTTACATAAGCACCTACAGCAGTTTAGCGCCGCTCATTCAGACTGTAGCTATAAAGAGTGTTTCAGCTCTTTTTGGAATGAGGCCCAATACAGGGTAGCCAATCAAAACGCTCATTTACATAGCAGTCTTAAATGTGCTGCAACAAAAACAGCCTGTTTAATTCTAAGGGACAAAGAAAGGCTATAAAATAGTCATGTAAAAATGATTTATGACCATTTTGGTATATAAACCGATACCAAATCACAAGGCGAAAAAATAAAAGTGTGGCATGTGAGGCGTTTAACATTTGTTTACCGCATACAGTCATTATATAGAGGTAATCTATACCTGCTGGTTAGTTTTAATCTTTGTGCTTTGGATACATGTGATCTAACACACTACCAGATGACCTACCAACTGATGCATCTACAAATGGATCATCTTTGTGCTCGAAATATTTCCATACAGGGGGCAGCAGGGCATTAACCTCTGTTCACACATTTTATCCATCATTTTTAAAAACCACTATCGTTAATTTAAGATACCTGCATTTCTCAGTTACAAATGAACATGTATTTCACCCCAGGACCTAATATTCATGAATAATTTAGCTGAAAGTGGCGCAAGTGAAATTGTTATGCTACAGATGGTAACCAAGACACTGAGGGGCTAGTCCTAAATGTCTCTTATAGGTCTGGTAAAAATGCAAACAATATAAGACTCAAATATAATAAGATTAAAGCTAAAATAAGCCTAGCTTTACAATCTAAATACATAAACATCTTCAGCAAAGATGCATTTGATTAGAGAGAAGAAGCCTTGTCAAATCTGGCAACATATTTTTGACCGAATTAGAAAAAGGAAATCAGCAACATTTGACACATTTTCACAACATCCACAGTATGTTGATAAATATGTGCAGAAAACTTCCAAAAACACATCTGCACGTTGGAGGATAAGGACTTCTCATTGTTAAACTAACCCCACCATGAGGAGGCTGTACTTTAGCCTGGCTAGTTCTCACTGTGAGCTATTTAAAGGTTTCAGAACCAAGTGATCAGAACATCCCCCCGCATCAGACTCTACCTCGCTCTCCCCTACAGGTCCACACAGAGGTCTCCGTTTAACTTGATGCGAGACACAATAGCAGACGTCCACAAATTCTTTGCGGTCTTACTCTGTCAAAAGTTAAAAATTTACAAGATAAAACTCTTTCTCTCGTTTTTCTTCATCCCAAACTACTCGCCCTGTTTGATAACTCAAGTAACACAGTTTGGATGTGTGTATGGACCATTCTACCTAATAATATATAAACTATATAAATATAGAAATTCTAATAATAGAATATACAAAAAATGATTTTAACTACGCCTGTACTTTTTAGGAGAAGGAGGCTACATCCCTGTCCCTCATGGCCGCATGGAGGGCAGTTAGATACCACTGTTTTGAAGTAAATGTGTCCCAAAGTCAGAAAATTACCGTGGAACGTTAAGAATGGTCACTAATGAAATACATCAGTAATTAAGTAAACGTTGTGTTCTTAATTAGCTGATTATTAGAATCAGGTGTGCTAAGAAAAGGAGAAACACCAACTATAGCTGTGTCCCAATTCAGGGGCTGCGTCCTTCGGAGGCTGCATTTGAAGGCCGACCGAGTCACAGCGGTGCGACTAGACGGTCCCATTTCGAAGACTCCTTCATGTTTGGCTAAAAAATGTGTCCTTTTCCATCGGCAATGAAGGATCCAACGGGTGCACCCTTCGCCACACAACATATCCCAAGGTTCACTTCATGCCGGTAAGGATTCGAGAACATGGCAGCGTCAGCAGAGGAGCGAACGGCGACTGAAGACATTTTTAAATTTAAGTATTGGGTTTAAACCGAGTCGAATAGCTGCAACGAGGCAAATGGGGAAAAAAAAGTCAAGGTGCATTTCATGATGCAACGGTAAGGGCGGGAACAGCGGTGCTATGACACAAACATCCGCCATAGAGCAGATTGTCTCGTTTTGGCTCAGCCTTCGTGGGTCTACTCAGCCTTTGAAGGACAAGCCTTCATAGACTGCATTGTTCAAAGGAGCAGCCCCTGAATTGAGACACAGCTTATGCAGAGCAGAGGTGCTCCAGAACCAAGGGTGCAAAGTTTAGACCACAAAAACAAACCTGTGAGGTCCCACCAGGAGGGGTCACCGCTGGCTAGCTTGCTCACTCCTGTACAAAGCACAAGCCTGAAGAACAGCCAGCGGGTCAACCAAAAGGTCACAGGGTCATGGTGGCTGGAAGCGGAGATTCTTCGCAGCAAGGCACACGGGGCTACCAAGGCGGCCAGAAGCCCCGCCTCCAACAGCAGGTTGTCCCTGAGAGACGAGGAGCAGAACAGAGGAGGGACAAACAATCAGTTTTCTCTCAGCCGTGACGGGTGAAAGTAAAAAACTGGCCTGAAACCTAAACATCAAAAGCAGGTCAGGCCTGTTATTTTGGTAACCCTGGAAATCTGACTGATGAACAAACAACGTAATGACGCCATTTTACGAGCACTTAGAGCTCTAGGGACGCGCAAGCACAGGCAAGTTTTTCATGTCTGTTACTCTCGCGCACAGCCTCAAACTGCTGCAGCTGTTGATCATTTTCCTTGCAAATGTACTTCAATGGATTTCAAAAGGATTAGTAAGATTACAACTGGTATCTAAACCATGGCTGGTGGACAGACCACAGGTGCACAGGAGCCATCCAAATACAAAGCTACAGGACTTACCACTCAGCGTGAAGGAAGTCTCCCCCAACCTACACAAAAACAGCACAAACATTTAATCAGTCAACAGCATCGCTGGAGCTACACTTCACCAAGATCACTGCCGCACACAATACCCCCCATTTGAATACCGTTAGTCTCACTGCTTTGCATATTTTATGATACACAACAGCAAAACCAGACGGCTTACGACTCAAACTATAAAACCAAGCAACACGTTCAAGGTACTCCATTTTTTATCCTCTTAACCTGCCCAAATTCTAAGGCATATTATTCAGTAAAACCTAAATTTTGTGTTTTTTTGGTAAAAGTTCCCCTCAAATTAACAGAAGTAGTGTTTCACGATCATAAACATATTGCTAAATGCTTACAATTTACTGCTAAATGCCAAAACTTAGATGTTTTGTATTTCTTTATAAAAAAAATCATTTTTACAGAGCAGATCACTGAAGAGACGCCATCTGAGATCCAGTTTGCAGCCCAGATTTGTGGGAAAAATGGGTCGACTTTCAGTAGAAATAAAAACTGAGTTCAGCTGCTTTTATTCTAAAGCTTTAAAACTACATTACCCACCTATTTGACTGGAAAGAAGACTCTCTCATAGGACACCCACCTTTTGAATGAATCTTATAAAACATGAAGGTTATGAAGTAAAGAATATGAAGAAGTGCGTCTTGGAACCACCGGTGGTCCCAAGGAAGTTAACTGGGATTTCAAGCTGTGAACAGCATCATCCGTCTATGCTATTTATTACCTAGATACAGAAAACGGCAAAAATGTTGTGGAAATGAAGAGAAATGGGTTACTTTGGTTCTATATTCATAAAAAAATGGGAGTCCAGATGAAAAGATGAGCATGAGAGCAAAGCACAGAATGCCAGCTTTTATTCCTGCCTACATATCATAAACAATACAGCAACTTAAAGCAAAATAAAGTTGTTTAAAGTTGGCATTTAGCCCCAAACTCTAATGCAAGACCTGCCTCAAGTCTACAACTCCATGACATTTCCAGACTCTTGATAAGTTCATTTGATATGCTCTGCCAGGCCTTTAGGGTGCTTGTTTTGGGGATGCTCTTATTTAAATTTTCTTCTTTAACGGGTGAAATGCTCAGTTGGGTTATGTACTGCATTATGTACTTCTGCCCAATGAGGCATTTGTGTGGACATGGGAATTCATTCTACTGGTAACAGCAGCTTTTACATTGTCAATGAAGAGCAGTGAGCCAGTACCACCAGTAGCAGAAGCAGCTCTGCACGCCCAAGCCATGACACTGCATCCTGCAACCTTCACAGATGAAGAGCTGTGCTTAGGATAGTTGGCAGACCCTCCCCATCACTTCCATGAAAGATTCATCTTTACCTCATCAGTCCTTAAAACTTTGCTCCTGAACTCTTCTGGCTCACCTTTGTGCTTCTCTGTGAACTCCAGCCTTCTGTTCTTGGTGCTGAGGAGAGATCTTGTATTGTAGCTTCTGTATTACTGACACTTTCTTCTAAAACACGGAGCGCGGTCACATTCACTGTAATCTGATCATATTATCCGATTTCTACAGTAATCTGATTATTCAAATGGTCACACTCCGATCTAGAAATCAGACTAAAAAATCCAAAACAGGCCATGTTTACACAGCAGGTTACCCAGCAGGTTACCCAGCGGCCCAAATCTGATTCTCACCAATCCGATTTTTTCCCGCATACGCAAAAGAACAACGCTTCACACATCCTGCTTGTCTAGAGGTAAACAGTCATGACAGCCAGCAAACACCAGTCACTCCCAGAGGGTTCAGTTTCGTCTTCGCCAGCATCACAGGAGTGTTTATGAAGTTTCGATGGTGGACCGCTGGGCTCATCACTCACAATGTGTTGAAGTTCACTGTGAAAATGGCAAGTTACTCGGTCACTTATTTGGTTCGGGTCCTCGGATTCTTTCAACTTTTTTTTTTTTGGACACTGCAGCCTCGGCCTCCTCGGGCCGTTTCGCTCAAAATCTCTTCAAACACGGAGCGGCTGTGACGAGTCTTAATTTTTTGGTACAGAAACATCAGCCTTAATGTTTCGAGTCGCAGCAGCGCGAAATTATGACGAATGCCGAGTTAGATTGGTGTAATTGGTTCCCATTATCAGATTACTCAACTGCATGTAAATGTGTTGATTGGATTACTGACAAAATCCGACTTTCTGCAGTTATCGGATTATTGAGTGCACGTAAACGCACTCACTGACACTTTCACCTCTGCACTCTGTAGACTGTTATTTCTCTGGATGTTGTTTTTGGGGTTTTCTTCACAGCTCTAACAGTATTCCTATCATATCCTGCTGTGGTCTTCCTGGAATGTCCTGCTAGCTGCAAATTGTTTTTTGTAATTAAACTATTCCATACTGTTGTTTTTGGAATGCCGAGCTGTTTTCCTATGGATTTGCTTCAGTCTCAAGGCCAAAGTCGTTTGCCTGTCCATCAGTCGGTTCATCTTATTTCTTACTTTCACGTCAAACACAAGAGCCCTAATGCAAACTCCACTGACTACAACAGTCCCTACACATGCACAACAACGGCTAAGTAACCAGAATCACCCGACGTTCATTTGTCCCAACGCTTCACACAACAAATCACAAAACAGTGTGATTTATGCTCTGAAATGAATGTGGACTCTCTGCTTTTTAGTCTCGTCTTTTGATCTGGAATACATCTGATGAATGTAGGACAAAAATAACCCATTTCCCAGTGATTTTACTTCTGAGTATATTAAAGTACAACACTTGAAACTGCATTATTTCAGTTCCTTTTCACTATAATAGTTGTATCAGTATAAAAGTGTGGACAGTAATGATTCAGTTCAGTATTAGACTTTGACTTCTGTACAGCTGAAGTTGCATGAATTAGACCAGACCAGCTTCTAAGCCCCGGTAATGACGTAAGGTGAACTGCAAAGGTGATGATTTTCACTGCAGGGCTGCTCATCACAGAGAGACAGACACACAGAGAGAGAGACAGACAGACACACAGAGAGAGAGACAGACAGACACACAGAGAGAGAGACAGACAGACACACAGAGAGAGAGACAGACAGACACACAGAGAGAGAGACAGACAGACACACAGAGAGACAGAGAGAGACTCACAGTGTACAGGGAGAGGTAAAGGGCCCAGAGGCAGAGGTAAACCAGGCTGTCTCTGAGCGCTCCCAGCAGTACAGCTCCCAGGCTCAGTAGCACCCCCAGCAGACATATGATTTCCAGGGCCTGCTGGGGCCCGAGGCCCAGGGTTGGCCCCAGCCACAGGAGGGACGGGGAGGCCTGCAGTTGCTCCAGCAGAGGACGCTGCACACCGGCCACCTGGAGATGCACAGGCACTAAGCCTTCATCCCCAAAAAGACCTGCAACAGACACCACAGCTTTATGTAGACTCAACACAGAACGTACAAACTCGACAATTTCAGCTGTTAACTGAAGACACTGGGCAGGCCTGCAGAACGTATTTAATCATTATCCTGCGATACTGTCATCACAGAAAGCTGTAATACACAAATGAGTCTTTAATAAATCATAGATTGAAAAGTTTTGTTCTGTTAACAGCAAAATGTAAATTATTATGGATGCATCAACAAGGGAAGCTGTGGGCGGATTTAATTCCAAATGATGCCAAAATCCAATTTTCCATATACCTGTCAAAGTCAATACATAAACATTTATAAAATGTAGAAATAAACGTTTTGCTCTTCCCAAGTACAATAAACATGGATAAAAAGGATCACAATTTACGGTTCGGAAGCTCACAATGAGACGCGATTAAATAATGTGGATAAAATTAAAACTTGTTATTAAATGAAAAGTCGCACTCTTTGAAAATTAAATTCTGGTACAAAAGGACTAACAGTCCTGTGTGTATACGTCATTCTGTAGTCGGTGTCATATTCAGAAAATATCAGAAAAATATTTTACATTTTCAAAAATGTTGCTATCGCGCCGCACGATAAACAGAACAGTTTCCAAGCCTGACGCGTTTTCTCCTACATTTTTTCCACTGAATGTTACTGGATCATTTGAATTAGGACTGAAAGATTAATCGCTTTTATATCGGAATTGCAAATTAAGAGAGCTGCATTATCAACACTTGTCTTGAGTTCAAAATGAGTAAAGTTACCCTAATAACATCGAGCTTGTGAGCTGCCTGTAGATGAGTTAGACCAATCAGAAGCGACCAAACCGCATGTTTTGTGACATCACAACCACAACTTACTGGCAGTTTGGCACACTACTTTCAGGGTTCAAGCCTGAAGCTAGAAAATGTGGATATTCTGGTCATCTTGGCCAAAAAACCTGGCCTGGACCTTAATTTCGCAACGTTAGTCAGAAAAAAAAACAACTAGGTTTTTCCCTAATTGTTCATCCCTGTTCTGAATGATGAGATTGTTAAGGTTGAGCTAAATACGCACAGTGGACAACAGAAAAAGAAACCATTCTTCCACACGTCCGGCAGCCGAGCGCCACGGCAGTAGAGAGTCTTTTATGGGGTGTGTGTTCTCCGCGGCCTGGTAACGGCGCAGGAACAGTGAACACTGTGCCAAGGCCAAACGTGTGAGTCACGGCATTTTCATTCAGCTCTTTCTCTCTCTGACCTACTCTCTCTGGCACAGGATCTTGCTTTGCCTTAAGCTCCTCCACCCAAGAAAGAGGAACGCATAATCAGAGCGGCTTTAAGGCCTCGAAAGAACGACGCTCTGAAATGGAGAACTCCATTAACACGTCTCACTACTTGACTGCAGCTGTGCCAACGTCCCTCCCCACAGCAGCCTTGCACTCATATTATTAGCACTTAAAGAACACCGACCTGCATGTTTCCTTACAAACACAGCAAATTCGGTGTTACTGGATTTAGCGCAGCACAGTGAGGCCGATGAGTTTGGGGAAAACGTCTAATTGGAGTGATAATGTGACGGTGAATTTAATTGCGATTATTAATAATTTAAGGCCCACTGGCCAAAGGCATAAAACGTTTTTACTGAATTTGTCTCTTACATTTTTACCTAAACATGCGTGGGTACGAAAGTGAACAAAATCCACATTTTAAAATAAATGAAGAACTTCCGTGTTCAAAAGTTGCAAAGTTTACATTTGATTTACATTTTAAAATGTATCATTTAAGCATTTAACTTAATAAAAATGCTTAAGATGTTTTGTGCAAAGGGTCACAGGCCTGGCTTTCAGCCAAGACAGACAGCACATTCACTCTTTTTAGGCCTGAACAGTCGACACGCTGTGGTAGAAGACCAGTTTGTCATGTAGGGTCGTGTTATCATGTTCACATCTCACAAGATATGGTTGCTTTAAAATGAATACAACACTGCTGATAATGTTTGAATGAATTACACCCATTCAAAAAATGATAAATCCTTCAACGCTACAACACAATGTGTGAAATACTGAATAAAAATCACGTTTTGAAAACATTTTTTCTAAATTTGTCCTGCGACGGACTGGCGACCTGTCCAGGGTGTATCCTGCCTTCCGCCCGATGACCGCTGGGATAGGCTCCAGCACCCCCTCACGACCCTACCGGAGTAGCGGCTTAGAATATTGCATGTTTTAAAGCTCACATAAAAGCTCAAAAAACTCATTGGGATGCACATCATGCATCATGAGATAGCTTCAAGTATCGTGATGCCATATTACTGCCATATCGCCCAACCTTATTCGAGAAACACATTACAGCCAACTTTGCTTCATCCTTAAAAACAGACCAAGACTTACTTTGACAAAAAGCTCATGCTTTCTGAACATAATCACTTAATTCTGATCATTTTTACATTCCTAAATCAATGCAGTTGATTAGCCATCTACCCCCCTAAAGCACATACACAGCACACACCGGTCTGGCCCAATTGGTCCACAATGGTCAGATCAGTCCAAACCGAGTCACTGATCTGCGTCAGGCCCAATCCTCATCTTGAAACGCAAACTAAACCCCTCGCATCGTTTTCTCCTCACCAACTACCCGCCAAACGTAAAACCGCATAAAGCAACCAGACAGGAAAGGCAGCCTCACCAACGTACGAGTGAGGCACTACAAATCTGGGTCACTGTATCATCCTTGAGCTTGCTGATGACAAACCAGCCTCAGGCAACTACAGCGCAGTTACGCAAACCACAGGTCACTTATATTTTCTTGGGTGTAGGAGAATCGCATATAAGTACATACACATCCTCGTATGTACAACCAGGAGCGGGCGATACACAAAAAATGACGGTGCAAATTCAAGACATTTTCACTTTAAACTGGTCTACTATAATTAGCTGGACTTTCCTTTGAGGCTCTACATGTGACAATACATCATTTTCTGCAATCTGACTCCTCTGACTTTCAAACTACCGTTTCAGGATTTACAGCAGGGGCGTCAAACTCAGCCACTAAAAGGGCCATATTAAAAAATCCCAGCAAATCCGAGGGCCAGCTGCGTTTCTGTTATTTCGCCATGACCCCAACTGGCCATTGTTTATTCAAAATATGCCAAAACTACAACAGCAAAAATTAAAGGCACTGAATATTTGAATGATTCAAAAATAAGTTTGAAATAAAAACGTCTGTTTTATGTAAAACAAGTTTACACCAGTTACAGATCAGTTACACACTCTCTAATCGTCCCCAGGAGGAAGGTTTTAAGCCTTCCGCTGGCGCTGCTTTTCGTTTGCATACTGAACCCGCATCTTATTTCTCTCTGTTGTGTTAATTACAGTCACCGTGTTGTTATATTATGTTACGGTGCTACAGAAATAATTTTCCTTAGGCAATTTTTTTTATCTGGAGTCATTCCCACACAGTCACTGTGCCGCCTGGTTTATTCAAGTAAAAGTACAACTCCGTTAGGGCTGGGCAATATGACGATATACATTATTATCATGATAAGCTGTCACAACTCAGTACAGTATGCTTTTCTGAAAATATCTGATCATCAGTACCAAAAAATAATAAACACTAATAATAAATCGCAATATTATATCTTACCATATCGTCAAGCTCTAAACTTGATTTACAGGTTACCACAAAAAGCACAGAAAAACTTCAGTTCTGAATGTACAGCTAATTTTCATATTTTCTTTTAATATGGAGAACAGCCAGGTTTTACTGTCAGCAGAAAAAAATGTAAGTGCATTCCATTGCTAACAGGGTTAACAGTGAAAAAGCAATGATGGCTGAACATTGTCCTAAATGTATCCAGTAATATAACCATCAGTACCACTGATTAATAACTGATCGCATTGATTTATCAGTCTACTCAGGCTTTAGCAGAGCTCAGTAACACAGATTAATAACTGGTCATCACACTGATTTATCAGTCTACTCAGGCTTTAGCAGAGCTCAGTAACACTGAGATTAATAACTGATCTTCACATTGATTTATCAGTCTACTCAGGCTTTAGCAGAGCTCAGTAACACTGAGATTAATAACTGATCATTACATTGATTTATCAGTCTACTCAGGCTTTAGCAGAGCTCAGTAACACTGAGATTAATAACTGATCATCACATTGATTTATCAGTCTACTCAGGCTTTAGCAGAGCTCAGTAACACTGAGATTAATAACTGATCGTATTGATTTATCAGTCTACTCAGGCTTTAGCAGAGCCCAGTAACACTGATTAATAACTGATCGTATTGATTTATCAGTCTACTCAGGCTTTAGCAGAGCTCAGTAACACTGATTAATAACTGATCGTATTGATTTATCAGTCTACTCAGGCTTTAGCAGAGCTCAGTAACACGGAGATTAATAACTGATCGTATTGATTTATCAGTCTACTCAGGCTTTAGCAGAGCTCAGTAACACGGAGATTAATAACTGATCGTATTGATTTATCAGTCTACTCAGGCTTTAGCAGAGCTCAGTAACACGGAGATTAATAACTGATCGTATTGATTTATCAGTCTACTCAGGCTTTAGCAGAGCTCAGTAACACTGAGATTAATAACTGATCGTATTGATTTATCAGTCTACTCAGGCTTTAGCAGAGCTCAGTCACACTGAGATTAATAACTGATCATCACATTGATTTATCAGTCTACTCAGGCTTTAGCAGAGCTCAGTAACACGGAGATTAATAACTGGTCATCACATTGATTTATCAGTCTACTCAGGCTTTAGCAGAGCTCAGTAACACTGAGATTAATAACTGATCATCACATTGATTTATCAGTCTACTCAGGCTTTAGCAGAGCTCAGTAACACTGAGATTAATAACTGATCATCACATTGATTTATCAGTCTACTCAGGCTTTAGCAGAGCTCAGTAACACTGAGATTAATAACTGATCGTATTGATTTATCAGTCTACTCAGGCTTTAGCAGAGCTCAGTAACACTGAGAATAATAACTGATCGTATTGATTTATCAGTCTACTCAGGGTTTAGGAGGAACTTGTTTGTGAAGAACGTGTGCGTTAATTGAGGCCCCCTTCTGGAACTCATCTAACGGGCACCTTCACTTCACTGTAAAAAGAAATTTGGGGGTTAAACTTAAAAGCGTAGTTACCAAGTTCCCTTAAAATTCTGCTTTAATTCAAATTCAAAAAGTAAGTTAACAGAACAAGAGTCTGGGTTTTATGCTCTGCCAACTTAATGGTTTTTTTTAAATTATTTTAACCAGTAAGTGTTCTACACTCTTAAAAAGGTTCTTCAGTGTTTCTTTACTAAAGACAGCAGTTCTGCAGATTAACGGAGAATGTGCTGTACATGGTTCTATATAGACAAGCCTGACATTGTAAGAACAGCAGAACCCTTGGGTGCTATAGAGAACCATATCCAACACTGTCAGTCTGAAGCCCCATTTAGACACGCAAACGTTTCATTAAATGTTTACGGTTCTATATAGAACCACTGGGCCTCATTCACCAATATCTTGCTAGGTTTTTCTTTAAATGTGTTCTTGACAAAGATCCCCGAGAAAAAGTCTGCATGAGATTCATGACGTGTTCTTCAACCGCAGAACCGTTCACATCATTGTGCTCGAGTGTGTGGATTCTGTTCTTTCCCCAAGAACAAATCCCAAGGAAGAAAACGCTGGTGAGCGTCAGAATCTGCTGAAGAACGGCGCAACTGGGTTTTCAGAAGAAATTTCCTCTGAAGAACGGCTGGTGAAGGAGGCCAAGCGTCTTTACTAGAGAACTCTCGGAAAAACCATCCAAGAGTGCAAAAGCATTCCCACTGTTTCCTGAAGACCTGCCTTTACTAAGTGTAACTCAGACTAAACACACAGTTAATGTCTAATCTCGGTACTTGTATTCGGTCACAACTCAGCCCTGGTTGCTAACTGAATGATGAAGTCCCCACATCTGCCTGTAATTACAGCTCAGTGGAGGAGCGTCTGATGACAAACGTGGACACGGAGAGTGATGACGGGTCACTATTGCGCTGGAGGGAGAGATGCTGAGCTGAAGTTTCACACTGAACTCCCCTCGTTCGCTGAAGGACACAGACCGGGCTTCAGCTTCACCACTACCGCTTTCGATCAGAGGGAATGCGGTTTGCAAAGAGAGGCTTCCCGTTCCACCTTAAAAACAGTGCGTCCATCTTAAACAGTACATTCTGGCACCTGCGGCGAGAATTTAACAACTGCACCGTTTAAGGTGGAACTGGAAATTTCGAACTAAAAGACGCCAGAATGTATATGCTTCACCATTTAAGGTGGAACGGTGAAATTCTAACAGGAAGGCACAACCATGCAACTGTTGCACCATTTAAGGTGGAACTGGAAGTGGCCAAGTAGAAGACGCCAGAATGTATGGTTCACTATTTAAGGTGGAACGGCGAAATTCTAACACGAAGGCACAAGTAACAATGTAGTTAAGCATTTAAGGCGGAACTGGGAAAATTCGAACAAGAAGGCGCCAGAACGTAACCGCTAACCGCTGCACCATTTAAGGTGGGACGGGGAAATTCGAACAAGTCGCTGGCGAATAGGAAGCCAACTTCAGCCTCGCTCTTGCAAAACTAGTCGAGCTAGTTAAGCAGTTCAGCCACCGCTCTCAGCCTAACAGGGCCGATTCCGCTCCGAGTAGCCAACCGCATGTGAAACGTGCCGAGTGTTTGGCTGCCAGGCGGCAGCTCGAGCGCAGGGAGCGTAACTGCCACGAGGAGCGTAACGCAAACTACAAACTTCAGCGACTTTTCCTCAAACGCTCAGGTCCCCACCAGCCGCCCACCGGCCCAGCCGGCTGAACGAGCCGCGCGGGGTCACCTTAACGCCCAGCGCTCTGTCTGAAACGCACACGAAGAGCGAGAGAAGTTGGATGCGAACTTTTCCAGCCGGACCCCGTCTTACTGCTCCGTGAGCGCCGCGCCCAAACTGCACTACCGCCCTCAGAAACGAGGAGAAGCAGCACTTCCTACCTGGCACTTGGATGTAGATGGATGCAAAGGCGAATAAATACACGATGGACAAGCTCCACAGAAAGATCTGTGCCGGGACTCGGACTCCCCCCATTTTCCCTCTAGGCTACTGTAGAAAAAGCTCGCTGACAGTTTCCCCTCCAAGGCGCAGGATCCACTGCGTGAGCGGGAGTTTGAGCTCTGAGGAGGAAAAACGAGGCCAGTGGGAAGAGCAGAGTGGGCGGGGCTTATTCTGCACATGGAGCACATGCGCCTGCATAGCAGTAACGGCAGCAGCAACGTAACGCTTTCAAGCTTAAAAGCCACCCTTTTAATACTTTTTGATTGCCCAATTAAACCGAGTGAGAGTTTATAATAAACTTGATCATAATAATAGCCACCTTTTATACACATAAGATTAAATTATCCAAAAAAATACCTTCACATGTGACCTTTGTGCACACCGATCTGTCATCATTAGTGAATATGCCTGCTGAAAACACTAATTTTGTAAGCCCACTGCTGTGTTAAAAGTTCTGTTTTATCCAACTCTCAAATAGTATTCTTTTTTCTTTTTCTCCTTTTCCCTCTAAAATTCAGTTTGCTATATCACTATACATAAACATATATGAGCGTTAATGCGTGCTTCTGTTATTATATAAACAGTAATTCGCAGTTTACAGAAATAAGAAATAAAAAAATCCGTTACTTTCTAAGCGGAGTCGTTCAGATGGCTGACTCGTGAACGATTCATTCGTTGGAACCGACTCGTCGAGGCCAACCGGATCAAACCTTTTGTGGAGCATACGTGATACAAAGTCGAAGCCGTAATAGAATTGAATATGTGTGTTTTTTCAAGTTGAGTACAAAAACACGAGATTAAACGCTCTTTTTCTCTCGTCAATCGGACGCTCGGCTCTAACAAAAACGCGCAGTTCGAAAGAATCGGTTCACTAAACCGAATCGAACTTCCTCTCACTGCTAACGTAGCTTAACGTGGCTGCGATTTGGCGGACAGTCGGCGTCGTCTAGACACACGGAGGTCAGTCAAGGTCATTTCTGCCGTCTGAAGCTTCGAAATCTAAAATTTCACTTTCCTCACCCAGTTCTGAGGAGAAATTACAGAATAAGAGCCATTACAGGAAAAGAGTGACATTTCAGCCGATAAGATTCAATATGTATATATAATCTGGTCGCTTTTCAAGCTCAGATATATCCATTTGTTTTAAATAATTAAAAAAAATATTGTAAGCAGAGGTGGGCACAATGCCACTTATTTCAGATATTTATTGAAACCTTTATTATGTAACACATGGCACTGGTATGGATACCTGGGTGCGAAATACAAGGGGTCCTCCTAATTAACTTCTTGGACCCCATGAATCTCTCAAAATCAAAATTATGAAGGGTCCCTGAAAAACTTCTCAGTACGTTGTGCTGTCGGTTAGCGAAAAATAGATGCTCAAATACAAATTCAAGGAGACGTCATGGTTTAGCTGGTTCACCACCAAAAAGAGCTTCTGTCTGCGGCACTGGTCTGCCTCAGGCTTGCTTTGTAGCAAATTAGTTCACCCAGTTGACCCTTCATAGCCAAGCAACTGTGACTATGCCTGGGATACATAGCTGGCTTCAGGAAGCAGCCCACCTGGCCAACCATGCTGCCAGTGCCTCTTCAAAGCATTGTTGGAGGGCCGTGGCCAATGCCACCAGGCCACCATGCTGTTCTGCGGGCAGGTCTTTGCTGCCGGCTGCCATCGAAGCATCCTCTCTGCTGCCCCTGAACCAACGGTTCAGCTTGAAAAGGCCTTCAGTTTGTTAACTAACTAGAAACTAACTTCAGTGTGACGCTCGGATAAAGAGAAATTGCCTAAATCCTTCTTCAGTTTTCCGTCGTATTTCTAGCAGTTAGTGTAAATTAGTCTGTGGGCTGTGCGTGAAAATAATAACACAATACCTTAAGACATTTAACGATACATGAGATGCATCACAACATTTATTTTTCTGAGGTTTGATAAAGTGGAATAGACAAAATACACCAGTAGTGCCACCATTTAGGATCTTTCAGAATGTGACACGGATGTCGAGGGGTCTCAGGGTTAGACATATACAGATCAAGATCCTGCACTGCCTGTACCAGACACCTTGTGGATTATGAATCTCCTGAATGAATCTCCTGAATCTCCCTTTCTTCATCTACAGTGCCCCATGTAAGTTCTGAAATTCTGCTTTCTGCACTATTTGTCCGGTGTGGAATTGTACACACGTGGCT
The DNA here is from genome assembly GCF_015220715.1 of Pygocentrus nattereri. NCBI lineage: Eukaryota > Metazoa > Chordata > Actinopteri > Characiformes > Serrasalmidae > Pygocentrus > Pygocentrus nattereri. The sequence goes on from NC_051211.1 coordinate 49,339,644, forward strand.
GAATCCCAAATGACTGTCAGTCACGTTATGCTCTGTTTGGGTGCAGGAGCCAGTGTTTTAAATCCTATGCAGCACACTATGTAGGGAGACAGGAGGTTAGGATGTTGGTGTCAAGATGGGTGTACATGTCCTCTGGTTCTTTCTTAAAGAACAACAATTCCGGCTTTGTGTTCATTGTTTATGTGAAATAATACAAATCTAATTCTCCTTTTTTCCTAGACTGGATGTTTTTGGAGACACTGCAGTCTGAGCTCATTGTTATAAGTTTACAGCTGACTGGACTCATACCAGAATTATGATAAGAGGTCAAGTCTTGGCTCAACAAACTGGCAGAAGTTGCAGCATAAAGAGAAAATTGACAGGTATTAACCGAAACGAGGAAACATTTGGCTTCTTTTGATATATATTGTTGATTATTTTGTGCTTTGTGTTAGTTTTGGGGGAATTGTTCTGCAGAATTTATTAGCTGGGCCACTCAAACATAGATACACTGATCAGGCATAAGACTATGACCACCTCCTTGTTTCTACACTCATTGTCCATTTTATCAGCTCCACTTACTGTATAGCTGCACTTTGTAGTTCTACAGTTACAGACTGTAGTCCATCTGTTTCTCTGATACTTTGTTACCCCCTTTTACCCTGTTCTTTAGTGGTCAGGACCCCCATGGACCCTCACAGAGCAGGTACTATTTGGATGGTGGATCATTCTCAGCACTGCAGTAACACATGTGGTGGTGGTGTGTTAGTGTGTGTTGTGCTGGTCTGAGTGGATCAGACACAGCAGTGCTGCTGGAGTTTTTAAACACTGTGTCCACTCAGCGTCCACTCTATTAGACACTCCTACCTTGTCAGTCCAGACAAGATAGTCAGAGACGATAGCTCATCTGCTGCTGCACAGTTTGTGTTGGTCATCCTCTAATCCTTCATCAGTGGTCACAGGATGCTGCCCACAGGACGCTGTTGGCTGGATATTTTTGGTTGGTGGACTATTCTCAGTCCAGCAGCGACACTGAGGTGTTTAAAAATTCCAGCAGCACTGCTGTGTCTGATCCACTCAGACCAGCACAACACACACTAACACACCACCACCACCACTACATCAGTGTTGCTGCGGTGCTGAAAATGATCCACCACCCAAACAGTACCTGCTCTGTGAGGGTCCATGGGGGTCCTGACCACTAAAGAACAGGGTAAAAGGGGCTAACAAAGTATCAGAGAAACAGATGGACTACAGTCTGTAACTGTAGAACTACAAAGTGCAGCTATACAGTAAGTGGAGCTGATAAAATGGACAATGAGCGTAGAAACAAGGAGGTGGTCATGATGTTATGCCTGATTGGTGTATCTACACATATAAACTTGCTATTGGACCAAAATCTCTTATCTCCAAAACGGTAACTTTACAGGAGAAGGAAAAAACCTACTTTACTTTTAATGTAAGTCAATGGAGCCAGACATTTTTCCAAGTTTGGGCTGTTTCTCTTGGTCCACTCATCATGAAATTTACAGTTCAAGAGGCAGTTTCAAAATATTTTTAAAAAATGGAGATAAGAGTTTTTTTCAGACAGCAGCGATGCACTGTGGTATATTGTTCTCTTCCTAATGCAAAAAAAGGAAAGTCTCTTGAAGGCCTCAGCTGTATTTATGAAGGAGAGTTGAACATGCAGTATTGATAGATTCCATCAATCCAAGAGCTGAACTTTGTCCTCACCACATTCTTCATGACCCACTCACTCTTCTAAATTATACCTCACTGTCCTCTTCTATCTTCCTCACACCTTTTCTTTTCTGACAGTTCATAAGATGAATGTTGGAACTGATCCACAGTCTGTAGAGGAAGCTGGTTTCAGGGCATGACCACATCTGGACTGACGTAACCTCACATGATCACTCATGTCAGCTCATGCCTCGTCCTGTGACACAGGACAGGAAACCTGTCAATAAGGACACAAAACATGGGGAAAATCTTCCTCTCGCATCTAATTAACTGAATAGAAACCAATGAAAAGACACCTTCTCTACCTCACAAGCATCATGGATGGTTCATGAGCACAAGAGTCTATGGAGGCCCCCCACACTCCAACAGTAACACCATGAAAAAGGAGATGTGATGTGAAAAGAGATTAAATAATATTTAAATTATGTGCACAAAGAGCAAGATTAGAATTTTTACTTTCTGTTTGGAAATTTAGATTCATTCATGTGTGATATCCTATTGAGTCTAAATCATTACAGTCTGTGTAATATTTATATATAGTCATATTATGTCTGTGACTGCCTGACTGCAGTTATTTGAGCCCAATTATTTTTCCACAATTTTTAGTTTTCACAAGCAAATATTTATGTTGCAACAAACAGAATGTGAATTAAGTGGTTTTATCAGTTGGGCTGAGGCAAATGGATGTAAATAAAAGCAGAAAACTTACTTAATGGGAAATATCATGAGCTTTACAAACAACCAAAGGTCTAACTTGACTTGGTGCTATAACACCTTTGGAGGGCAGCAGTGAGTAATATTTATTTATTTGATGTTTGTTCATGACACCTTTAGAGGGCAGTGGTGAGGACACACCCACACACACACACCCACACACACACACATACATACATACATCCATATATATATATATATATATATATATATATATATATATATATATATATGTATATGGGGGTGGGTGTTTGTGGTGGACAGAGGGCCAAAGAGACAGAACAGCATATAAATTTAAAAGGAAAATAAGTATTTACTAAGTTATCCAGGCAGCCCTGCTGAGGAACCTTAGAACAGATAGCATTTCTCCAGTCATTTATACACTCTGAAGAGCTGCTCACATCTGCACTGCATGATCCTCAGTATTTGAGCCACCTTTAGCCTAGCCGCAGAGGGCCCACCAGGGCTCCTGGCAATATGACCTGGGCGTTGGCCCCACTGGCCTGGTCAGTAATTTATCCCTAACAAACATCTACAACTGCTACCTCTGCTGCCCACAGAGAGACGGATCACCCCTCCATTAATGGACTCTAGTACAGTGATGTTAATCTCTTAAGGTGTGTTCACACAGAGGTTGACAGTGTGGCAGTGAGAAAGTGTCTTGGCACAAAAGCTGCGATGGCAAAGGACCACTGTGGATGTTCTCCAGTGTGTCAACGAAGACGATGAGATGAGAACTTCACTCAGTGAGCCAAGACCGCCAGTATAGATCCAACAGCAGTGTGAGAGCTTCGGTGTCCTCCAGCTCTGTCTGCCTGGTGAATAGAATTGAATTTTAGAATTTACAACCATTTGTCTCTGTGTTTGCACAGCGTGAAATTAGACCTCTGCATTTAACCCATCGGTGCTGTGAAACACCCACATACATGCACACTAGTGAACACACACACTAGGGGGCAGTGAGCACACTTGCCTGGAGCAGTGGGCAGCCCTATCCATGGCGCCCAGGGAGCAATTGGGGGTTAGGTGCCTTGCTCAAGGGCACTTCAGTCATGGACTGTCAGCCAAGGGGATCGAACCAACAACCTTCCCTAACCTCCAGCCCACGACTGCCCCCACAGAAATGCTTACTCACTGATGGAGCCTCAATCAGCAACAGTGCAGCATTTCAGCCAGGGCTTCGTCACAGGCTGGAATGGGTAGATGGCAAAATCTCCTGTCACATACATGACGACATTTTCTTGATGCGCATCACAATATTTACTTTTCCTGAGATTTGAAAAGTTGGAACAGACTAAAGAACCAGCAATGGCGCAATTTCAAATCCTTTCAAAACTATGAGTACCGGCATGTTTCACATATTGTGTTGCAGTGAATCCAATGCAGTGCTTTCTGTGTATTGAAGCTTGCAGCTGGTCAGTTCTGAGTACAAACAACTACAATTTCAAAACAAAGCACCTGCCAGTTCTGGGTAATTATCCCGCTTTATTGTGAATGAACAGGTTCTCGGAGTTAAAAGGGGACTCACAGCTGTTCAGAGTGGTGTGAAGTGAAACGTAGAGAAACTTTTTATGAGCGTATTGTTGATAACTTTTGTACTTGGAGCTGACCAGCTGCATTTAGCTTTACTGTGACGTAATCTCACATAATTTATCACAATGTTCTATGGGGTTGAGGTCAGGAGTCTGTGCAGGCCAGTCAAGTTCTTCCACACCAAACTCACTCATCCATGTCTTTATGGACCTGCTTTGTGCACTGTTGCGCAGTCATGTTGGAACAGGAAGGGGCCGTCCCCAAACTGTTACATATACATATCATCCTAAAGCCCACCCCAAGAATTAGGCCTTTGGAAATGGGGGTCCACAGTTTGACTAGGGCAATGTAGAGCTCCTTTGTTACGTGGCTGCAGGTCTTGTGAGCTGCTGTTGGGAAAGCCCAAAAAAAGACACTTTCAGAGAACAAAAGCAGGGCAACAACATAAACGGAAATGCACGTTAAGGCAATACGTCATGAAAAAAATCAATGTATACAATTTTCCCCACATCCCACATATAGTCACTAAGCCAAGATACTGTAGATCAGCCCTGAAGCTCCAGTGCAAGTCTAAGTTAAATGTAAAAATCTAAGTGAAATCTAATAAAAGAAAAGTTCAATAATATTCCTACAATCTGAAAATGACAAATATGAGTTATTTCAACTAGATTTAACAGTATTTTACTTGCAAAATATATATTTTGTGCTACCTAGTAGGAACAATAATTTACATCTAGTTTGGTGAAATTTACACAATTTTCAAATCAATTTTCAAGTCAAAAATTCCCATAAAACACACTCCTAACCCTCCTAGAAGAGTTGAAGCTGTTATAGCTGCAAAGGGTGGGCCGACATCATATCAAATTCTATGGATTAAGAACGGAATGTCACTCAAGTTCATATGCACGCAAAGGCAGAGAAGCGAATCATTTTGAAAGTAAAGTGTATTAAACACAATTCAAATGATATATCAACTATAAAATAAAGTTCATATTTTCCCATAATATTTTACAGGACTTTTGCCTGCTCCTAAAACATTTTCTGATTTTTGGCACTGGCAGGCTTGGGAAAAATAATATTAACCAATAAAATCATGTTTCACCCGCACTTCCCATCACCCCACCCCCGAAACACTCTCAGCTCAGAGACCCCCAGACACAGCATTTAATTTGGAAATGTGCCAGGGTACGTGCGAAAGAAAAGGCATGATCTCCAAATGCATGCCGACTTTAACACCTGTAATCACATCATAGACTCACAGAGTCACATCGGCAGTTACTCAATGGTAGAAATTCCTCTTCAGGCCACAGTGGGGCAGCAAAACATCACACAATGGGCCTCCAGCACTCTAAATGAACCAGCTCCTCAACAGAGCTGATACATTATTCATTTTAACAAACATATTTTCAGCAATTTGTTAATGTGCTATTGGCATCTATTTGGACACGTGCTGCTTTAATGATGAATAATTAAACTACATCAAACAGGAGTCAACGAGCATCTCTTAAGTGAAGCATCAGCATTTATAAAGCAAACAGATTACTCAGCAGTGCTACTGTCATTTCAGCAAGACAAACAAAGCACCTGCCATTTCTGAGTAATTACCTTGCTTTATTGTGAATGAGCAGGTTCTCAGAGTTAAAGGGGAATTCACAGCCTTCAGGGTGGTGTGATGTAAAATCATTTAAAGTGGTGGTGATAGGAACCAGGGGTCATGATGTCGTGAACACAGACGTAGCTACTTCTTGCTACCTAAATGACCAGTGAACCTACACGTATCTTTGTATGTAATGCTGATAATGGGGAACTGGTGGTACATCAGAAAAATAAATTTCTTAGGAGGCTATTTTGTCTTACAACACCCTGCATGTGCCTTTCCGCCATGAATAGATTTGAAAAAATACTTTTAAGGCCAAAATCTGATCTCAAAACACAAAACTGTATTTGAAACTGCAGGAAACCAAAAAACAATTTAAAAAAGTGTTTCCACGTCTCAAGAGTAGATGTTTTAACTTTATGAATCCTAGCTGTGGCCAATTCTAACATAACCATGTCATGCAGTTGAAACAGCCAACATCGTACACTTGGATTATGTGGGTGAAGCCGCCTCCAGTGATTCACATCTTCCTTTTTTTCCTTGTTAAATATGAACTGGAGTCGCGGGAATTTCTTGTCAAACCAGGGCAGATAATATGGTAGTAACCTTCAGAAGTCATTAACATCCCCACATTCCCACACAATGTGCATTAAAGGTCCCATTGGTTGTTTTGGACATGGATGCAGGCGGTATTCAATGCAGATTTTGTAAGAAAGCGTTTTTGTGGCGTCCAATATACACTATATTGCCAAAAATCTTTTCTGCCTTCACACTCAGATGAACTTCAGTGACATCCCATTCTTAATCCATAGGGTTTTAATATGATGTCGGCCCACCCTTTGCAGTTATAACAGCTTCAACTCTTCTGGGAAGGCTTTCCCCAAGGGTTAGGAGTGTGTTTATGGGAATTTTTGACCGTTCTTCCAGAAGCGCATTTGTGAGGTCAGACACTGATGTTGGACGAGAAGGCCTGGCTCACAGTCTCCACTCTAATTCATCCCAAAGGTGTTCTGTTGGGTTGAGGTCAGGACTCACTCATCCATGTCTTTATGGACCTGCATTGTGCACTGTTGTGCAGTCATATTGGAACAGGAAGGGGCCGTCCCCAAACTGTTCCCACAAAGTTGGAAGCACAAAATTGTCCAAAATCTCTTGGTGCTGAAGCGTTAAGAGTTCCCTTCACTTGAACTAAGGGGCCAAGTCCAATTCTTGAAAATTCTTTTCCAGACCATAATCCCCCCTCCACCAAACTTTACACTTGGCACAGTGCGGACAAGTACCGTTCTCCTGGCAACCGCCAAACCCAGACTTCCAGACAGAGAGACGTGATTCGTCACTCCAGAGGCCATGGAAGTGAATGGAACACTTGAATTCAATGATTTGGATGGGTGAGTGAATACTTCTGGCAATATAGTGTAACTTATGACCATATTTAAAAGGGATCTGTGAGCGTTTAGTTCAGTTTAATTTATTTTAGTTACAAAACATACCGACTCACAATCAAAAGACTGAATTTCGCAGAACATCCACTACATACTACCAAACAACTGAAATAATAAATATATACAGCTTGTTGCCATATGGAATAATGGGGTTTCTTATTCTTTTGGTGGCAAAAAAGCCTTCAGGCGTCTGGTTCCTATCACCACCACTGGGAACCATTCTGACTTGTTATGTTTCCCTAGAATGAACAGCTTTGTTTACATCTTAGTGAATTAATTATTGAAAGAAATACTGAAAAATCAGAGGACCTCCCCTTAACAGTCATAGCGCTTTAGAATATAGATTAATACACGTACAGTTATTCCTCCTAAAAGAGTAAAATCTGTACAGTCTATATGAGCCACATATAACACCCTTAGTAAGAAGCATTCTGTGTGGGATGTTCTTTATTAAATAATGATACATGATTTCACATTGGTTTCTGTAATGACGTGTGACGCGCTGTGTGAGAGCTGCTTCTTTAATGACAACTTAAGAATCCAGAGTAGAATTATGGTCATATGATTAATATGGCAGAAATGTGTATTATGATGGTGAATCTCAAGCTTATCTTGATGTCTTTTAACTTCAATATACCTAGTGGAAAATCAGAAGTGCTTGATATGCAAGTCATCGCGCAGGTCATTACAATATGCCTTTAGTCCTTTGGACATTTCACATCGAGAAGAGCATTTACAGTAAAGAGAGAGAAAAAGGCGAATTAAAATGGATGGCGTGAGAGAGGCGCTCCTCTAGCACAGGCGTCCGCAATGCGTGCCTCCGGAGCCGCTTGTGGCTCTTTTACTGTCCTGTTACTGTAATAATAAAATAATGCTCCTTTACCGTAAAATAAAGCTCTGCTGATCGTTCAACACAGTTTAACAATAAATGGTCTGAAACGCTGGAGTTAATGTAGAACTGCTAATTCACCCTTTAACCCTGAAGACTGGCGCACAGACTGTTGGTCACCATAGCAACGCAGACAACCCCACCTAGCTAGATTTAAGACGAACATCGTCTAGATTTAAGACATCTGGAGACGAATGGACTGATCTGCATTAATAATTCACTCCAGCTGGTTTCCTGATACGTTTAATCAGCAATGAGAAACTGTCAAACACTAAGAAGTCATGAAGTTGTAGTCAGTTTCTCATTCGCCAGGTTTTCATTCAAAATTTAATAGAAACGATAATGCAGACTTACTTTGCTCGGCTTTAAGCTGTAGCTCACCTATAGCTGCTTTTCTCGCATCTCCGGCAGGAAACTTTTCCACAGAAGTGGAATAGGTTCTTGTGTCTCTCAACGTCCTACTTTTATCAGGCTGAAGTCAGTTTCTCATTCGCCGGCTTCTTGCTCATATTCTCCCGTTCAATCTTAAATGGCGCAGCAGTTACATTCTGGCACCTCAGGCATGATTTAAGGTGGAACGGGAACATTCAAACGAGAAACTGGTGAACGAGAAGCTGATTTTAGCTTCATAAAAAGTCTAATGTTGAGAGACATTTTACAAGAAACTGTTCTACTTTCGTGGAAAAGTTTCCTGCTGGAGATGTGAGAAAAGCAGCTATAGCTGAGCATTATCGTTTATTTTATTTTTTTTACTAGTACATCAGCACATACTGAGACAGATGTACAGCCAAGATGGTAAAATGGACATGAAATGTGGCTCTTAAAGTAGTTTGATTTTAGTTGAAAGGACAAAATGGCTCTTCTAAACATCTGGGTTGCTGATCTCTGCTCTAGCAGAAAAATGACCCTGTTGTTTATTTGTCTTTTACATTTAGCCAATTTATATACAATTGAAAGTCACTCATAACATCACACATTAAAAAAAAAACACAAACAAGCAAAACACAGCCAAAAGCACTCCCTCTCCTGCGGATCCTACTGCATCGAATGAAGAACGTGGCCATGTTCACAGAACACAGTTGGAGGGCATCTCCCGTAGCTCCAGTTGTGAGATTTGCAGTCACTGAAGCTGAGAGGAGTTGGAGATTTGGAGGATAGCTCCTACAGTGCGTTTGAGAGTACAGCGTGTTAGAGCCAAAAGCCTCTCAGGGATCTGCTCTTCTGCATAAATCGACGATGATTAATCAAATCCCACTTGACAGGGGGGCACTCGTTAAAAGTCTTTCGCCTCTGATCAGAGAGCAGATCAAGCTCAGACAGGCTGGAGTAGGCTGAGCCTTCAGATGAGTCAGTGGTGCGCAATATGATGCAACCTGCTCTGCTGCGGTATTGACGCTGACCTGCATCAGCAGGGTTGATCCTTAACATCAGCCCACACATCAGTCTCGGGCCATCTCGGGGCACAGATACTGTGTGACCATTGACTGCAATGGAGACTTTTGAGGCAGCCGCCTCCCCAGTCTAGTATCTCTGTCAGTGCGCTTTCCATTTATACCCACCAGTTTATTGTACGTGTCTCTGTTGGATCTTTGATTGGAGGTCCAGAGCCAGCCTGGCCCCTTAAGTCCCCTGCAGTTTCTTCTCCAGCCTGTCCAACTTGGCCAGGTTCTCCTTCAGTAGTTTGGAGCCAGGAGAAAGGAGGAGAGCTCTTTGGTAGTACATTCTGGCTGCTGCATAGTCTCCCTGAAAGAGTTCAGAATGCGTGAGTAGGTAATGTCTTAAAGCAGGGGTGTCAAACTCAACCAGTAAATGGGCCATATTAAAAAATCTCAACAAATCCATGGTCCAGCGTTTTTACTTAACATTTTGCAATGATCTGAACAGGCCATTCAAAATATACCAAAACTAGGCACTGAGTACCTGAACGACTCAATCAGTTTAAATAAAAATAAATGATTTTATATAAAACAATAGGCTACATCAGCTCCAGATAACTGTTAAGCCTCTTTAAATCTCCCAAGGAGGCAGCTTTTTTTAAAACGTCAATTTGCTTGAAGCTTGAACTAGACATCCAGCATCTTCTCTTTTTGTGTAACCGCTGGCCCGTAGATTGTTGTTGGAGAAACGGGGGTTGGAACGCACATTAAGTTGCAGTGCATACTTTTTTTGACACATAGGCTGCACTTTCCTTGTATTTTTTCATCTATTATGACATTTGTGCAAGTTCATATAACAAAAACACTCCTAATTCATTTTCTCATGTCCATTTTTTAACCTCCTTTTATTCCTTTGAATTAAACTACTTTCTGGTTTTGTTACTGTGCCTTTAAGACCCAGTATGTGTAAATGAGCTCTGTTGTGATTGGCTGTCCTGTATTGTGCCTCATTCAAAAAGCAGTCCAGGCTGAAACACTCTTTATAACTTTTGTGTGAATGGGCGGGGCTAAACTGCTGTAGGCTGAACAGACAGATATATGTAAATGTGTTGGTTTCGTAACATCACAGAAACGGTGAATTTTAAACGGGCTTAAATTCCCATGTATGGACTGTATAGACGGGTGTGATCATGTGTTTTGAAACTTCCAGTGTTTACATACTACATGAAACCCTTTTATTTAAAAAGCAAGGAAAATGCAGTTTTCAAGGACATGGACCCTTTAAAGCCGGAGCAGGAAAGGTCCTCCCTGGCAAAGCATATTGTGACAGTTCATCCATTAATCAGATTTACACAATTTACCCTAAACAGCGAATGTAGTCGATTAGGAAAGACATGTTTGGTTTTCTTGTTTACCTTTGCTTTGGCGTCTTACAGCCAATGAAGGTAAAGCAAAGGAAGCTTATCTACACTGAACTGCACTGTATACACTAAATGCCTGTTTTTGTTACTCTGCCTTTAAGACTGATCCAAGTTAATTACCTCTTTTCTGACAGCCAGTGGGGTATTTCACAAAGCTGGATTGTCCAATAAGAATGTTCTTCAGCTCGTTTTTGATTGGACAGGCTTGACTTCGGGCTTAAGTCATCTGGCTAACCTGAGAAGTCCTACTTTGTGAAACACCCCCCAGTATGACAAATTTAATTCTAATTTTAAAGTAAGCTGTTTATGATATGAGCCCTCAAATCTCAAATAACACTTGCTCATACGCTTTCTGACACGGTCATGCCAATATCTTCAAAAATGGACAAACCTACATCATTAGGGCCGAGTACTGATCAAACTTTTTTCATAACCCATATCAAGACTTTGAAACCAGTCCATTATTCTATTTTAAATTAACAAACAAAAGCGTGCGTGGCTTAAATCAGAAATGAGTTAGGTACAGGAAATATGGATGGCTTTTATATTGAAATCACAGTCTTAAAGAGTGCAAGTTTCAATTCACAATAGTTGCAATATTAATTGTATGTTAACAATGTAAACTAGCGCATTTACATAGTGCTGTTGTCGGAACAAAACCTCCTATCTCCAAAACGCTATCTTTACAGGTGAAGGAAAAAACATGCTTTACTTTTAATGTAAGTCAATGGAACCAGACATACGTCATCAATGTTGGGCTGTGTCTTTTGGCCCATTCATCATGAAAGTTTGACACAACATAAAGGACAAAAGGAGCTTTCAAATTATGCAAAAACTGGAAAACGAGGTTTTGTTCCGACAGCAACGATTATATTAACCTATTCACCCTACAGCAGTTTAGGGGTCGCCACAGCGGATCATCTGCCTCCATCTTGCCCTATCCACTGCCTCCTCTACTTTTACACCAACCATCTCCATGTCCACCTTCACTACATCCATAAACCTTCTCTGAGGTCTACCTCTTCTCCTTCTACCCGGCAGCTCCATCTCCAACATTCTTTGACCAATATAACCACTATACCTCCTCAACACATGTCCAAACCATCTCAACCTGGCCTCTCTGGCTTTATCTCCAAACTGCTCCACCTTCACTGTCCCTCTGATCTGCTCATTTCTAATCTTGTCCATCCTTGTCACTCCCAACGAAAATCTCAGCATCTTCATCTCCGCCACCTCCAGCTCAGCCTCCTGTCTTTTAGACAGAGCCACAGTCTCCAAACCATACATCATAGCAGGACGCACTGCTGTCTTGTAAACCTTCCCTTTCACTCTTGCTGCTATCCTTCTGTCACACATCAGCCTTGACACCCGTCTCCACCCACTCCATCCTGCCTGCACCCTCTTCCTCACCTCTTTTCTACACTTTTCAGCCCTATACATCACATTATTAAACAGCAGTAGCAGTTATCTTGCAGCATTTTGTCCGAAGAGTGTCAGAAAAACCACATATGCAAGTCTGTTTCATTCAGTAGCTCCATAAATAAACAATTTCGGACAGCAAATCTATCCTGGCTAATCGACTACATTACGATATATGGAGACAACTGTGTAAACATAATTGCTTTAATGAGTCTGGGCACAAAACCACTTTTAAACATAAGTCAGAACTGATTGCTCTCCTGTGACCAGGAAAGCATCCCAGTTACGCAAAGTGCTCATACCTTTATATGCCGGATTCCCCCCATGTTCATCCAAGCTTGTGATTGGTCAGGCTTGAGGGCAACAGCAAGCTTGTAGTTCTGTGGAGAAAAACGCATCACTACTGCTGCCAGATTTAGCTCAGTAACACTACTGGCACAAAACAGCATCCAATGTTTGCTTTTATAAACCCTTCAGTGCTTTTGGAAATATAATATCTTCATGTTCAGAATGAAAGGCGGAACCTCGTTTATCAAACTTAATGCACCCACAATGGAGGTATCATAATACACAGTGACTCTTCACTGCTTAGGCTTTTGTCCTGAGTCTGGAGCCGCCTAACAGGCTCGAATATGTCTTAACTGTCAAGTGAGCTTGAAACCAGAGGCCAGAGAACAGCGAGAGAGTTGGCGTGTGTCCAAAGCCAAAGAGAACAGTCAAAAGAACTGTGTTTACAGGAAACGTGAGTGATTACAGTATCAGGCCAGCTGAAGCAGAGCTGATAGAAGAAAGTAAACAGAGGACAATTAAAGCATCCACCGGAGTGAGCTCTGCTAAAAGGAAGAGTGTTTGTGTGCAGAGATAAGAGGAGAGTGTGGTTATTTCAGTGTCGTTTATCAGAACGAAGGAGACAATAAGACAAGGGTGTCTGTTTGAAGTGGCTGCTCTCTCTCTGTCTCTCTCTCTCTCTGTCTCTCTCTCTCTCTGTCTCTCTCTCTCATATTAACTACCCCTCACTGCATAGGAATTCTGTCATGCTTGTTTTTTGAAGGCAGGCTTTGAGCTTCTGTTGAGCAAAGGCTCTTCTTTTCTTTCATAAAATCTTTTCTTAGGTCCAATCCCATTTCTTATTTTTTTCGCTACTCCTTGTTTCCTAGTGTCACTGCCTTTTGGCACTGAGGTACAAGGGTAGGGGCTGAATTCTTCCTCTTACTTCATTAAGAGGCTACTAGCGGTGCTCAGTAGCGACCCTGCCTGTCTGCAGTGACAGCAGAGGAGGGTACAGTTCAGCTCCTCACTGCTGGGCTTTAGATACATTTAGGGCATCATACGCCTTCAAAGAGGGAGGCAATTATTTATTATTGCCCACCACTAATTCTTCAGTGATATGAAGCTGAAGTCAGCTATTCACCAGCTTCACCTTCAAATTCTCCTGTTCCACCTTAAATGGACCAGCAGTTACATTCTGGTGCTTCAGGTATCAACACTGCTGAACTATTTAAGGTGGAACGGGAAGTTTAGATAGCTAGCTACAGAGGCATTAGCATCCTGTTAGCCATTTTTTATGCTTGTTATGAAGAAAAGGACCAGAATACATTAAAACAACATTAAAACTAAGATAATATGGTTATCCAACATTCTTAACAGAGAAAATTCTCACATTTGTGGGTTTCTTAGGGCCATTTTGTCTGTGTTTCTTTTTTTCCTCATAACACTCTAGAGTGAGTGTCTGAAAGACCTCCTTTGGAAAACCATATAGCCCTAACACTTCGCCCTACCCCATATTTCAACTAAAATCAGGACACCCAACTCCTACTTCATAGCAGACAGCAAAGAGAGACTTTGAATGTCTGGTAAAGAAAGTGGGAGAGATGCAAAAGAAGCAGGCGAGAAAATGACTGAAGTAGTGAATAGAGGGAGGAAAAGGCAGAAAAAAGGAGTGTGAAAGAGGAGAGACAGAAAGTGAAGGGTGAAGGCACCTCAAAGGCTCGGTCCAGCTCATTCATCTCTCGGAGCTGGTTGCCTATGGAGAAGAAAAGCTCCGCCTTCACTGCAGGGTCTGCTGGCTCCTGGTGCAGAGCTTTATCCAAAGCCTCCAACGCCTGAAACGCACAGACACACAATAAAACACAATTTCTCATCCATTCTGTTTGAGTCTCACTCTACTAAGAGGGTCTTTTCTCTCTAAAAGACTCTCTCTATGGATGCAGTCACAGCAATCAAACAATGTATTGCTTAATGTTCCTTTGTAAGGTTTAAAAAAGAGAGGAGTGGTTGGTGAGTAATTCATTCCTGCCTCAGGGAGAGCAGAACCCCCTAAAACTGAGTGAAGCACAATTCCCCATTTACTTTAAAGGAACCATAAACGGTTAAAGACTATGTGGATATTAATTGATTCAAGGTGTTTAAATGAGCGTGTGTGCACGTACCATTTAGCTTGGAAAAAAACACTCTCTCACACACACACACACACACACACACACACACACACACACACACACACACACACACACACACACACACACACAGACACACACAGACACACACCTTGGTGTGGTTTCCTTGTTTGCTGTAGATGGCAGACAGCAGGCGATAACACTCTATGCAGCCGCTGCTTTTGGAAATGATTCCCAGAGTCATTTTCTCTGCTTCTTTAGAGCGGCCTGCCATAGCCAAAACCTGAGCCTGAGAGAGGGAGAGAGAGAGAGAGAGAGAGAGAAAGAGAGAGAGAGAAAGAGAGAGAGAGAGAGAGAGAGAGAGAGAGAGAGAGAGAGAGAGAGAGAGAGAGAGAGAGAAAGAGAGAGAGAGAAAGAGAGAGAGAGCGAGAGACAGGAGGGGGAGTAAGTAAGAGACGAGCCAGGAGATGGGGAGAGAGAGAGAGAGAGACACACACACACAAATGGTAAAGAGGAAGAAGAGAGAGAGTGATAGAGACAGAGAAAGAGATGTGGGGCACGGAGAGAGAGAGTGCAAAAGATGAGAGACAGTGCAATAGACAGAGAGCAAGAGAGAGAAAGGTGCGGGGGAAAGAGAGACAAGCCACAGAGAGAGAGAGGGAGACAGAGAGAAGGATAGAAAGAGAGAAATATATAAAGGGGAAGGAGAAGGATGGGTGCAGGGAGAGAGAGAGAGAGAGAGAGAGAGAGAGAAAGAGAGAAAGAGAGAGAGAGAAGAAAAAGATGGGGTAAGGAGGGAGAGAGAGGGTGTGAGAAAGAGGAGTGAGAGAGGGTGCAACAGACAAAGAGCAAGTGAGAGAAAGGTGAGGGAAAGAATGCAAGAGATTGAAATGGAGAGGGAAATAGAAAACAGAGAGAGCGAGATAGATAGAGTGCGAGAGAGAAAGCGCAGAGAGTGAGGGGGAAGAGGGCAAGGAAAAGAAAACGAAAAGAGACAGAAAACAAGAATGAGAGAAGCAAAAAATACATGTCATCTTTTGTGTACCAGGCAGCTTAGCTGGTTTTGGTCTCAGCGGCTGCGACAGTGATGGGGATCACAGTGTCTATGGAGGCTTCATTAGGCTGAGCTTTGAGCAGAGAGAACACCAGGCGTTCAGGCTCTGAGCCACCCGGCTCTGCGGGCACACAGCTTTAATGATGATGCCTATTTGTTTTTGTCCACAAAACACACTACTTGAGGAATTTCCCACCACCGTCAACTCACATAACATCACATAACACGTTTTATAGCATCATTTGGAATCGATGTAAATCAAATAGTCTCTGCTCACAGTGCTGACAGGGATGTTTTTCAAAACCATTAAAAGAAAATCTTTAAAGTGCTGGGCAGCGCAGGTCAGAAACACCTCTCACCAGAGCCAGCCAGATGTCCGCGTTCTCTGGCTGCAGCGAGGCGGCCTCTCGGTACAGCTGCAGAGCCTCTTCATACCGGCCGGTGTTATAATACAGTGCTCCCAGTGGAGTCAGGATATCCACCTTACGCACCACCTGCAGTGCCCTGCATACACACACACACAGGCTTAAATATGGGGCTGTGCTGAGAAGTTTCCAGTTAAGCAGTGATGCGAACTGAATTTAGAGCTGAACATTACTGACGCTTTGAGCCGCTAAGAGGGCTGCAGTTCATAAGCTTACCGTTTATACCACAGCTCAGCCTCCGTATTGCCGTTCGAGGAGCGCAGCAGACGGGCAAGATTCACCATGGCAACATAGTGAGACGGCTTCAGACGCACGGCATGCTGGTAATGAACGGAAGCTCCATCGCTATCACCTGAGAAAGAGAGAGAGTGTGAGATAAACAATAATCATTAGTGTTATACAAGTATACAAAAATACAACCCCGTTTCCAAAAAAGTTGGGACGCTGTGCAAAATGTAGATAAAAACAAAATGCAATAATGTGCAAATTACTTAAACCCTACATTTAATTAAAAACAGTACAAAGACGACATATCAAATATTGAAACATATGCCCATTTTGAATTTGATGCCGAAGTTGGGACGGAGCAAAATAAGACTGGTAAAGTTCTGTAATGCTAAAAAGCCCTGATGTTTAATAGGCCAAAGGTCAGTAACATGACTGGTTTGCCACTCAGTGCAAGACTGTGTGAGCCTATAGTGCAACAGTTCAAGAATAATGTTTCTCAATGTAACATAGCAAAGAACTTGGGGGGGTTCCATCATCTACTGTACTTAATACAAAATCCAGGGAAATCTCTGTATGATAGGGACGAGGCCAAAAACCAATGCTGGCTTGCTATGATCTTCAGGCCCTCAGGCAGCACTGCATTAAAAGCAGACATGATTCTGTAGTGGAAATCACTGCATGGGCTCAGAAACACTTCTGAAAACACTCGAACAGGATTCAGAAATGCTGCCGCCTTCTCTGGGCCTGAGCTGATTTAGATGGACTGAAGTGGAAAAGTGTCCTGTGATCCGGAGAATCAAAAAATGAACGCTGTCCTCCAGGCTGCTCAGCTTGTTATGAATGCACAGTTCAAAAGCCTATCCATGATGTTATGGGGGTGCATTAGTGCAGATGGCATGGGTGACGTGCACATCTGTGAAGGCACGATTAAGACGAAACGATATATATATATATTATATATATATATGAGGGCTGTCAAACGATTAAAAAAATCGATTAAGTGCATTTTTAAAAAATTCTGTGTAAATGTTATAGAAAATAAGGATTTTTAAGTGAAATGTTACAATTAAAATGGTGAACACATTTTATGCTAAATATACTTGTGTTAAAAACTGCTGGGACAAGAGAAAACTAAGGGAGTTTTATTCACTCACATACTAGGCAGTAATACTGAACCTACAAAACACAAAATTGGATTTGTAATTTGGGCAGTCGTGGGCTGGAGGTTAGGGATCTGGCCCTGTGACCGGAAGGTTGCCGGTTCGATCCCCAGCGCCGACTGAGGTGTCCTTGAGCAAGACACCTAACCCCCAATTGCTCCCCGGGCGCCGTGGATAGGGCTGCCCACCGCTCCGTGCAAGTGTGCTCACTGCCCCCTAGTGTGTGTGTTCACTAGTGTGTATGTGGTGTTTCACTTGCATGGATGGATTAAATGCGGAGATGGAATTTCCCCGGTTGTGGGATCAAAACAGTATCACTTAGGGAGCTGTAGTCTCAAATATAAGACATGCAGTCACACACTACTGTGTCTCAGTTCAGATAGGTGTAACAAAACAAAATAAGAACTAAATAAAACTTAAATTGTGCTGAAGTTTTCAGTCACAAGTGAAAGTATTCAGTCACAGTCTCAGCAGCTTCACAGTCCTGTGCAAACAAAAATAAATTACACAAAGTTGGACTTCATTAAAGACATGTAGCGTCATACCACAGCACTACAGCATGTAAACATGGCTACTCACTAGCCACGTTTACATGCAGCCTAATAATCCGTTAATAATGCGACTAATAGCTGAATCGGAACAGAATACGTCCATGTAAACACCTCCATCGGAATAATCTAGTCCGATTGAGGCCATTCGGAATAATCATGTCCGCTGTCATGGTAACGCTGACTCTAAGTGCTGCTCCACGCATGCGCGTCATTTTGCATCGGATTACTTGTGAGCATGTAAACGAAGATTTTCATCAGATTGTTGAACAGAGTGGGAATAAACACCTCAGTCTGAATCAGTAATCCGACAGTTTTCGATCGGACTGGCAAAAATCTTTGCACCTCTACTCTTAATAAGAGACGCCGTGCACGGTCAAGTCTCAACATGAACTACGGATGACAAGCAGGGCCAAATAGGATTTGCATTAACGGCACTATATATATATATATATATATATATATATATATATACACACACACACATATATAATGTTCTGCCAATATATCGCTGTTGTCGGAAGAAAACCTTGTATCTCCAAAATGGTAACTTTACAGTAGAAGTTTAAAACCTACTTTACTTTCAATGTAAGTCAATGGAACCACAATTCTTTCCAAGTCATTTTGGGTCATTTCTTTTAGTCCATTCATCATGAAATTTACACACAGTGTAAAGGGCAACATATACTTTCATATTACATCAAAAATGATAGAAAATGTCAAAAATGGAGATATGAGGTTTTCTTCTGACAACAGCGATATGCTGCCATCCAGACGACATCTTTTTCAGGGAAGGCCTTGATTATTTCAGCAAGACCACAATGCATGCATTACAACAGCATTGCTCTATATTCAAAGAGTCCCAGCACTAAACTGAGCAAAGGAGACACCAAATTGTTGAGCAGTCCTATATCAAGCATAGAATGGAAAACATTTCACTTGCAAAACTACAGCAGAGTCTCCTCAGTTTCCAAATGCTTAGAGTGTTGTTAAAAGAAGAGGTGATGAAACACAGCGGTTAAAATGCCCCCGTCACAATGTGTTGCTGGCATCAAAATTAAAATGTGCAGTTTCAACATTTGATTTGTTGTCTCTGTACTATTTTCAATTAAATACAGAGTTGAAATGATCTGCATATCACTGCATTCTGTTTTCATTTACACTTCACATAATATCCCAACTTTTTGGAAATGGGGTTGTACATTTTATAGGATATTTTTATACTCTTACACAATCATATAGATCAGTATGGAGACACACTATATATACACTGATGCTGTTTGACGCAGTACAGCAGTACAGACAGACAACTGCAGCAGTACTGTGAGCGCTGTGAGATGATGTAAGTGATGTGCCACTGACCCGTGTCCACCAGAAAAACGCCGTAGTTGTTGTGGAGGTCTGAACTGTCTGGGCAGTTTTCAATGCCCTTTGTGTAAATCTCATTTGCTTCTGCTAACCGCTTCTGCAACAAAATACATTCACATGCTTTAGAAAGGTCGCTTTGATTGTTGGACTAATGGCTGAGGAAATAGAACTGACAGAACGGGACTAAAAATAATAAACTCTGTTCGGGCAGAGGCTATAGCTAAAACAGGCACAATACACACACACACACACACACACACACACACACACGAGTGATATATGAAACAGAAAAACATTAAAACAGTGACCTACAAATAGAGCTGGACAGAGAAATAGAAGAGACATAGAAAAGGAAGAAAATGAAGCTGTGGGGGAAGAGAGAGAGAGAGGGAGAGAGAGAGAGAGAGAGAGAGAGAGAGAGAGAGAGAGAGAGAGAGAGAGAGAGAGAAATTGGGAGGAAGAAGAAAAAGATGGGGACAAAGAAGTAGAAAAAGAGGGAGGAAGAGTGAGAGACAGAAATGGAGAGGAAGAAAAAGAGAGAAAAGGAATATGGGGACTAAGAAGAGAGACAGATGGGGAGGAAGAAGATGAAAAAGAGACAGAAATGGGTAGGAAGAAAAAGAAAAAGACAGCAGGTATGAGAGACAAGGAAAGAGAAAAGAAAGATTAAGAAAGAGAGAGGGAGAGAGAGATGGAGGGAAAAACAAGAAAAAAAAGTACAAGAGAAAGAAAAATAAAGATAAAGAGAGAGCAGGAGGTGGAAAGAGAAATGGGGAAGAAGAAGAGAAGAGAGAGAGAGAGAGAGAAAGAGAGGGAGAGTACAAGACATAAGGTCAGAGAAAAAGAAAGAAAGAAAGAAAGAAAGGTAGAGAGACATGTCTTTTCCTTTATTTATTTCTAATCATTTCGTAAACAGGTTCCAGTGTTCTGCGCTTTGTCTTTATTTCTCTTATTTGTGTTTATATGTTCACTGTTAACTGCTTTGGCAATTATCTACCATAGTACATTCATGCCAATAAACACTGCTCAAATGAAGGGGAGAGAGAGAGAGAGTGAGAGAGTGAGAGAGAGAGAGAGAGAGGAGGAGGGAGAGAGAGACCTGGTCAGCATAGAGAGAGGCTAAACTTGAGTAGGCGTCAGCAAACTGCGGCCCAAAGCGTATTGATTCCTTTAGCATTCGCTCAGCCTCCTCCTCCTTCCCCTGGGACCTGCATAGCAACACCATTATCAACAACA
The DNA here is from genome assembly GCF_015220715.1 of Pygocentrus nattereri. NCBI lineage: Eukaryota > Metazoa > Chordata > Actinopteri > Characiformes > Serrasalmidae > Pygocentrus > Pygocentrus nattereri. Next base: position 49,360,169 of record NC_051211.1, read on the forward strand.
TCTCATCATCATCATCACTGTTACTATCATAAGAAGCTATAACGATGCACAAAAGCATGTGTACTTGAGAAGGTTGCCCAGGTTGAAGAGCGCTCGGTTGTGTTGGGGGTTGATGTCGAGAGCTTTCCTGTAGTAGAGTTCTGCCTCCTCTGTGCTGTGAGTCAGTGTACCCAGGTTATTCATGGCACTGGCATGCCGCGGATAAAGTCTACAGAGAGAGAGAGAAAGAGAGAGAGAAGAAACAAAGAAGAATAAAGACAATGAACATAACTGCTATGCAGCAGACGGTTTTGGTCTCAGCAGCTGTGACAGTGATGGGGATCACAGTGGAGGGTCTATAGAGACTTCATTAGGCTGAGCTCAGAGCTCCGAGAGAACTGCAGGCTTACAGGCTCTGAGCCAGGCAGCGTCAGCTCTCACTACAGCCATCAAATAACACACACAGCACTGCGTGCATGCAGATTCCGCAGTGACACGAATGACGAGACGACCCTATCAACCAAGCACACATCAGAAGTGGAGAGAGAGAGAGAGAGAGAGAGAGAGAGAGAGAGAAAGAGAGAGAGAGAGAGAGAATGAAAATAAGAATGAGAGAGAGAATGAAAATAAGAATGAGAGTAAGGATTTCAGGATGTTCTCACTTTTATACATTAAAACTCCATTTGTAGTTTCAGGTTTTCGAAAGAATGCAGGGTCTTCAGACTGGTAAAGCACGCTACAAGCCTACGGGGGAAAAGCTACGCCTGTGACCCGTGATAATGCACAGTACTGGTCTACTTGTATCAGTGGCAAACAGTGACTATTAGAGACAGGCTATCAGTCCGAATCATAAATATCAAAACACAGTCAAAGACTGGCTGGGTATTCCTGTTTGGGCCCTTGGGCAAAGCGCTTAACCTATGACTGCCCCAGGCTGTGCTGCTCTGCTGGTGAGACCTGTGCTCTATCTCAAAAAGGACAAGTTTACCCGAAAGGGCAAAAACCTAGTTTACCTTTACTGTTTACTGTAAGTGAGTGGAACCAGAATTTTTTCAAAGTAATTTTTGGCTGTTTCTTTTGATCCATTCATGAAATTTACATACAATGTAAAGGACAACAGGTATTTTCAATTTATGTCAAAAACTGAAAAATGGAGATATGAGGTTGTCTTCTGACAGCAGTGATGTATTAATAAAGTATAACATAACATCATGCTAATTTCTACTGGCCCCTATGTGATTGTCTAATTGTGTGTTAGCAGTAAGGCAACACTTCATTTTTGGCTGTTCTAGATTAAAACAGACATTCTGATTCTCAGTCTGGCCGAACCTGTGCTGGTCTTCTCTAGCCTGCGGACGTTTGTGTCAGTCACAGTTAACTGTTGGAGAAAGAATCGAGTCATGCACGAGAGGCGCAGACTCACATTCTTGGCCGCACGATCGCAGTTCAGACCAGTCAGAGTTTATCAAACGTTAGATTTTTTTTAAAACCTGACTCTGAGCGTAATCTAGTGTAAACTGGTCAACGACTCAATCTGAACAGCCGCTGAAAACAAAGAGCGTAAAAGAAGAAAATACAGCAATTAAACAAAGAAAAATGGTGAAAAGTCTCATGTGGAGTGAAGCTGTGTAACGAGCTGAGTTTAAAGCATGAGCACAAAAACTTTAAAAATACCTCACTGACCACATTTTTAAAATCCATGATCTTCACTTAAACATGTTTACCTGCTTCTTTACTGTGTCAATGCAAATGGCAGAGAAAACAGCAGCAGTAGCGAGCCGCTCCACGTTTGTTTATTTGCGTCTCCAGGTAACAGGAGAACGCGAGAGTTAGCATTAGTTTGCGCGAGTTTGCGCGAGTTCAGTGAGCTCCGTTTGATTCAGCAGCAGCTTAAAAGTTGAGTAGTGTGTGATCCCTAATCATTTAGTGTGTGACCCCAATATTTCACCCAAACATATCAGTAGTGAGATGCCAGTCTTCCTAATCTGTAATAGGCGTGTAGTGAACCAAAGGACTAAACTTTTTAATGAGAATCCCTTATAACATTCAAATCTTAACTAGTTTTATTGCACAAAACAGTAAAAACACAATTTCTAATAGTAGTCCTGTGGGCCTGGCAAAAACAGGGCTAAATACTGTTTCATGTCTGAGTTTTTATGGGATCTGAAGTTGGCTTACTATTTGTCAGCATAAAACATAAAAAATTAAATAAAATTACAATCATGTATTTTTTAGTTCTTTCATCAATCATTAGGCCTTCTCTGAAGGTCTGCATGGCCCTGAGGGCTCTCCTGTCTTCTTTGTCCAAAACAAACACCGTCACATGCGCTGACCTGAGGGCTGTTTTGTAGTGGTGAATTGCCTGCTCGTTTTGTCCTCGGTCCTTCAGGAAGTTGGCATAGTTGTAGTGAACTTTAGCATTGTGAGGTAACGTTTGAATGCCAGACCTAAGAGAATGAGAAACAAGAGAAAACAGGAAATATCAAAGATCTTGGCATGCACAGAGAACCTGAGAACACTGATTCAAATACAGCAGCAGATAAAAACAAAAACACACACACAAAGACTTCACGCATAGAACTTTTTATTCCAGTGCTGCTCTAACCTTGAGAAAGATAAAGAAACTGACATCAATCAAAAACTCTCTCTATATTTCAGTCACACACTCACCTGAACAGAGCCTCGCGGGACAGCCAGATCTCGTTCTGCTGCACAGTCTTCCAGGAGAAGAGGAGGAGCAGCAGCAGCATGGAGACGGTGAGGGCGGCCGCGCCCCACCGGCCCACCAAGGCACACAGCCTGTTCACTCCATGGACCACCAGAATACAGTAACCCATACTGCAGAGAGAGAGACAGAATGAGAGATGGACAGAAAAGAATGAGAGACAAGACAGAGAGACAGAGAGAGAGAGAGAGAAAGATAGAAAGAGATACAAAGAAAGAACAAGAGAATCAGAGAAATAGAGAAAGAAAGGAATGAAAAAAGTATGAGATAGATACAAAGAAAGAGGGAAAGACAGAAAGAAGAGAAAGAGAAGGAAAGAAAGAGAGGGAAAAAGAAAGAAGAGAAAGAGAAGGAAAGAGAGCGGGAAAGAGAGAAAGAAGAGAAAGAGAAGGACAGAGAGAGACAGAGAAAGAAAGATTCAAAGAGTGAGATATAGAGGGAGAGAGAGAATAAGATGGATGGGAAAGAATGAGAGAGACAAGGAGAGACAAATAGAGGCAGAAATAGAGAGAATGAAAAAGAGAAAGAAAAAGAGAGAAAGAGTGTGTGTGTGTGAGAGAGAGAGAGACAGATAGAAACAAAGAAAGGCATAAATAGAGAGCATAAGAGAGAGAAGAAAAAAGAAAATGACAATGTGTGTATGTGTGTGTGATAGAGATAGACAGAGACAGAAAGGGAGAGAGAAAGAGAGAGGGAGAGATAGAGATAGACAGAGAGAGAAAGAGAGAGAAAAAGAGAGAGAGAGACAGAAGGGGAGAGAGAGAGAGAGACAGAAGGGGTGAGAGAGAGAGATAGACAGAAGGGGGGGGGGGGGGGAGAGAGAGAAGGGGGAGAGAGAGATAGACAGAGACAGAAGGGGAGAGAGAGAGAGAGAGAGAGAGAAAGAGAGAGAGATAGAGCAAAATGAGTATGTTTTAGGTGACTCTACGGATACACGACACACTGTATACGAGCTGTATTGAGTGAAAATGCTTCTTCTACAGTGACTTCAAATATTAGCATAGCTCAGCAGAGATACAGCAAGAGAGAGCATCTTCAGTGAGCTGCTGGGCACGTCTCTCTGATATTACACCATTTACAATATGAAGCAGGTCCTGCACTGCTGAAAACTGACCACTTGCAACAGCTGAGAGAATCAAATACTTGAGATACCATGAAACCCACACAGAGCTACATCTTAACTTCATGTGCTCATGTGTTCATGTGCAGAGCAGCCTTCAGAGACAAGAGGCTCCATACTATGAAAACAGCAAAATCCTCAAATAACATGAAGCTGTGCGTGTCGGTTCTCACTATCAGCTGTTAAATCAAACGCAGGCATCAGAGGGTAAAACCAGAGCTCATTAGATGTAAAAGCCGTATATATGTATGTGTGTGTGGCTCCTCTAACTTCTACCTCCTTCTCTCAGATTAACCCTCGATAACAAGCAGACTGCGCAGTCTGCACTGTGTGAAGAGTATCTGTGGTCGTGAGATCTGTGTCAAGATCTATGGAACAGCCAGCGTTTCCAGAAAGAGGAAACTGATGATCGGAGCTTGACACGGCCCGATTATCTTCAGACCCTCTGTAACCATGGAGATAGAGGGTGGGCGAACCAAGAAACAATCAGACATACATCCCACTGACTACTGCTTGTGGTCACAATCCTTATTAGAGATACAAACCACTGTGGTCACAGCGTCTTACCCTATAACAGGGGTTGGCAACATGCGGCTCCACAGCAGAATTAGATTTTTTAGGTTAAAAGTAAAATAATCCTCATTTACAGTAAAATAAAGCTCTGCGGATCGTTCAACGCAGTTTAACAATAAATCGTCTTAATTGTTGGAGTTATTGTAGAACTGCTAATTCACCCTTTAACCCTGAAGGCTGGTGTGGAGACTGCTGGTCACCATAGCAACACAGATAACAATCTCACCTGGCTAGTAGCTAACGAAACGGGAGAGAGAAAGATTTAAGATGAACATCAATCATTTAGAGACGAATAGGCTGATTTGTATTTTTAATCAGTCCAGCTGGTTTCCTGATACGTTTAATCTGCAAAGAGAAACTGTCAAACACTCAAAAGTCACAAATCTAAAGTAAACTTGTTCCAATTTTCAATTCCACCTTAAATGGTGCAGCAGGTAGTGGTTGGTGGTTGGTTAGTGTAGTGGTTAACACCTCTGCCTTCTACACTGTAGACTGGGGTTCAATCCCCCTCCTGGGCAAACACCCTACACTACACTAATAAGAGTCCTTGGGCAAGACTCCTAACACCGCCTTGGCCTACCTGTGTAAAGTGATCAAACTGTAAGTCGCTCTGGATAAGAGCGTCAGCCAAATACCATAAATGTAAATGTAGGTACATTCTGGCCGATCAGGCACAATTTAAGGTGGAGCAGGAAAATTCAAACTAAAAGCTGGAGAATGAGAAGCCACTTCAGCTTCGTAAAAGTCAAACGTTGAGAGACATTTTACAGGAAACTGTTCTACTTCTGTGAAAACGTTTCCCGCCAGAGATGTGAGAAAAGAAGCTATAGCTGAGCTGAAGATTAAAGCAGAAGAACGTGATTCTGCGTTTTTGCTTATATTTTTAGCCTTTACTAGAACATTAGCACACACTGAGACATATTTACAGCCAAGATGGTGAAACATTACTTCAATAAAATGGACACGAAATATTGTGGCTCCCAAGGTGGTTAGATTTTCGTTGAAACTTGACAAAATGGCTCTTCTTAACATTTGGGTTGCCGACCCCTGACCTATAACTTACAGCCAGGATTAGGTGTTGGGATGAGGAAAATGTTAAGTTTAATTACTGTGCAATAGAGATCACCGTTCATTTATGTATGTATTATATTTCCATTCAAAACAGCCGTTAATTACAAATGATACATTTCCAGGAGAAATTTCGGAGAGAATTAGATCGAAGATAATCCACCTGCATTAGGTAGACAGTCAAAGGAAAATAAGTGACTCAGCAGAGAATTATTAAATATACAGAGACAATTCCTAACAACTACCTGCAAGACCTGGAAGACCACTGTGAGAAGACAACTCAGCGCTGTGGGTCTGAAAGGATGTGTAGGTGTTAAGAAACCCTCATTGAGGAAAGGAAACAGACGAAACAGCTCCTGGTGTTCTCAAAAGAAACCACAGTCCAGACCTCAACATCACCGAATGTGTTCCAACTTCTAAGACTTGAGCTCGAATTTGAGCTCGACGCTGCCCAATAATCTTCATACCCTCTGTAACCATGGAGATGGAGAGTGGGCCAAGCAGGAAACAATTAGACATACACTGTTAGAATTAAAGGTTCTGTGCAGGTACATTTTTCATTTATCAAGATACAAACAATGCAAATGTTCCCTCAAAGGCACAGCAGTGGTTTTAAGGCCTGATTGTGAACCTTAAATCAGTTTTTCCAGGTGAAAAGTTGGTATTTGTACCTTTTCATAAGCGAATGTTTTAAAACAGAACAGTAGAATAAAAGCCTGGAGGCGAGGCGGGGTGTGTGGAGTCAGTACAGCTTAGAAAATATCATTTCAGTGGATTATGGTCCAGTTATGTTCCCTGAATAAAAGGTAGTGAGATGTTCCCTTGAGGGTCCCACCCCAGTGACAAGAGGGGCACTGCCTCCAGTCACAGTTTACTAGCTTTATTTCTGAGAGTGTATGACCCACTCACTACAGCTTGTGGAAAAATATTCCTGCAGATTTCTTTGAAAAACTGAAAGTAAGTCTCCTGAAAGGAATGGAAGCTGTAACAAAGACAAAGCGTGGACAGAACAAACACTGAAAAAATGGCATTATTTACTTGTTGTGGCTTCTGTGTAATTTTTTGTTAACTATGTTTTCAACTTTCGTCCTGTTTTAAGCCAATAACTTGTACTTAATGGCTGTTTTGACTGGAAATAAAGGGATGGTCTCTGACTTTTGCACAGTACTTAAATGAAAAGTATATTTAATGTCTCAAATCCCTCCGACCTAGATGTCTCCACATTTTCTTCTCTTGCCCCGCCTTTCCTCTTTCCTCGGCAGGATACTTATATTTGGAAGGTCCTTCCTCCCTTTCCTCGTTGACACCTACATCTCACCCATGCTAAAACTAACACATGCTCTAGAGGTCTGGCCACACTGCCCAGCAGAACCAGAGGTCAGGTTTGTGTTCCAAGTCCAGAAACACCCACAGACTGGTATGTACTCGTGGTAATACTGAGTTAAAGTGGGTTTTTTACTTACACTCTTTAAAATAAAGGTGCCAGAAGAACCACTTTGGCTCACTAAACTACCATTCAGTGATTCTATAGATGTGCATGTGTAAAGTATATTTTTCACACAACGTAAAGATTCTACACCAAACCAAAGAACTGTTTAGCAATCTTTATTTTTAGATGTACAGACTACTCTCCCATGGGATAATTACCCATCAGGGATGTGCACGGCTACTCAAGTACTTGGTTAACTGTTTGAGGAGCCAGTATTCACTGCCTTTAGTCATGGGAAGACAGAAAAATCGAAATATGAACAATTTATGTATAACCCCATTTCCAAAAAGGTTGGGATGCTGTAAAAAAATGTAATTAAATCAGGATGTAATAATGCTCAAATCATTTAAACCATACATTTAACTGAAAATAGTGCAAAGTCAAGATATCAAATGTTGAAACTGAGAAATTTTGCAGTTTTTTAAAAAATATACGTGCATTTTGAATTTGATATCTGCAACGTTTCAAAAACGTTGAGACGGGGGCATGTTTACCTCTGTGTTGTATCACCTGTTCCTTTAACATCACTCTGTAAGTGTTTGGGAACTGAGGATACAGACTGGTGTAGTTCTGAATTAGAATTGTTTGCCTATTGTTGCCTGATATAGTTTAACATTGTCTGGAAGGTAGCATAACCTGTATATATCATTCAGAACTAATGGTGCCTTCCCAGATGTGCAAGTTCCCAATGCCTAGTGCACTAATGCTTCCCCATAACATCACTGATGCTGACTTTTAAACTGTGCGCTGACAAAAAGCTGCATAGTCCCTCTCGTCTTTAGCCTGGAGGACGCAGCGTCCATGATGTCAAATTTCAAATTTTGATTCGAAGTGGAAAAGTGCTCTGTGGCCTCAGTGCATCTTAAATGAGCTCAGGCCCAGAGAAGGCGGCAGTGTTTCTGAATCCTGTTAATGGTTTCTTCTTTGCATGATCGAGTTTTAACTTGCATTTGTAGATGCAGTGACAAACAGTGGTTTTCAGAAGTGTTTCTGAGCCCATGCAGTGACTTCCTCTACAGAATCATGTCTGTTTCTAATGCAGTGCTGCTTGAGGGCCAACTAATTCTGGTTTTCAGCTTTGCATACAGATTTCTCCAGATTCTCTGAATCTTTTGTTATTATGTACCATAGATGATGAAAAAAGCAAAAGTTCTTTGCTATTTTATGTTGAGTAACTTATTGCACTATTTGATCGTGCAATCTTTCACAGAGTGGTGAACTGTGATGCTCTTTTTATACTCAATTACGTTACTGACCTGTTGCCAGTTAAGCGAATCAGTTAAAAGATTTCCCACCAGCTATTTACACAGCTTCGGCAGTCTTTTGTTGCCCCTGTTCCAACTTTTTTTAAAAAGTATTGCTGGCATCAAATTTAAAATGGGCATATATTTTCAAAAAACAATTACATTTCTCAGTTTAAACCACTGATATGTTGTCTGTACACTGTTTTCAGTTAAATACAGGCTTGAAATGATTTGCACATCATTGCATTGCGTTTTTATTTCCATTTTGCAGAGCATCCCAATCTTTTTGGAAACGGGGTTGTATTTTATGCTTTAACTGTAAAACATGAAAGTTTTGCTTGCATTCATGAGAGTGTTATTTTATACCTTGCTTCTCAGGAAATGGTGAAACCATTAAATATAGTTTTTTGACAAACTACCAATGGTAAATCATCCAAAAACAAAAATTTCCCTTGGTTGTTTTTAATAATAAAACATGATTTAAAATGCATTCTTCTGCATGTTTTTGTGCAACACCAGTGCTGTCCCCTAAAAACGTATGCCAAAGATCTACATTAAATCCAGATGAAACATGATTTTTGTTTTTTCTCTGCAGTCAACAGCATATCTGTTTATGACCTCTAATGGATTCTTGAATATAAAAAAACATGCCATGCAACAAGATACATTTAAATAAGCTATGAAAATCAATGAATATGAAAGAGAAAACCTAACAAAACCTTAACAATGCAAATTTTAGTGCCATTCTTAGTGCTTAGTTCTTTAGTGCTGTTATCAAAGGAAATACTAACAAAACATTTTGAGCTGTATACACATTAAGTAGCAGGTCTAATCATAAGGCAGAGAGCTGTCCAGTGTAAACAAATGTACTGTTTGTAATGTACTCATCTGAATTGTTTTTATTGAGTAAAGCAACTGATTTAACTATTTATCCAAACAGTGTCTGCTGAACTGTTTTGCTCCATTGCTCTGCAACTCTAATGCTGCATGAATGGCAGACCAGGGCGAGCAGCAGTGGTCACAGCAGAGGCAATATGTGTGAAACAGGCCTTTCCCACAGAAGAGAGCAATGCAATAAAAGAGTAAGGAATAGCAGGAGAAGATACCGACAGAATACCTATGCGTGGGCACTGTATGCCCTCTCAGTCCAAATGTCCACCGCTCTGGTCTGATCTCTGGATTAATCAGCAGTAACTGTTGGGGTGTACAATTTCACTAATGACAGTTTAATAGCCAGCTTGACCCTACCAAAGGCTATCATACAATACCTTCAGCAGAAATCCCTCATTAGCAATCATTTCCTCAGGGACGATGTTACCCTGTGTGAGTGAGATTGTGTTTCAGGGTCATCTCTGCCATCACCGTCAACAAGAAAATCCTCCAATGACCTTTTATTAAATGTCACGGCTCACTGTTTAAATGACTGTGTAATTGTTGCGCTTACTCACAATTACGCATATTTACGCAGACATGCAAACAGAATGTAGCTGAGATTAACGGTGCCCTAATGGAAGAGGCTGAGATCGTCTCTTTCACTGAGCTACATGTTTTTTTTTTCCTGGGAAGCACAGAAACACGGCCCAGTGGAGCCAGATTAGGCTCTGCTATCAGCAGTGTGTTATCCCTGCAGTGGAGGGGATAGAGGGAGGGAGGAAGGGAGGGAGAAAAGAGGGATGAGTGCTAAAGCCAAAAGCCTGAATTCATGCAGGACTAGGCAGCAAAAAAAATCCCTGTAGAGCAAAGAACAGCAGTAAAGGAGATGGGCTAGGACACATCTAAAAAGCTTTTTCCAATACGCGCTTAGAATCATTTTCACAGAGAAGGAAAAGCCTTTGAGTGCCGGCTGTGAGTGCAGCACAAGTGAAACATGGGTAAGACTTGGTAAAAGGTACCGAAATGCATCGTCCCCTTGGAATGATAGGGTTCTCTCTGTGGTCTGAGCAGTTTTCAGATGTTGAGCTTCAAAGATTTTGCATTCCAAATAGCAGAACTGATATGCGGAACACGTCTCACTCATACATGAAAACGACTGACAAACACAAATGTTTTCTAAATGTAAAATATCAAAATCCTATCAGATCTGTAAATGAGCTTTTTTGGAACATGTCAAATGACGACAAAACCATCGACTCCTAAAACCTCACTTCCTGCCTTGAATTATAAAGTTCTATCAGACAGTAAACACGGAGTGTTTATATGTATCAGACAGTAAAATTTAATGCTTCTTATAACATTTTAATACATTTATTTGTATTATGAATTTATTTTTATGACATTTTTTTCTTATTTTAGGACAAATCGTCTTTTTTAATCTAAAGTGCACTGCAGATTAAGTATAAAGGTCAGTGCTAAATACTTTGTCCAGTGCAGAGGTCAATTTTACGTAGAAACCATTAAAGTTTCCTTCCGATTTCACAGCAACCGGCTACTGTGATAAACTGTACCAGCACATAAGCGTAGCTGGTCAGTCTAAAGACGATATGAGGTTTTGTTTTATACCAGAAATTTTGACTCTACTACACCAAAATGTCTTAAGACCCCACCACTGCAAATGTACACTAAATAATTACCTTTAAGACTTAATATTCATAACATCTAAGACAATAAGATTGTTTAAAGAGCTGTAAGAAGACAAGTGGTGTTTCGGAAACATGTTTTCATGTTTCAGAAAGTTTGAAACTTTTCCCGTAGCCACTGAGCAGCGCAACAACATGACAAAGAAGCAGAACCTGATTGGTCCTCTTGTGTGTATTGAAAGTGCTGATTTGCTTGCTGATAGAAACCTATAGAACTATGTTAGAGTTTGACTTTGGAGATAGAACTTTTTGGTTTTCTGGATTAAGAAAACAACTCAAAATGCACATAATATTAAGGTTGTCACGGGATACGAACATGTGACTAACCAAAATGCCAGACAGAACCTTATACGTCTAAGAGGATATGTTTGGTAAAATGTGGTATGTGCTTCTTCAGGAAATGCCTTACTGTACACTTATTTATTCACAGTCCATTTTGTTTGTTGTGAAGCTGTTCATTGTTAAAGTTTCATATGCATTATGAATCATCACCATTGCTGCTTTTACATATCTGTGGCTGATCGTATCTCATTTATACATTTATAGTGTTTGTACACTGTAGTAGTAGAAGGGTCTGTGTGGACACTGTGGAGGATTACAGATATCTGGGTGTGTATATTGACAATAAACTGGACTGGGCTAAGAACACTGACGCCCTCTACAGGAAGGGCCAAAGTCGCCTCTATTTTCTGAGACGCCTGAGGTCCTTCAAAATCTGCCGGACATATGCTCAGGATCTTCTATGAGTCTGTGGTGGCGAGCGCTATCCTCTATGCTGTTGCATGGTGGGGAAGCAGGCTGAGGGCGGCAGATGAAAACAGACTCAACAAACTGATCCGCAAGGCCAGTGATGTGGTTGGTGTGGAGCTGCACTCGCTGACGGCCGTGTCGGAGAGTAGGAGGCTGTCTAAGCTGCAGGCCATTATGGACAATGGCTCCCACCCACTCTACGACACAGTGATGAGACACACGAGCTCATTCAGTGCAAGACTCCTTCTACCGAAATGACCACAGAGCGCCACAGGAGGTCATTCTTACCTGCGGCCATTAAACTCTATAACGCCTCCCTCTATATACAATAACTCTGAGGTTTTATTCAGTATGTATTATATTTATTATCACAGTCACTGCCACTTTACTGTGTTTGTAAGAATTTAAACTTGTACATATTGCAAATTTCTCTTTTTTTGTCTTAAATTATTGTGTTTATTCTTTTAAATAAATGGCTGCAACTGTAATAACTGCAATTTTCCTCTGGGAATTCTGATTCTGATTTTGATGCCAGTGCTAAAGACAAATTTCCATTTTCTGTAACAGACAGTGAAGTGTTCTCTTCTGGTTCTGATGCTACACGGCCTGTGGTTATAAACCAGAAGCTCAACCAGAAAAGCAGAGGAATATAGAAACAGACAGGTAACTGATCACATGAGCTGATGTGGGACATTTAGAAGGTATCTATGTTGTAATGAAGAGGTCTAAAGATCAATCAACAATAAAACAGGCTGCATAAATAAAACACATGAAAAGAGTTTCACGGTCGTTGTTCAGCGACAGATCAGGTTACAGTCACACAAAGCAACAAACCTGGGCATGTAGAGGACCCTCTCAGCCACCACGAACCCCACACGGAAGAACAGATTAGTGGCCGGAATGAAAGGAAACACCAGGAACAGTATCCCCACCAGCAACTCCCTGCCCTCCATCCTCTACAAAGAGAGAGACAAAGAAATACAGACAGAAGGAATGAGTGAGTGAGAGAGAATAGAAAGCATGAAAAAAGAAAGTGAGAGAACAGAGAGAAAGAAAGGGTAATGAGAGAAAGGAATAAAGATGACAGAGAGAGAGAGAAAGGAAGACAGAAATAAATAGAGAAAGAGAAAAAAGGCAATCAAAAATAAAGAGAAATAAAGCAAACAAAGAAAGAGAGGTAGAAATAGAAGGACAAATAATGAAAGAGAAAGACAAAATTAGAGAAAGAAGAAAAGAAAAAAGAGAGAAATAAAGAAAACAGTGAGAGTGAGGGAAAAGAGAAAGAAATAAAGAGAGTAAGAGAGAGAACACAGAGAAAGAAAGATGAAAGCGAGAGAATGAAAAACAAAGAAATAAAGAGAAAAAAGTAAAATAATAGACAAAACAGTGAAAGAACAGGGGGAGAAAAAGCAGATAGACAAAATAAAGAAAACAAAAAAGAGGCAAGGTAAGACAAAGGAAGAATTTAAAAACAGTCAAATAACGAAAAGGAATGAAAAGGGGGAGAAAAACAAAGAAAAAGTGAGAGAAATCAAGAAACTAGAGTAAGAGAGAATGAAAAGAGAGACAGAGAGTGTGTGTATGTGTGTGTGTGAGAGAGAGAGAGTGTGTGAGAGAAAGAGAGAGAGAGAGAATATGAGAAAGAGTGTGTGTGTGTGTGTGAGAGAGAGTGTGTGAGAGAAAGAGTGTGTGTGTGTGTGAGAGAGAGTGTGAGGGAGAGAGAGAGAGAGTGTGTGTGTGAGAGAGAGAGAGTGTGAGGGAGAGAGAGAGAGTGTGTGTGTGTGTGTGTGTGTGAGAGAGAGTGTGTGTGTGTGAGAGAGAGAGAGTGTGTGTGTGTGTGTAAGAGAGAGAGAGAGAGAGTGAGTGTGTATGTGTGTGAGAGAGTGTGTGTGTGTGTGAGAGAGAGAGAGAGAGAGAGAGAGAGTGAGTGTGTATGTGTGTGAGAGAGAGTGTGTGTGAGAGTGTGTGTGTGTGAGAGAGAGAGTGAGTGTGTATGTGTGTGAGAGAGAGTGTGTGTGAGAGTGTGTGTGTGAGAGAGTGTGTGAGAGTGTATGTGTGCGTGAGAGATACAGAGTGTGTGTGAGTGTGACAGCGAGAGAGTGTGTGTGAGAGAGTGTGTGTGTGAGAGAGAGAGTGAGTGTGTATGTGTGTGAGAGAGAGTGTGTGTGAGAGTGTGTGTGTGTGAGAGAGAGAGTGAGTGTGTATGTGTGTGAGAGAGAGTGTGTGTGAGAGTGTGTGTGTGAGAGAGTGTGTGAGAGTGTATGTGTGCGTGAGAGATACAGAGTGTGTGTGAGTGTGACAGCGAGAGAGTGTGTGTGAGAGAGTGTGTGTGTGTGAGTGTGTGTGTGTGTGTGTGTGTGTGAGAGAGAGAGAGAGAGAAAGAGAGTCAGTGCAGGTATAATATCACAGTTATCCTCAGTTATTAATGATCAGCTAATACAGCTGATAATATCATTTGAACTGCAGCTCCATCACAGCTCAGCTATAGAACATGCGCAGATCAAATTCATTCTGTTCTCTTTAAACAATTAAATGAGAAGTTCCAGCTGGAAAAGGCATTAAGACTTCTCCGCAGAGGCGTGCCTCACAGGAAGTGTGAAAGTCTTCACTTCTGAAAAGCAGCTGGTGAGCATGCATAAATTAACGGATCAGCATATCAGTACATGCATAAATGGATCCCTCTACACTACGTCAGTCCTCCCAGGGCTTACAGGAACACTTCACCCAAACCTGCTGCCAGAAAGTTTTAGCCTGCAAATTAGTAACTGGAAGATTGGGCTCCATCCCACAGCACTGAAATTTAAAAACAATAAGTAGGGTTATCATGACTGCTGGAATAAACTAAATTAAACTAAAATAAATAAGTAAATAAATGCATATAAATTAAATAAATGACCTCTTCTGAATGATAAAGTGGCTATTAGGTAGCCTATTATGTACAAAAACATACATACATCTTCTTTACTGGTTTAGCCCCACCCATCTATACTGCAGTTATAGTCCAGGGATCAGCTACATGCAGCTGTTTTACTGTCCTGTTGTGGCTCCACAGCAGAATTAGATTTGTAGGTAATAATAAAATAATCCTCCTTTACAGGAAAATAAAGCTCTTCTGATCGTTCAACGCAGTTTGACAATAAATGGTCTTAAACGCTGGAGTTAATGTAGAACTGCTAATTCTTCTTCATCCTTTAATCCTGAAGATCAGCGCAGACTGCTGGTCACCATAGCAACACAGACAACCTCACCTAGCTAGTAGCTAACGAAAAGGCAAAGAGCACCACGTCAGTCCAGTCACGTCAGAGATGAGCAGCAGTGAGCAGTGCTTGTGTTTTTAGGTACTTTAAAATGATGTCAAACGTCCTTCACATGTCCTTATTAAAGAAGGGCGAGAGGAAGACGTCGTGTTCTGAGACGCATAAGCTGGACATCCATCCCACCGCCATCTCTTAAAGATCAAAGCATAAACTTCGTCTCCTCTGTAGACCAGTTTCCGCTCCGCCATCTGGAACATCATAAATGTTTGCTATAACGCAAACGTACAAACGGACTTAAAATTTCCGATAGGGAATGTAATCAGATACAGGTGTTTACGTGGTTATTATTCTTATTTAAATATTAAATAATCTTTAACAGAATATTTACAGGATTACCCAACTTACTCAATGGGACAGAAATTATATTTTGAATGGCCTCAATCAGACCAGCCTATTCCAATTGAAGTGTTTACATGGACATGCTGTACTCCAATTGAGCCTTTAGTCGGATTATTAACGGATTATTAGTCTGCATGTAAACAACGCTACTGACAAGCATAAACGCATTAAAAAGCAACATTTTACAAAGATTAGGAGTTTCTGTTTGTTAAATGTTTTGATTAATGGCCAGCGTTCAGAACTGAGCTGCAGGGATGACATGATCTGTTTACTGGGGTGAAAGAGTGAACCTCGCTGATCAGGCCGGGGTTCCTGAACCTAATCTATCCCTTCTCTACACGGCGACGGGGGGGGGGGGGTCAGATCAGAATCTACAAAGCTGCTGCTTTTACACATGTGGATTAATGTGATGTAGTGTGAGACACACACACACACACACACACAATAATGAATAATGATAATGATGATGATTATGATAAAGGCAGCTTTGGCATTATCCCTCTGCCATGGCCCGTCTCCATCTGTTGCCATGGCAGCACAGACAGAGGTCATCTGCAGTCCATCCCAAAATGCCACTAGGCCAAGCTAGTGCCAGTAACCTTCTAGAAGCCACACTGTTCCTCTCTTTCTCCTGCTCTTCTCCTTTACAGTCGCCCTTATTCTGTCTCTATCAATCTATATATAGTGAATATGCTTTAATGAAGAGGTTGCTGTATATCATATACTGGGGGTTTAAATCACTGACCTCACAATGATTCAACATATCATCATGTATCAAATTTCACCCTGAGCTGAAATGATCCATAGTAATAATAAATTAATAAAATAAATAAATAAATAAATAATTTAGGCATCACATGCACTACACCCAGCGTTTAGTATATTTTACTGTTAAAAAAATGTGTGCATGCTTTATTGATTATTATAATCGATTCTAATTCATCAATGCACTTTCAGACTCTTGCATCTAAACATTTTTACGGCCTAATATAAGCAATACATAGCGAGTGCAGAAGCGACAATTCGTAGCTGAAACTGAAACTCAGGGCACATTCGGCCAAAAACCAAAACTGAAAACCTAAAGAAGGCAAAAAATATAACAATAAATAAACTGACAATAAATAAAAGCAGTTTACATAAAATAATCTCATTAAGATTATTGCTGTACGTGGGCTCCAATACGAGCCACAAAATACAGCATCCTCAACAACAGAGAACAGTATAACAGTATTTTACTGGTAAAAAAATTAAGTAATTAACTTTGGGAATAAAGTTGTAGTATTTTTAGGATAAAGTACTTTTTCAAAATAAACTCAACATTTCTAGCATAAAGTTGTAATATTTCGATATTACAATTCGACTTCATTCTCAAAATATTAAGACTTTATTCTCAAAATATTACGACTTTATTCTCAAATATTACAAATTTATCTATTATATATCAAATGTAACTAATTTGAAATATTATAATTTTATTCTTGCATATGCATTTTCTCTTTGGATCTGTTGTATGTGAATTTGTTCATCATTACTGTTACAGATGGCTGCTTGCTCGCAGGGACTTTCTGTTCTGTGACAGGCTATCAAAGCTGCAATGCAGAAGTTCTTGAGTGTGGCACTCTTTCTTGACAGTGATTACAAATCACTCTCTAATACTGCTCACTGAAACTGTGAAATAGAGCCAAACAGAACAGAACAGAACAGAATAAACATTTTTTCTTGTTTCTCCTGCCTTTTATCTCTTTTGATCTTTATTGGCCGTCACATCCCTAATAATACATACATAACAATATAAATTTATGCTTAATTGCTCCTGCTGGAAAAAGAAACGAGTGCTGTGATTCTGCCTGATGTCAAACTCTATTCCCATGTTTTAAACCACAAACAAATAACAGAATGAACGATCAGTCAGTGGATAAATCATAAATCAGAATGTGAAATCTGACTCTTCCATCACTGAAATACTGCAAGAATTTATGAAAGCAAGCAGTCACGAGTCAGATCCACCCACACACACACACACACACACACACACACACACAAACACACACACAAACACACTGGCAACTTTCTGACATTGGTCTGACAGCCTGTGCCAGACACACTGTATGAATTATTCAAGCAGGGGATATGAGATCTGCTGATCAGAGAACAAGACCCAAACACTATGAACACCCACCATTTCCCCACAACGCCGCTAACTACAGATAGTGGGCTAGAACGCACATCCCCTCAGGACCTCAGAAGAGAAATGTGCATTAAAACACCAGCAGCTACACACACACACACACACACACACACACACACACACACACACACACACACACACACACACACACACACTTCAGAGCAGCTGTGCTCCATTTTGAAAGCAGTTCAAAGATGACTGACAGCTGACAGTTTTGCACGGGCAGGCAATTCTTCACTGCTCAGATAAAAAACCCATAGCTAGAATGCAAATGTACATCACACACACACACACACACACACACACACACACACACACACACCCCAAGTTACATTGCGTTACATTAATCCTGTACTATATAACGAACCACAGAAATAACCCACTTCTGAACTTTCCGTTTATCACGCTTCAGTTTTGTTTGACCTTTTTCACCTCAGTAACGGTAGCTGACGCTAACTGCCTTGCTAACTGTCCTGATTACTTTTGATTGTCTTTACGTTTTAGCTGAGCACGTATGGTCAGTCGCTAGGCAACACACGACAGCCGATTGTCGACCTCGACTAAGTTAACCCTCTACTGCACAAATTATTACATAAACATGATAAAATGTTTTAACGTGTTTATTTTATTAGAAATTGCTTAAATAATGGAAATTTTTGAAGAAAAAAAAATATTTCTAGTTAGTGGGTTACTTAGTACCATAACATTTTACTTTATTAAGCACCATAAAATTGTATTTTTCTCTAAAAACATGCTTTTACCCCTTTATTGAAAACAACAACAAACAAATCTGACTTATACTAAGTGAAACGTACGACCCAACATTTACAAATATTGGAAATTAATACAATTTCAACTGGTATTTGGAATCGATGGTAATAACAATATTATAATAAAAATTCCTGGTCATGTGATGTCAAGAAGTATTTTTGTCCTTTCAATGTAAAATAACTTTTTTTTCCCAAATTAAATAAGCAAACACAGATGTTATATTACTGCTTTTCAGTAAAATTAAGATAAAGGAATTGTTGCCATATGGCCACAACATTCAGAGAGTTAAGATTTCTTAAATTGAGATAAGATGCTGTAAGGAATTGTTGCCATATGGCCACAACATTCAGTGTTAAGATTTCTTAAATTGAGATAAGATGCTGTAAGATAAGATTCCTAAATGAAGATTTGCTTCTGTAATACAGACTTGTGAATTTTATTTATCTTGACCTGTCAGACCGTAAGACAAACAGATAGGAAGTTTCTGTAATACAGCCCCAGGTCCTTCACACTCACATTCATTTGCTGTAATGGATCTTTAGAGCTGTCCACTCAAAGATTATTTAGGGAATCGAAAGTGTCTTTTGTCACCTTTATTTGAAAGAATGTACCCTTGACTGCATTTAAAGCCTTTCATTAAACAGTTGCAGGCTAGAACTGAACATCTCTTGATGTTCCTTTGAGGGATAAAAGCAGTCAATCTCATTGACCTTGTTAAAGGATAAATACAGGCTTTAAGGCTTTAAATAGTTACTAACTGTAATCATACTCTTCACACCTCGTACGTGTGAGAGATGAGTGTGAAATAAGCTGAACCCACTCCTATTTTCTACAAACTATTTATGAGGAGGAGCTCAGTGGTGCAGCTCTTTTGTGCTTTTAATCATATTTATATTGCATAGTGATGGGACAAAGATTATCTCCTGTGATAAAATTTGCATCTTTTTATTACAGAATATTTTCTTATTTAGAAGGATACACACTGATCAGGCATAACGTTATGACCGCCTCCTTGTTTCTACGCTCATTGTCCAATTTATCAGCTCCACTTTCTGTATAGCTGCACTTTGTAGTTCTACAGTTACAGACTGTAGTCCATCTGTTTCTCTGATACTTATATAGTGCACCTATACAGTAAGTGGAGCTGATAAAATGGACAATGAGCGTAGAAACAAGGAGGCGGTCATAATGTTTTGCCTGATCAGTGTAGTTCTTCTGCCTTTGTGACTCTGTAAGGCTCGACAAGGCGAAGGCCTAGGATACAGCAGTTGGAACTGCGTATTTCCATCATTTTAGTGAAAAGTGACAATTCAGGACCTTTCAAGGCCTAGTGGCTCTTTCTGACATCAAAGGACACTATCTTTGTTGAGTGAACCTCACCAGGACACTGTTCACGTTTGTTTCTGAACCATTCCAAGTCTGCGATTGTATATGCAGACTATCACATTTACATATAATTTGCATAAAGCTATAACTGCTTTGGTCAAGTGTGTGTTGGTGGGGGACACACTTGTGGGTCCTCTCACCCACACTACTATCTCTCTCTCCAGCCTGGTGATTTTCTTTAAGCTCATGTCTTGTATGTGAGGTTATGTGTGTTTGCGGAACGTGTTAATCTATTGAAATCATTTTTCTCTATTTTTATTCATTCTTTGAACTGACGCTTCTTTTATGTAATTGTAATCCTGGAAAATATTTTTCTGTGTTCAATTTTGAAATTCAGTGTGTGGTCTCTCCTCAGTTTAAGGATATATTGAATCACAGAAATGATGAATTTCTAAATCTGTATCTTAGGCTACGTTCACATTACCAGGATGAAGTGGCACAAATCAGATTTTTTGCCCGAATGTGACTCAGATCAGATGTTTTTAGGGCTGTGTGGACACAGGAATATGATCTTTTCAAATCCGACCTGAGTCACTTTCATATGTGGTCCTAGATTGGATACGTATTCGATCCGTGGCCATGCGACCTTAAAAAACTTTTTTTCCCAGCACATGCGTCATCATTCGGAGTTACCATGGCAGCAGCGCAGAGCAGAAGATAAAGCCTGTAAACAGTGGAAAAACAACACATCTCACTTTTTCACCTTCGTCTCGCTCTAATAATGAACGGCTGAGAGCTGATCAGAAGGCTTGTTCTGCTCATTTGTTTGCTTGCTGTTCACGATGCATGTGATTCATTCAAGTGGCGTTACCGAGTAGGATGTGCGCATGCGGGTCATTTCTGGAAGCTGGATCGTTCACAATAACGTCAGATTTGAGTCATTTACCTAAACGAGTGTGAACCATCATGTCAGAGAGATTGGATCTGAGCAAAAAAACGATTTGACCTTAGACATGCTGTGGTTGATTACCCAACAACGGTTCCTATGTGTTTTTAAATGAAATGGTGATATTTCATTTCTGTGCTTTTTCTGTCTTCTCTGTTATTCACTGTGGAAAATCCCTAAAAACTTGTTATGGCAATAAATACTGAGTTTAAAAAAATCTGAAGTCCAGAAGTCCAAAAGGTGGGAATTGTGAGGGTGTAATGTTTGTGTTTTTCTAATATTCCAGCGTGTGTGGCGCAAGAAGCCGTCTTTACTCACGTGTAGTGACGTAACACAGTGCAGGCAGAGAGCGAGCATGCCCAGTGCCAACACCAGGGCAGCGATGTTACGCGCATCCCACAGAGACTCCACTAAAGGGATGCTGCCCACCTGCAACCACCGCAATCAGAGCTAATCAGGTAAGAAGTTCCAAAATGAGAAAAAAACACAATTTTACCCTGACAGTAGGTGAGCACCCAAGACAGGTTTACTGCCTAACGTTTGCTTCTTTAGCTTTACACGGGAGACACTGGACCAACAAAGCTAATGTAGCAAGCACATAATAGAGGCTCATACCCCACCAATTAGCATCATGCTAACTGCACGCCTTAATCTTCACAGACTTTCCTAAAAACTGTGCTGAATTGTTAAGTATTCTGAAATAGATTTGCTTTTGATGATTTCTGACATGCTGTTGTTTATTACAGACAGGACAACTCACAGGCAGTGAAAAAGGCTCCCCCTGTAAAGGGGACCGGGGGGTGGGAGGGGCAATATACCCAGGACAAATATTTAGTGACTGTGACATGAAAATCAAGCATTCCGGGGTAATCTGAGGCTAAAATATACAGAGAAAGAAATTGTAACACTTTGTTTGGAAGTTCACTTTAGATGCGTTGAAGATAATTAAGTTACTTTCAAGTTACATTCAACTAGAAAATCTACTAAAGAATATCTATTGAATTGATCATCATTTTCTTTAACTCTAAACTTGGCTCTAATCCTAACTCTAACCTTGTACTCAACCCACAACCTAAACCCAACCGTCACTCTAGTCCAATTCCTAACCCCACCACTTTGTAGAATCAATTGAGTATCAATGGATAGTTTATTAACTTTTGGACACTAAAGACCAAAGAAATTGTTGTGGAATTATTTAGTTCAGCAAGACAAAAACTGTATTGTTTTCCAGGTGCTTGGACTTATTTGTAAAAAGAATCATCTTGTAAATTCCTTTCTTGGCCACTCTAAAAAGTCTGCCCATCATTTGTGTTCTGCTAAAAGTCCTAAAATGCGGAGTGCTTAGACCCTGATCATCGCCACTTGTGAAGAAGCTGCTGATTGTGTTGGTTCATCACTTGCACTTACATGACATTAGCTGAACTGTAGAATAGCAACACAAAATAAAAGTGCTTGCTTTTACTCACTGTATTTGTGAATTTACCAAATAAATTACTGGTAACTGCGGCTAGGTAAGAGAATTCTCTATCGGCTTTCCAAAAAATCTATCAAATGACTTTTACATGACTCATGTAAACTGTGTTTATCATTCCAAATACGTCAAGCTTACATGTGTGTCACTAGCTTCACAGCTCCAAACAGCTTTACTTGGACCAACAGACCAACATAATCATGGCTTACTTAAGTATGAGTTTGTTTAGTTTCTTCACAAACTTTTTCATTTATTATTTTTTATTTATGTTTTTCTTAGCAAGTGTGTACGTGTGACAGGATATTATTATGTTACCTGCCAGTCATAGCAGAGCACTATGGGAGCCAGTAGCAGCCAGGCATTGAAGGCCAGAAGGTAACAGTAAGTGAGGAACCTAAAAAGAAAAACAAAATGAACGTGAGTCACAAAACTGTATAGAATCTAGTTAACCCATATACGAATACAGCTGTATGCAAGACTTTGAACATCCCTGGTCAATTTCCATGTTTTTATTGATTTTCTAGGTGAATATAAGTTAACACATCCTCTATATAGAACACACTTAAATATGATATTTTTCTGCTAATTTCAGTGCCAAATTTCTGTTTATTAAAATAATGAATGAAATTTGGAATCTTGTTAGAATTCATGTTGTCTCCTTTACCAAGTGCCACGCCTCCCTCCGGCCTGGCTGCCACCGATCAGCGCTCCTCATCTCTTCTTCTGCTTACACTCACACCTGTTCCATATTTCCTTTGCCATTTAGTTTAGTACATAAGCCCGGGCTTTAGGTTAGGTATCTTGTGCGTACTGAGCGCTTGTTTTGTGTATCTGATGGCTTACCCGTGTACGACCCATTTTCTGTTTATTCTTTGATTCTCGCCGTTTCCGTTTGATTTGTTTTGTTCTGCTTTTTCGATTTTCTGCTTTGGCTCTCCAGCTGCGATTTTGTTTGAACCCCTTTGTTATTAAAGATCTTAATCCAAGCCTCTGCGGCGAGCGTCAGGTTCCGTCTGCCACCGTTACAAGAGAAATTCAATTTGTACATCTTGATCTTGGCAAATAAAAACAGTGCTTGTGGATTTCTGGGGATGAGGATGTGGGTTCCAGCTAAAACTGTGTAAGTAAATGCATTCTAGATAAGCTGTGTAAGGGTATGGGTTCTGAATAACGCTGTATGAGGAGATGGATATGGGGAGAACTGTTGAGGCTTGCCTGGTGAGGAGGAAGGGTGAGAAGGAGGCAGGATTGTCCTGCTCTGAGAAGAGAGGCATTGAGCCGCCCATCAGCCACAAGCGAGCAGAGAGGATCAACAGCACCTTCAGGAAAACAAAAAAACAAAAACAAACATAAAAATGTGTATCTAAGTAACTGCAACTGTTTATATTAGAGATGTTGTGACATTTCCACCACTAAAACATTCGTATAGCGTAACTATACTAGGACATCAGCGCACACTGAATCATACTGCACATTAAATGTTGTGGCTGCCAAGCTTGTTTGACTTTTGTTGAAAAGACAGAATGGCTCTTAACATTTGGGTTGTGATTCCTGACCTAACCTGGCTTTTAATGCAGAGGCTGCTGGTCGGATTTCTCGCTCATCCAGTAGCGTTATTTCTGCGTAGGTTCTGCCTTTTACGTTCCGTCAACATTACGTTATAAATTAAACATTTAGAAAATCGATTTTTGACATTTATGAATCGATTCAGAATCGTTCGTGTCCGCATCGCGATGCCTCTAAGAATCGAGTTTTTCCCGCAATTTTCCCTGTTCATTTTTTTTTCAGTTCAGTTTTGTCCTATTGCAAGGAGATTTTATCAATAATAAACATAGATTTTATTTACTATCTTGTTGTTTTCATGTTTAGTATGTTTATTCAAAAACATACATACAACAGCAAATTAAAAAAAAAACAACAACAACTTTTCTTATATACACTATACTGCCAAATGTATTCACTCATCTGGCTTCACACTCAGATGAACTTGAGTGACATCCCAATTCTTAATCCATAGAGTTTCATATGATGTCGCCCCATCCTTTGCAGCTATAACAGCTTCAACTCTTCTGGGAAGGCTTTCCATAAGGTTTAGGAGTGTGTTTATGGGAATTTTTGACCGTTCTTCCAGAAGCGCATTTGTGAGTTCAGACACTGATGTTGGACGAGAAGGCCTGGCTCACAGTCTCCGCTCTAATTCAGCCCAAAGGTGTTTGGTCGTGTTGAGGTCAGGAGTCTGTGCAGGCCAGTCAAGTTCTTCCACACCAAACTCGCTCATCCATGTCTTTATGGACCTGCTTTGTGCACTGGTGCACAGTCATGTTGGAACAGGAAGGGGCCGTCCCCAAACTGTTCCCACAAAGTTGGGAGCATGAAATTGTCAAAAATCTCTTGGTGCTGAAGCTTTAAGAGAGTTCCTTTCACTGCCGAGCCCAACTCCTGAAAACAAACCAACACCATAATCCCCCCTCCACCAAACTTTACACTTGGCACAATGCAGTCAGTCAAGTACCGTTCACCTGGGAACTGCCAAACCCAGAGCCGTCCATCGAAAGTGTGATTCCACACTCCAGAGAACACGTCTCCACTGCTCTGGAGTCCAGTGGCGGCGCTTTACACCACTGCATTCGACGCTTTTCATTGCACTTGGTGATGTAAGGTTTGGATGCAGCTGCTCAGCCATGGAAACCCATTCCATAAAGCTCTCTTGAGCTGATCTGAAGGCCACATGAAGTCTGGAGGTCTTTAGCGATTGACTCTGCAGAAAGTTGGTGACCTCTGCGCACTATGCGTCAGCATCTGCTGACCCCGCTCTGTTATGTTACATGGTTGACCACTTTGTGGCTGAGTTGCTGTCGTTCTCAATCGCTTCCACTTTGTTACAATCCCACTGACAGTCGACTGTGGAATATTTAGTAGTGAGGAAATTTCACGACTGGACAGGTGGCGTCCGATCACGGTACCATGCTGGAGTTCACTGAGCTCCTGAGAGCGACCCATTCTTTCACTAATGTCTGTAGAAGCAGTCTGCAGGCCTAGGGGCCATAAATGTGACTGGACCACCTGAATTCAGTGCTTTGGATGGGTGAGTGAATACTTTTGGCAACATCGTGTAGTTTTTACAAGATGCGTCTTGAATTCTTGGTTCAGCCAGGAGTTTTTATCCTAAAGCTTCACTAATTCACATAAACATGCAGAGCAATTTTATAATGAAAACACTTACATATACAGAGACCACGCAGGCTCGTTTGATGAAAGGCCGAGCGATTCGGATCAGCTCCTTGAGTTTGGACCGTGACAGGTGCCTGAAACAGCGTTGAAATAAAGAGATCAGACAGTTGCTCAATCACTTGATGAATCCATGACTTAATCAACTAATGAGCTCTATGCGAGAGGGAGAGGTAATCAGATCATTCACCGGTAATTACTGTTATGCGGTTATCTGTCCTTAATTCTCACGCTTAGTCATCTATTCATTAATTCAGTAACCATGTTTCACAGCTTGCATGTCCATATGACACAATGAAAAGAAAGGCGAAGGTCTCAACTACATGCTTGCGCACCCGACAACAGCAGAAGACGAGCCGAAATTGAATAATCGCAGCCTTGTTGTTGAGGTGCAGTGTTTACAGTGAATATTAATAAAGCGTGACAGCTGTGACAGAAGACGTGAAGTGAGATGAACGAGGGAGTGTTTGGAGGAGGGGCAGGACGAGCGCTCCCACAATTCACAGCACTTCTGCTGATTGATTCACTAAAGCACAGGAGAGAGAGCTCTTCCTAAGTGTGCTTATGTGTGTGTGTGTGTGTGTGTGTGTCTGTCTCAGACTCCATTATACTCTGGAGATTCAGTTACTGCGCTCAAAGACAAGCCTGCATTTACTAAAACACTATACAGCCCTCCCCCTTCCACCTCCTTTTCCTGCCCACTGCCCTTCAGTTCTCCTTCAGATAAGAATGATGAGAGTAGAAGTTCAATTAAATTTACCAAACCTGTTCATTCCAGCTAAACATTTTAATAAGCTCAACACTCAGTTCATAAATGGTGATTACCGTACGACATCCAGAAATACGGTGCGCTTTTAATTTGGCCCTACAGGCGGCAACATGTGGCTCCGCAGCTGCATGTGTCTCTTTTACTGTCCTGTTGTGGCTCCACAGCAGAATTAGATTTGTAGGTAATAATAAAATAATCCACCTTTACAGGAAAATAAAGCTCTTCTGATCGTTCATCACAGTTTAACAATAAATGGTCTTACACGCTGGAGTTAATGTAGAACTGCTAATTCACCCTTCAAACCCTGAAGTCTGGTGCACAGACTGCTGGTCACCATAGCAACACAGACAATAACCTCATCTAGCTAGTAGCTAATGAAAAGGCAAAGTGAGAGACAAACATCAACACTTTGGAGACGAATGGAGTTATTTTCATTTAGAATCACTCCAGCTGGTTGAAGTCTGGTGCACAGATTGCTGGTCACCGTAGCAACACAGACAACATCTCTCCTAGCTAGTAGTTAACAAAACAGCAAGGAGAAAGATTGAAGACGAACATCAATTATGCTATAATGTTAGAAAGTCACGAGGCTGAAGTCAGATTAGTGTTCAAATTATACTGTTCCACCTTAAATGGTGCAACAGTTATGCTCTGGTGCCACCATTTAAGGTGGAATGGGAAAATTTGAACAAGAAGCTAATGAATGAGAAGCGACTCTAGCTTCGTAAAAAATCGAACCTTGAGAGGCATTTTATAAAAAACTACTTTTGCGGAAAGGGTTCCTGCCGGAGATGCGAGAAAAGCAGGTATAGCTGAGCTGAAGCTTAAAGCAGAGCAAAGTAAGTCTGTGTTTTTGTTTATATTATATTTTTAGCCTATACTAGAACATTAGCACACACTGAGTCATATTTACAGCCAAGATAGTAAAATGGACATAAAATGTTGTGGCTCTTGTAATGGGGAGCGAGGAGGCGGACGCATATGCAGAGATAAGCGAGATTTCTAAAGGGCAAATCCAAAATCAGGGTCGAGACAGTCCAGGGTCATGGAGCCAACACGGATCACATGAGAATTAGACATGATGAGAAACACACCAAACAAATCCTAATCAACAAACCGTACAAACAGAACATCCAACAGAGCAGATACACCAACACAACCAACATACATCAAGCAAAGCAAACAAGGACCAGCACTAGCCTAATGAAAACACTGGATTTAAATACAAGAGGGCTAACGAGGGTTCACAAGACACAGGTGGAAACAATGGTGAGTATAATCAGGGGAGGAATCCCCAAAACAAGGGGCCGGACTAGGAAACCAAAACAAATGCACACGGAAGATCAAAACACAACACAAACACATGGACAGGACAGGGAGGGGCCAATCGGGACCGCTCTCAAGGTGGATTGATTTTTACTGAAAGGACAAAATGGCTCTTCTTAAAATTCGGGTTGCCGATCTCTGGTCAAGCACAACCAGATGTCATATTTTTGTGATTATTTAAAGGGAAATTCCATTAAATTTTCTAAATGTCTCAGTGATTCATTTATTAATGTGTAAAAAAGTCATTCAAAATGTCTTAATGTAAACGGTGCTGTTCTAGTGTCAGAACTGTTCATATTGTAACAGTTGAATTTACGTAGAAAATTTACAAAAATTTGAGAAAATCCTCTTTAATTGCGTTTAGCATCACTGTGCTAAAAAAACTGCTGTGTTGAAATGTTCATAAAATGGAAGCTAACTCAAGCGAATGCTCACAGCCTAAACAGTAGCTTCTATTGAAATGAGTCTTTACGAAAAGCGTTTTACTGCATCTAAAAGTTTATTACTTTTGCAAAATTCACCAATATCAGCGCCAACAAAAACAGCACCCTCTCCCCACAAGGCACCGTCATGTCTCTTCTTTCAGTTTAAAACACAGTTATTAAACACTGATAATATATATAAATGTAAATACATAAATGTATATATATATATATATCATTGCTGTGGGAACAAAACCTTGTATCTTGGCTCCTCGCACTCTTGCATGTGCTTGTTTTTTTGTCTTCCATGTGCTTTTGTTTATCTTCCCAGTCCAGCCCCCTTGTTTTCAGTCTCCGCCTCTGATTGTTGCCACCTGTTTTCCACCTGTGTCCTGTTATCCCTTGTTATCCCCGTTGTGTTTAGGCCCTATGTTTTTCCTAGTGGTTTGTTGGTCTTTGTATTGTATTGTTTTGTTCGAAGTATTTCGTATGTATTGTATATATTGTTTGATCCTGTATTTGGATTCCTGTGCTCTTCATCATGTCTGTCCCTCCTGCTCTCCGTATTGGCTCTCTAACCCCGGACCGTCTCGACCCTGATTATGAATTTGCCCTTAATAAATCTCGCTTTTATATATATATATATATATATATATATATATATATATATGATGGAAACATGCTCCTGGACAGGACAGTAAGTATTGCAATTTTTTTTCATTCTATTGCTTGCAATTTGTACAATAAGTCAATGTAAACATAGCTAGTGAGGAAAAAAATACATAAATAAATAATAACAATTCCAGTGAGGGTCCTGTTGGTCCCAAAATGGGTTTCTACAGCTTAGAACTGCAAACTTTGAGCAGAATCTGATTACATGTGAACAACCATCAAGAACATTTCGTCTAGGAAGGTTCTCCATTGACCACTCAAACACACATAGTATCACATTACTGCATCAGAGCTTCAGTAACTCAGCAGCCTGCTGCGTATTAACGCATCAAAGCCTAAAGAGAGCATGAAGCAAAGCCAATAAAACAGCAACACTCAGGCATTTCCAGCAGCAGTTTTCACATCGCTTTCCAGCCGAGCAGCTGTGTAATGAGTGAAGAGCGAGCGCCAGAGAGATACTCGTTAATATTGCAGCGGTGTGGAATTACAGCAGGCCAAGATGAGAGACGGCCAAATCATTTAATATTAATTCAGCCCATCAGATCTCCTCCATCTAACCATACACAAAACTTTCAGCCTGTCGTCATTACCCTTTCAGTCAATCACGCTGCTGCATGTGGGTGCGTGAGCTGGGCTCCCCAGGGACGAGCTGGTTTGTGTGCACTTTTGGAAATCAAACACAGCTATACAGCTCCTGCTCCTCTCTGGGGAGGACAGGGAATGAGTCTGCTGTACTCTAAAGCTGTCAGCATCAATGTTGAGAGTAACACAGTAGAAAGTAGCACATGACATTAATGTGACTAATTTCTGAAAAACGAATTAGAGCAACTTCAGCTTTCAGTTGTTGTTCTTGTACCGAGATTACAGTTCCTGCCTTGAGATGAACTGTGTTGTGTTGCTTGTATGTCTTTACAAAAACAAAATAAATGATGTGCAATGCATTTAAACATAATTTGCCTCTGTAGGTGGTGCTCATATCTTTAACTGTTCATTCTCAATTCCAATCCTTGCATTACCCAAGTTTACATGCAGCCTACACTAAAAAAGTGGTTTGACTGGCCTACTTAAAAAACATTACTTTATGTAGTAACAGGAAACTGAACTAGTTTTATTCAACTTAAAATACTACATTCAATGAATCATTCATTCACAGTATTTATTTAGGTTGATTAGAAATAGTTAACTTACTTGTTACCACATGAAGTGAATTTCTGACAAGCCACTTTTTACAGCATAATAATCAGTTAATAATCCAACTAACAGCTCAATTGGAATAGAATACGTCCATGCAGAAGGATTAGACTAGTCCTATTGAGGCCATTCAGAATACAGTCTGAGAGAGCACGGTGGGTAATCCTGTAAATGTACTGCTAAATAGAAGAATAATAACCATGTAAACGTCTGTATCCGATTACATTCCCTATCGGAAAGTTTAAGTACGATCTGCATGTTCGTCGTGTCACAGTCAAAGTTTATAACGTTCAACATGGTTGGGAGTAGAAACTGGTCTGCAGAGGAGACGAAGTTTATGCTTTGATCTTTAAGAGATGGTGGTGGGACGGGCGTCCAGCTTATGTGTCTCAGCACACGACGTCTTCCTCTCGGCCTTCTTTAATAAGGACATGTGAAGGACGTTTTCCTGAGTGTGACATCATTTTAAAGTAATTACACAAGCACTGCTCACTGCTGCTCATCTCACTCTGACCGGACCTCACATGATGCTGGTTGTCATGGTAATGTCTACACTAAGTGGTTCTCTATGCATGTGTGTAATTTTGAAATCGAATACTGAGCATGTAAACAGAGATTTTCATCACATTGTTGAGTAGAGTGAGCATAAACACCTCAGTCTTAACCTATGATCGGAATGTATTCAATCAGATTGGCAAAAATCCTAGCCTTTCAAAACAGACATTCTTTCATCATGTCTCCTCAGAACATGAGGAAGAGATGCCAAGGACAAGATAGGAAGAAGGAGGAATCCATGCCATGCCCTTCACTTAGCTGTCACTTTCATCTGCCCATATTAAACAATTATATTCTATTATCAACTTTTTACACCAGCCTGCTTTAATGAAATTCAAATTAATCAACAATTTAATTAACTTCCATTAAACTTTCTCAGTATCCTCCCCCACCCTAATTAAAATAGTTTGGCGGCAACTTCCACAGAAGATGTACACGCATAAAAATGATGGTTCTTCACAGGTTCATCAGTAAAGAAATCCATTCTATATAGAACCATGAACACTCAAAGAGCTGTGTGCATGATTAAAGTGTTCTTCAGATTGATAGAGAATGTGCTGTATGTAGATGGTTCCATATAGAACCTTTTTGAAACACCAAAAATGGTTCTTCTGTTGTTGCAGGCTTGACATCATACCAACAGAAGAACTTTTTGGCGTCATGTAGAACCATTGTCTCTCCCTTTCTCCAGGCAAAGAACCGTTTAATCATGCAAAGAGTTCTTTTAGGATTCATTGTTCCATAAAGAACCCTCCTTTTTAAGAGAGTTTCTCCTCAGTTTCTCCAAGTGCATTTAAAGAACTGACACGTCCTTAAAGATGGCAGATTTTGATTCATCTCTGGGTCACGGGCTGATGGACAGAGGAGATAAGATTAATCAGTTAGGGGTTTGGAGACGAAGCTCTATATATTATGGCTGTTAAAAAAAACAAACCAAAACCAAAAACTAATTTTAAAAAGTACATCCATTTTTTTCTAAATCATTTGAGCACAGCAGTTGCCCTTTACACTGTGTCCAAATTTCTGGATGACCTGACCAACAGATAGAGAAAACCTCATTACACTGGCTTTACAATACACATCAGTAAAGAATGTTTTGTCTTGTTTTTCTTTGGACGACAACAACAGATCATCCGTGTCTGTGTGCTGCCTGTGCCAGCTGACTGTTTGACTCCGATTGTGAATACCTATACCAATAAGAGTCCTTGGGCAAGACTCCTAACACCACCTTCGACTTCCTGTGTAAAAAATGATCTAATTGTAAGTCGCTCTGGATAAGAGCGTCAGCCAAATGCCGTTAATGTAAATGTAAATGTACGAACAGCACAGTCTGATCACGTGAAGCATCCTAAACTCAGAGAACAATCTGTTGAACCTGTCTGTCTAATGTGTCTGATCCACTACTATGAAGCTACTATGAAACTTATGGATAAAGATCCCTGCGAGAGAGAGAGAGAGACACACACACACACACACACTACCTCTCCTACACAGACCAGACTCAGTTTTCATTCAGGAACAGCTCTGTAAGCTTTTCATATCACTCAATGATTTTACTTCAAGGCTGTTTTTGAACGAAAGGATAGCCTCTCGGGTTTCAAACGGCATCAGCCGCTCGTTATTTTTATCTTGTTTAAAGGCAGAAATACTGAGAAGCCATTTAAATGATGTTTACTGTGATTGACCATTTGTTTCAGAACAATTCAGAACAGAAGTAATCAGTACGTTAACCAGAAATGAACTGCCATAATTGCCTTTTGTTCATTGTTTGCAAATATTGGAGTTAAAGCCCAAAGTGGTGTAATAGCACCAGTCAGATAACACAACTTAGTCTAGTGGTCTCCAACCTTGCTCTAATTAAAAATAATTACTATTAAGATGCTGTTAATCTACGAGATTATGAGGCTATAAAAAAATGGCAAAATGAGAGGTGCGTTCAGAACAATGAACAGAGCTGTAGAGGATTCTTTAGTGAATGAGATCATTGCAAAACATTGAGAATGAAGTTACAATAACATTAACACCCAAGGGCGCTGGAGCCAATCCCAGCGGTCATTGGGTGGAAGGCAGGATACACCCCAGATAGGTCAGCCAGTCCATCACAGGGCAGACAGACAGACATATACATTCTCTCTCTCACACACACACACACACACACACACAACAACAATTTAGCAGTGTTACAAGACATTCTTAGAAATACACTCTGTAAGGATGGCTATAACAAAAAACATTCCAAAAAACAAAAAGACACAAATAAAGGTGAGCCATTATGTTGTGCTGGTAGCTCTTATTCAGTAGCCTTGATATATCCAGTAATGTCACACATCATGAAATTACCTGAGCACCCTGTCTAACTACAGCACATTAGTTTCTCAACAATGGAACAGAAGATCTAGCCAAACGGCTGGAGAAGTATTACCGACACAGCTCAGTCACTCATTCTTGACAAGAGGAGTTAAAGATGCATGCAACGAGTACCAGACCACAGAACACTAGGTACGAATGTAACTGCAGGCTATAAGTTCCAGATGACCACAAGAAGCCCAGTGGACACTCCCTGTCCTCCATGTGAGTTTATTTGTTTTATTGTCTCTGTTGTATATGACTTAAATTATATAAGACGTTGATTTATGAGAGCAAAGGTTAGTTTTTTCAAGATGGTAGGTATTTGCAAATCACTCTCCAGTGACCACACGCCTAAACACTCATGGAATTTGACAGGGAAAAGCAGAGAAACCATTTGCCATAAATCAACTGCCTGGCCTTCAGAGTTAGAGAACATCTAGCCAGAGTGAGAGAACTGGCAGAAAGTTAAAACAGTTATCAATCAAACAATAACATCTGCAGGTCCAGTGCAAGCAGAGTTCAGATGATGGTGTGTGTGTGTGTGTGTGTGTGTGTGTGCACTGTGAGCCAAAAAGAATGCATTATGGCATGTTTTTTTTTTACTACAATGGATGGGAATGGCTGGAAAAAGGAAGGGTGTTTACAAACAAAGCGAAACAGCTGGAACACAAAGCTTTGCTATGTCACAAACATGGGCTTTCTTCATGTAAAGAGAACATGTGTGCACCTCCCCAATTGGCTAGATCCATAAAAATAGCATAACAACATCCTCCAGTCTCATTTGGTACACAATGACACTGCATGAGATTCCAGCAGGATCTGTTAAAGATCATGATCACTTATGTACACTATATTTCCAAAAGTATTCACTCACCCATCCAAATAATTGAATCCAGGTGTTCCAATCACCTCCATGACCACAGGTGTATAAACCCAAGCAACTAGGCCTGCAGACTGCTTCTACAGACATTAGTGAAAGAATGGGTCGCTCTCAGAAGCTCAGTGAATTCCAGTGTGATACAGTGATCCAGGAGATTGCCAGGAGAACGGTACTTGTCTGACTGCATTGTGCCAAGTGGAAAGTTTGGTGGAGGGGGGATTATGGTGTGGGGTTGTTTTTAAGGAGTTGGGCTCGGCCCCTTAGTTCCAGTGATAGGAACTCTTAATGCTTCAGCAGACCAAAAGATTTCGGACAATTTCATGCTCCCAATTTTGTAGGAACAGTTTGGGGACGGCACCTTCCTGTTATAACATGACTGCTCACCAGTGCATAAAGCAAGGTCCATAAAGACAAGGATGGGCGAGTTTCGTGTGGAAGAACTTGACTGGCCTGCACAGAGTCCTGACCTCAACACGACCGAACACCTTTGGGATGAATTAGAGAGGAGACTGTGAGCCAGGCCTTCTCGTCCAACATCAGTGTCTGACCTCACAAACGTGCTTCCCATAAACACACTCCTAACCTTGTGGAAAGCCTTCCCAGAAGAGCTGAAGCTGTTATAACTGCAAAGGGTGGGCCGACATCATATTAAACCCTAGGGATTAAGAATGGGATGTCGCTCAAGTTCATATGCGTGTGAAGGCAGACGAGCGAACACTTTTGGAAATATAATGTATATCACATCATTCATCAGCACCAATGAGTAATCGATTGTCAATAAAATAAGTATTTTACCATCATATACACAATTACCTGCATTGCTGTGTCCCTTTTGCACAGGAGCAGAACGACTGTCGCTTGTCTCAAGCAGTATGCTACTAAAATTATGAACAACATACACTCTAGTGATGTTTTATACTCTCGAAAACTTAAGAAAACCAATCAGACAGCCAATAAGAATGGAGCAAAAACTCAACAGCTGTGGCCAGCTTGCCATAAATCAACTGCCTGGTCTTCAGAGTTAGAGAACATCTAGCCAGAGTGAGAGAACTGGCAGAAAGTTAAAACAGTTATCAATCAAACAATAACATCTGCAGGTCCAGTGCAAGCAGAGTTCAGATGATGGTGTGTGTGTGTGTGTGTGTGTGTGTGTGTGTGTGTGTGTGTGTGTGTGTGTGTGTGTGTGCACTGTGAGCCAAAAAGAATGCATTATGGCATGTTTTTTTACTACAATGGTTGGGAATGGCTGGAAAAAGGAAGGGTGTTTATAAACAAAGCGAAACAGCTGGAACACAAAGCTTTGCTATGTCACAAACATGGGCTTTCTTCATGTAAAGAGAACATGTGTGCCCCTCCCCAATTGGCTAGATCCATAAAAATAGCATAACAACATCCTCCAGTCTCATTTGGTACACAATGACACTGCATGAGATTCCAGCAGGATCTGTTAAAGATCATGATCACTTATGTACACTATATTTCCAAAAGTATTCACTCACCCATCCAAATAATTGAATCCAGGTGTTCCAATCACCTCCATGACCACAGGTGTATAAACCCAAGCAACTAGGCCTGCAGACTGCTTCTACAGACATTAGTGAAAGAATGGGTCGCTCTCAGAAGCTCAGTGAATTCCAGTGTGATACAGTGATCCAGGAGATTGCCAGGAGAACGGTACTTGTCTGACTGCATTGTGCCAAGTGGAAAGTTTGGTGGAGGGGGGATTATGGTGTGGGGTTGTTTTTAAGGAGTTGGGCCAGTGATAGGAACTCTTAATGCTTCAGCAGACCAAAAGATTTCGGACAATTTCATGCTCCCAATTTTGTAGGAACAGTTTGGGGACGGCACCTTCCTGTTATTACATGACTGCGCACCAGTGTTCCTTCTGCCCCATTGACAGTTGAGATAGACTCCAGCCCCCCATGACCCTAAAGGATAAGTGGCATAGAAATTGTATGTTATTTATTCATTTATATGTTAAGTGATCATTCTGCTTTGCTTAGGCTGTCGCATAATTTACGGTATTTCACTTCATGCATTCCCTCCCGCCTACAGCGGGCTGGTTTCCTGCTCGCAACACTGAAAATTAGTCCCGCGCCACAAGATAGTGTAGCAGGTCCTGTGGGAATCCACGGGAGTGCAGACCTCTAATCCGGAGCAATAGCAAGAGCTCTAATACAGACAGGAACAGAGTCTCAACAGCCCAACCACTGCTGGGATATCACAGTGTCTCTGACAGAAAAGGACAATTTGACTGACGTGGAAAAAAAGGCTATTCTGTTTCGGGTAATATGCAGATTATCTTGCTCTATTTAAAGGCCTTGCTACTGGTGACTCATTAGCATTTAGCTTGATAAACAAAACTTTCCTGTCAGACTGATAAAAAAACAATGGAAATTGTGTGGCGCTGTCATAAAAACAGATAAATGCACCATTTATTCCAACTGTTTTTCTGTTTTCAAAACTTTTAATTACAATATTTATCAGATTTTACTGCATATTCGCTGCAGCCCTACAAGCTTTATTGCTCTTTTTGTATTTTGATCACAGCCCAACTCCTCGGCCATCATATCATGCTCCACTGACCCTTACACCCTATCCACTCTATCACTCTGCTGGACTTGAGCTTCTGTGGAGGCATGTCACATGTTAAGTAGCTGGGAGGGTAATAGAAGTAAATGATTGTGAGAGAGAGAGAGAGATAATGAGCGTCTGGGGCTCAGCGAGTGGAGCAGAGGAGTGAGGTGCTTGTTTGTTTCGCCTGAGTGACCGTCTTTGTTTGCCAATTATGGGCGCAGCGGCAGGGACCAGGCGAGCCTTAATTGGGAGATTGCCTTGTGCATTTTCTATCAGTGAGCTGTCTGCTGATCTTTGGCCGCCTCATTTGTTGCCGTAATTTGCTCGCTACCAGCCAATCACACGAAAGCAGCTAATGAGAATTGCTTTGAGAAGAACTCCTAAGTTTCAATAAAAAATGCCTCATAAGAAGCTTATTTGGAAGAGTTTTTTCTCCAAGTGAAATTGCCCTTTCTACAAGAACACCAGCAAAGAGACAGCTGTATCGTCTTATTAGTCTTCTTAAAGTGGATAAAATAGAAGTTTGTTGGAAGTTGCTGGAGTAACGTTAGTGTAATAAGGCAACTTATGCACACAAGGCCAAAGAGTGAAACAAAGATGTAATGCAAGGAATGGTTTGCCAACACACACTATATTTCCAAATTCGCTCATCTGCCTTCACACATCTGAACTTGAGTGACATCCCAGTCTTAATCCATAGGGTTTCATATAATCTTGGCCCAGCCTTTGCAGCTATAACAGCTTCAACTCTTCTGGCAAGGCTTTCCACAAGGTTTAGGAGTGTGTTTATGGGAATTTTTGACCGTTCTTCCAGAAGCACATTTGGGAGGTCAGACACTGATGTTGGATGAGAGGGCCTGACTCACAGTCTCCGCTCTAATTCATCCCAAAGGTGTTCTATCGGGTTGAGGTCAGGACTCTGTGCAGGCCAGTCAAGTTCTTCAACACCAACTTGGCTCATCCATGTCTTTATGGACCTGCACAGTCATGTTGGAATTTGTGTTCACACAAAGTTGGGAGCATGAAATTGTCCAAAATCTCTTGGTGCTGAAGCATTAAGAGTTCCTTTCACTGGAACGAAGGGGCCGAGCCCAACTCCTGAAAAACAACCCTGCACCAGTGACCTCTGCGCACTATGCCCCTCAGCATCCGCTGACCCCGCTCTGTCATTTTATGTGGCCGACCACTTTGTGGCTGATTTGCTGTCATTCCCAATTACTTCCACTTTGTTATAATCCCACTGACAGTTGACTGGAATATTTAGTAGTGAGGAAATTTCTTGACTGGACTTGTTGCACAGGTGGCGTCCGATCACGGTACCACGCTGGAGTTCACTGAGCTCCTGAGATCGACCCATTCTTTCACTAATGTCTGTAGAAGCAGTCTGCAGGCCTAGGGGCTCGGCTTTATACACCTGTGGCCATGGAAGTGATTGGAACACCTGAATTCAATGATTTGGATGGGTGAGTGAATACTTTTGGAAATATAGTGTAAGCACATCATTTTACACGAGCATTGATTTCAAAGGCCTTGGAAGCAGAAACAATAGTCTCTCAGAGCTGCTATTACACAATGTGGGAGAGAATCTAATGAGAATTTCTCATCAGAAAATGTTTGCATGCACTGAAATCATGTCCGTCGTGATTAATCGATTCAACTCAAATATGCTATCAAAACAGAAATCAATGTACATTTTGAATTCTAAAAGTTAATTCTAGTACTTAAATCTGACTGGCTGGCCGTTGTAAAATTCACAATACACACACACGTTTGACCACTTCACAACAAATGAATTTTATATTACTACGGCACAGCATAGAAAAAAATGCCTTGTGCTGAGAATAGAATAATCTCTGACTCTCATGCTGCTCGCATGGACCACTGACTATACTGATGAAGTAAGAACCCGTTATGCAATATGTAGGGAGCAGGGAGCCACTTGAGATTGAGCCCCAGCAGGAGAAGAGAGGGGAGCGTTGGATTGGTGTTAAATAAGTAATTTGGTGCCCAAAAAGTGCCTATAAACCGAAGGTTTGTACATTAAACAGTGCTGTGTTATCATATGTTGGTGAAGATGCAGTCGCTTCGCTTTCAAATTTTCCTGTTCCACCTTAAATGGTGCCGCATTTACAATTTAAGGTGGAACGGGAAAATTCGAACAAGAAGCTGGAGCGACTTCAAGAAGCGACTTCAGCCTCGTAAAACAATCAAACGTTGAGACATTTTACAAGAAAGTGATCTGGTGAAAAGTTTCCTGGTGGAGATGGGAGGAAAGCGGCTATAGCTAAAGCTTAAAGCAGAGCAATGCAAGTTTGCGTTTTCGTTTATATTTTTCATCTAACTCATACTAGGACATTATCACACACGGAGACATACTGGACGTTAAATGTTGTAGCTCCCAAGATGGTTTGATTTTTATTGAAAGGACAAAATGTCTTTTTGGGTCGTGACTCGTGACCTAACCTGGCTTTTAATGCAGAGCCAGTTGGATTTTTCACTCGTCCAGTTGTGTTTTTTGT
The DNA here is from genome assembly GCF_015220715.1 of Pygocentrus nattereri. NCBI lineage: Eukaryota > Metazoa > Chordata > Actinopteri > Characiformes > Serrasalmidae > Pygocentrus > Pygocentrus nattereri. Next base: position 49,398,539 of record NC_051211.1, read on the forward strand.
TATGTGCCGCCACAGACTGTCCGGGCACTGCACTTCCCAGTTCCGCCCTTTGTGATCCGTCAATATTACATTATAAATTAAATATTTAGAAAATTATTATTTTGACATTTGCGAATCGATTCAGAATCGTTCACATCTGCATCGAGATGCATCTAAGAATCAATTGTTTCCTGCACCTTAATAATAAATTATTTTCTGAAAAAAAATGTACATTTTATTATATTTTATGTTGGCTGCTGTTTTATAAAAGCATGCATGCGTTACTGCAATTTAGCCCATCCAGTGATAAAATCACAGTAACACACGGCCTCTCATAGCTCATAGCTATGTCCATAAAGGGTTTTGGAATATTTGGGGGGAGATATGCAGTTATTACTCAGTTAGATTCTGTGGTAGACATGCAAACAAAGCCATTCAGAGTGGTTTGATGCGAAATGGTTTATTGTGAAGAAACTTACCGACTTAGATTTCTTTGCAGTGGAGGTAATAGGAACCAAGGGTCACCATGTCAAATAGCCATTTTTTATTACTGATATTGACCAGAAAGCCTACATGTGTCTTCTGAACGTTTATATGAAATGGTGAGGTGTAAATTGTGGTCAATCTGGGGAAAAAAAATAGTTTTTGTCTGAGACTATTTTGCTTTACAGCGCTTTGCATGTAACTCTCTGCAACTAACAGATCAAAATAAAAATAAAAAACACGCTAACAGGCCAAAGCTTAATCTCAACGTCTCAGGCATCAGGCAGTGTATTCATAACCATTTTATGTAATAACATGTGAGAGAGCGTTTAGAGGCATTAAACTCTTCAGACGTCTGGTTCCCATCACCACCACTGGGAAAAATTCAGCGTTTCTCTAGAATGAAGCATTTCACATCAAACCACCCTGAATGAATTTGTTTATGTGTTAATGATCGTATCATACAATACTGTCAAAATAGTCTGTAGGTCATTTGATTATTAATGCAATAAAAGTATTATAAGTACACAAACAATGAAAACGAATTGATAGTGACAGCCTCACTGTAATATGTCCCAGTAGTCCACCACAAAGACGTCTGTGGAGTCTCAGTGGGTTCTGCGATGAAAAAAGACAATCCCCTACAACCTCATCCTGCTGGAGGGCCCTCAGTGTAACCAATCTGATTGTTGTCTTTTGACAAAGTGAACATTCAGTACTTAAAAAATGAACTCATTGTTCTTCAAAAGCTGCCCAAGTAAACTCCCCCTCTTTCTTTTCATCTGTTCTTTTCTTTCCCTCCGTCTCCCTCCCTCCCCCTTGCTCTCTGTCTCTCTGTACGTGTAAGGATGTGGCTGCCGCTGCTGTCCGGCTTTCAGTCTGACGGATGGCGGGTGGTAATTCATAGCTCCTCCCAGGCAGGAGCAGGATTGAAAGCATATGGCTCATCACTCTGCTAAGCCTCTCAGTGGAATTCTCCATAAACATTCCAGTCCAGTCCACTTCATTCCAGAAACAGAAAGAGGATAACGTGCACAGGGGCTTCACAGAGGCTAAGTTAACGTCAAAATGTACCTATTCTACATCATATCTGCTAATATAATGCATTTTTAACAGGGATGGGCTGATATGGGAATTATGATTGAGAAATTTGATATTTTCTTGACCATATCTGCCCATACACATACCAAATGCTGATATAAACATATAAAACGCAGAATTTGGGACTAAATCTACCTGGATTATCATTATAGACAAATAAAATATTTATTTCTATAAGGATTACACATGCAGTAAAATTAATATAATGCAAATATTTTATTCTGGGGTACTATGAAAATATTTATTTTACCATCTAAGCGTTGGCCTTTTCATCAAGAGATCACGAGTTTGAGCCCTGGTGATGCTACAGCTATCCATGGCCGGGAGTCCTAGAGAGCACAATTGGCCTCACTCTCTCTGGGTGGGTAGGATGCCCCCCACTCTCCCCCCACCACCCAACGTGATGCTAGTCAGTGCAGGCGTCTGTTAGCTGACGTAACACATCTGGTGGTTGGTGCTTTCCTCCGAGCGCGTTCGGCTGTCCCGTGATGTTGCGTGAGCGGCAGTTTGAAAAGAAGTCTCAGAGGAAGCCTGTGTTAGACTTCACCCCCCTAGCATTGATAGTATTGCGTGATTGGGGAATCCTAACTTGTGGGTGGAATTGGAGAAAAAATAGAAACATTTTTGTGAATACAAAAACATTTATTAAATGCTAATTTTTTTAAAGCGAATATTTGCCAACACTGATACCGATATGATTCCAATATCATCTCTATTTTTTAAAGCTAATCGATTAGTACTGCAAGAAAAGCTGTGGTGTGCACAGTGCAGATATATGATCAATCCTAGCTAGACTGAGCTGCTATTCATCCCTACGACAACATGTCCTCATCACTCTCCGATCGTTCTGTCTGAAGATGCGAGAAGTCTTGGTGTGATTCTGGACGGTCAGTTATCGTTCTCGGCTCATATTTTGAATCTGACGCTGGTTTGTACTGTACGACGTCCGGGGGAATCCACCCTTTCTTACTCGAGAGGCCACCCAGGTGCTTGTTCAGTCTCTCGTCATCTAAAGGCTTGACTACTGCAACTTGCTCTTGGCTGGTCTTCCCATGCAGGCCTTCAAGCCTCTTCCAACTGATCCAGGATGCAGCAGCACTTCAATCTCCCCAAGTTCACATCACCCCACTGCTGTGCCCCCTTCACTGGCTTCCTGTAGCTGCACGCATCAGGTTTAAAACCCTGATGTCTACAAAGCCAAAAACGGACCAACCCCCCCCCCCCCCCCCCCCCCCCCCCCCTCCAATGGCAATGGTCAAAACTCGAACTGTACCTCGAGCCCTTTGAGCTTCAAATACAGCTCGGATTGACCCGCCATCCTACAAGACACGTGGAAGACAAGCGACAGGGAGGTGGAGCAACAAAGAAGAGAGGGAAAAGAGAGACAGGAGGGATGAGCAGGAGCAACGATCCCCTGGACCTACTATCTTGATGAAGTAAGAACCCTTTTCTTGTTTAAACTGAGGGGCTGACAACGTATGTTCTTGACCAGAACAAGGCTGGTCAGCTAGTTAACAGGTTACAAGAGCCAACAGCCTAAACAGCTCCATCATGAATATCTCAGGCTTGAGTTAAAGCACTCACAGTACGATTAACTGAAAAACGACAGTACAAAAGTCTAAAAATATCACTTGAATGAATTACATGCTTGAAATGGTCCTGTTTTAGTCATGTCAACCCCAGGCTGAACCCCAAATGGCTCCGTACTCCCTAAATAGTAAGCTAGCTATAAAAGTTCAGAAGTTTAGCCTCAACAGCCAAATAGTGCATCATTTATCGAGAGCAGATGCGTCTGAATCCCAAATGACTCTTTCTAAGCAATATTTTGAACTGCTGGGCTGCAGTATAAATTCTTATGTAGTGCACTATGTAGGAAGCAGGGAGCCATTTGAGATTCAGCCCCAGCAGGAAAAGAGGGGCGGTGCTGGATTGGTGCTAAGTAAGACTCACGGTGGTAATTTAGTGACCAAAAATACTTATAAAGTGAAAGTTTGTACATCAAACAGTGCTGTGTTATAAATAATTAACTGTGATACACAGCAAGGGGCGACTAAACGTTCTCCTCGTTCAGTGGTCCACGCTTGCTTGGCAAGGATAGCGCACTCTAAAGGAACTACATTTCTTGACTAATTACTTGTATGTCAATTATTATTCATAATAACTTATTTTCTTTTTTTCATATTTTATGTTGGCTGGCGTTTTATAAAAGCAATAAGCCAGCAGCAGCGAGAGACTGAAAAACTGGAAAGCTGGAATGAGAAAAGGACTAAAGAAAGTGTCCAGCTTTGGTTTCATAGTTTGTGTTGGTTTGGTGTGAAAATAAAGTTGGATTTGCTGCTGCAGACGTTTCTCCTGCCTCCTGCATCCTTCCTGAGCCCAGGGTAGCACAGGCTGTGCTACAATCACCTTTCATGGTGAAAGAGTAAGATACCAAACTACTGATGCTGACATTAGTGGAGTTCCCCTTTAATTGAAGCTAGTTACATGAATTACATCTACATTTGATTTAAATTCTGCACCAACAGGTTTGGGCCTGCATACCTTTTTTTGGTCAAAAAAATAAATCATTAAATAAAAAAAGACAAACATTTTTTTTCTGCAGAAGACTGTACGCAAACAAATCTGCTCGTTTCAAAGTGAGGGATGAATGCACAGAGGCAAGAAGACGCATTTCAAGGCCCACAGGGTTTATGCAATTGAGCTAGAAGGGTTAAACACATGTGAACCTTCTAACATGCCACCACTGCGGCGAAGGGCTTTGATTAGGCAAAATACCTTCAACTATTCCATTAGGTTGTGGTGAATGGATTAGTCTGCAGTCTCAGACTCAGCGTGAGTGCAGTGGAAGCAGGAAGCATTAGCATGGCACCTGCTGACGAGCTTCTTTTCAGCTTCTTTTATTATAAGAGTTTAAAATGACATCACCATCTATTTGACTGGAAAGAGTTACAGCCTCATACGACACCCAGCTTCTGAATGTAGCTTATGAAATATGAAAGTTATGAAAAATATAACAAAGTGCGTTTTGGAACAACTGGTAGTCTCAAGGAGTTCAAGAGGCTACAGAGTTTATGCAATTGAGCTAGAAGGGTTAAACACATGTGAACCTTCTAACATGCCACCACTGCGGCGAAGGGCTTTGATTAGGCAAAATACCTTCAACTATTCCATTAGGTTGTGGTGAATGGATTAGTCTGCAGTCTCAGACTCAGCGTGAGTGCAGTGGAAGCAGGAAGCATTAGCATGGCACCTGCTGACGAGCATGAACACCCACGCGCTTCCCAGCCGCTCCGCGTTTTGAGCAGAGCGACGCCTTGCCAGGTCACCCTGATAATGCCGGTTCGGAATTCCACATGGTAACAAACTGCACACGGACTCTTACAAAACACACAAACGGCATATACATACGAGAGGAAGGGCTTGCAGCAGAGCACCAGGCTGTCGTAGAGGATGCACACTCCGAAAACGGTGACGCCCGTCTCTTTGACCAGCATGGCACAGGTGCCCAGGAAGAGGGAGAGCCCTAGAGAACATGGAGACACCGTCGAGGGGAACGAGTCCGCCGTGTCGCACCCTGACACACTCCTGCAGGAAAGATGAAGGGAAACGTATTACCTCATATTAGCTCATCTAGTAAACCTAGAAAATGCTGGGTTCTGTTAAAGCTGGTGCAGGGAGCATACAGTTACAATCGTATGCCAGAGTCTAAACAAATTACCCAGTCAAATAACCCAGTTTTTCTAAGCGACAGTAACTTAGAACTGTTCTGCATAATTTCGACTTTGTGAGTTTAGCATTTGGGGAAAAAACTATAAAATGTGCCATAACTTTTGTCCAGTTCACACTTTTTTTTCTTTTTCAAATATGTTAAATTTAGGAAATACACTGTAATTATATTAAAGAGGTAATTAAGAGTATGTTAACCTCTTATTCTCCAGGGTATATTTTGGTTTGTCCGTCTGAATTTACACGACCAAACTGTAAGGCAAATTATTCAGTAGCTGCATGAAATAAATGTAAATTTTTATCTTTTTTTTTTTTTTGGTAAAAGCCCTTCAAATGAACAGAATGTGTGTTTTATGATCACACATACTGCTTTATGCTTATAGTTTACTGCTGAAAGCCAAAAACCTCATTTTTACAGAACAGATCACTGAAGAGACGCCCTCTGTTTATAGTTTATAGCCCAGATTTGTGGAAAAATGAGTTCAGCTTCTTTTATTATAAGAGTTTAAAATGACATCACCATCTATTTGACTGGAAAGAGTTACAGCCTCATACGACACCCAGCTTCTGAATGTAGCTTATGAAATATGAAAGTTATGAAAAATATAACAAAGTGCGTTTTGGAACAACTGGTAGTCTCAAGGAGTTCAAGAGGCTACAGAGTTTATGCAATTGAGGAAAAAACACGACAGGTCACTAGAGCTCATGCTTTAATGGATGGAAGATGAGTATCTAACACAGCCGGCATGATTAAGATGCAGGAGTATTTGTTATGCCAGACAGATGACAAAAATCTCCTTTGAAAAATTATTGTTTTAATGGAGCTCATAAATATTAACACGTTTTCAAAACCCGCAAAATGCTTTTTGGGCCAGCCCTAGATATTACAGTTATTTAAAAAAGGAGGAAAAGTTGGAGTGGCCACAGGGAGAGTGTTTGCGAGATGTGGGAAGTAGAGCAGATAAGACAGGATGACATTCTTACCTAATATAGGAGAGAAAGGCCAGGAGAAACAACATACTGGCCAACACATCTGCTCTCCCAACGATGCCGGACACCTGAAACACATAAACAGACAAACACATGTTTTTACCCAATCTTAGGGCCATACCTGTTTTCAAATATACACTGTTGCGGTCAAAACCCTGTATCACCAAAAAGTAGCATCTCCTGTCATTCATAACCACTTAGTGTAATAACTTAATGGGATGTAGCTTTTAGAGCCATTAAAAGCTTCGGACGTCTGGTTCCTATAATGGACTATAATGGTGAACAATTCTGACTCAGTAAATTCTCTAGAAAGGCGCATTTCACACCAAACCACTCTGAATGATTTTGTTTACATGATTCTGTTAATGCATTCATTCAGAGCCATTAAGTCATTTTGCTAAATCAGCGGAGTTTCCCTTTAAGGCATCCTCTACAGAGAACACAGCATTTTTCTGCAAACTCAAGTTCTACTTATTTGCGAAGTTTAAAATGTGCCACAACTTTTGTACAATCCACATTTTATGTTATCCCCCCACCCCCCATTTGATCAGGAGAGCCAGAACTTTTAGATAAGTCTGTACATGAACAGTACAGGTGCATCTTCACATGTTAGCAGCACTACAAAGGCATCATGCCATAATGAAGCTGTTACTAAGAGAAAAATGAGGAACAATGAGGAAATTATTCGATTCTCAATATCAGAAGTGCCAAAACTAATAATAATCACACGTATGCATCCAATAACGCTACAAAGGACTTTCTCCAACTGTAAGCTGGTCTAAACTGAGAAGTACAGAATCGTTTGTGTTCCTCCCGATATGGAACCACGCAGTCGGATAAGGGACACGGTGCAGTCAAAACATCAGAAGCAGAGAAGACAATAAAGCAGCAGAAGAGCAGTCATAAATCTTGAGTGTTAGCTCAATATCCAGAGATAGAGGTCAAAGAGGAGAGGGCAGATGTGCATTCCAGTCTGCAGTGTGACTGAGGATGCCTGGAGGATTAGACTTAAAAAGACAACTGAATGACATTCACAAGGAGAGAGAGACAGATAGAGACAGATAGAGAGAGAGCGAGAGAGAGCGAGAGAGAGAGTTACTGTCCTCTATGCATTTGCATCCTTTCATCTTTCCCATCCCCCTCTTTAGGATGCAACACATTCTTCCCTTCTTCATCTCTCTCTTTGTATTTTCCCCTGTATTTCACCCCCTCGTCTCCACCACAGGGACAAACGTTTAAATGATCCGAAAATACACTCTCTACTCCCAACATCTGGAGGGCTCTGAAGCCCATCCCCCTGCAGGCTGGATTCCACAGCAGCCCCATCACACACACGCTCAGCACACACACCCTGTGGAGAGAGACCTGCTGCACAGCTCTGCTTACACACTGCACGCTCTGCATGTAGCCATCATCCTGTTTTTACACTAACACATGGCCTTGATGAAACACTGCGCCCAAAAAAGCTAATGTTGCTAATACTGAACATGAGCCACATTCGAATACTTCAATAACTAACTGACTAAATGACTTCATTCTGGCTGCACGCCTTGTGCAAAACAGCTCACTGCGATTACACTGCTACATACTGCTGCTGTCAGAGGAAAGCCTCGTATCTCCAAATGAAAACATACTGCACTTTTGAAGCAAGTCAATGGAACCAGATGTTTTCACACACATTTATTTTCTTTGGCATTTCACCCAAATTAATTCTCCATTTCTTCTTTTATTCTATGTGTAATTTCTATTTTTTCTAGAGTTGTTTTAAATGACTCTTTTTACATTAGTCTGTATTTATTGTGATTTTATTGTTTAGATTTTAGTTATATTATTCCATATTATTAGTGCACTTTGTACAGCACTTTGGCCAACTGACGTTGTTTTTAAATGTGCTTTATAAATAAATTTGACATTGACATTTTTTCCAAGTCATTTTGGGTCCTTTCTTGTAGCCCATTTATCATGAAATTTACATACTTAAATTTACAAACGTAAAGGGCAACAGGCGTTTTGAAATTATGACAAAAACAGACAAATATTACAAGGTTTTCTTCCAACAGCAGCGATATGCTCTGTAATATATTAAGAAGTGGTGACCCCTTAACATGACACTGTCAATTCATCAAAATATCCACTTAATTTTGTGATTTCTTACTTGCATGTTCCAGCCTTCTACAGTATCAGTGCCACAAAGGCCGAAACCTTGATAACGATAAACAACATGCACTCTGGACACATAATTAGGAACCTGTACATCGGCTCAGTCAATTACCCGTGGCAATGTCATGTGGCAGCAGCACGTGTCTAAAATCTTGCATATACGGGTCAAGAGTTTCAGTTAAGGTTCACACCAAACATCAGAATGGGGAACAAATGTGATGTGTGACTTCCTTTGGTGTTAGTGCCAGATGGGGGTCTGAGTATTTCACAAACTGCTGATGTGGCATTTTCACGCATGACAGTCTCTAGAGCAGAAGTCGCCAACCCAAATGTTAACAAGAGCCTTTTTTTTTTTTAAATCCTTTCAACAAAATTATTTTTTCACTTGTCTGTAAATATGTCTCAGTGTGTGCCAGTGTACTGTTGCAGGATAATAAATATAAATATAAAACACAAACTTACTTTAGCTCCACTATAGCAGCTTTTCTCACATCTCTAGCAGGAAACTTTTCCACAAAAGTAGAATAGTTTCTTGTAAAATGTCTCTCACCTTTCCGTTTTTATGAGGCTGAAGTCAGCTTCTCATTCGCCAGCTTCCTGCTCAAATTTTTGCATTCCACCTTAAAAGCACCACCTAAGGTGCCAAAATGTAACAGCTGTATCACTTGAGGTGGAACAGGAAAATCCAACCCAGAAGCTGATTTCAGCTTTGCGACTTTTTAGTGTTTAACCCTGCATTTACACGGGCAGCGACGCACCACGACGCGACAAGGCGATCGGAGGTCATTTATCTTCAATGAAAGCTGCCGATTTCCAGCAACAGAAGGTGGCGCAATCGTTGACAACACAAAGTGGGCGGAAAGTTGAACTGAGTTTAACTTTATGCAAATAAGGAGTGAAGCGAAGTCATGATTACCAATAGGAGCAGTGAGCAGCGTAGTATGCTTCTTTTTTGGTTCCTAGATAATTGTTCCTACTGGAGATGGAACAATGGTGGTGGTACTTTTGCCACAAACAGACAGACATCACAAAGACCAAAAATGTTTTCCCCACATACTGACTGCACAGACACAGATGAAATAAAAAAAGCGATTTCTCACCACGATTTTTAGTTGTAATGGGAACGCATCTGATCTGTGCTTGTCGTCAGTAAAACTATTGGAGTACGCTGGAGTTTGGAAATGGCCACAGGCAATGAGCCACCAGCGATTTGGCCGACAAGAGGGCGAAAAGTCACTGTCAGTGTTAACGCAGAGTAAGAGTTTCTTGTTGTAGAAAACGTATCAGGAAACCAGCTGGAGTGAGTATAAATGCAAATATGTCCATTCATTTCCAAACTATCATCTATTCTCTTTGCTTTTTCAGTAGCTATTAGCAAGGTGAGATTGTTGCCTGTGTTGCTATGGTGACCAGCAGTCTGCACGCCAACGCTCAACGGGTCAAACGCTGGTGAATTACCAGTTATAGGCTACGTAAAACCCCAGCATTTAAGACCATTATTCCTAAAACTGTGTTACAACAATCAGCAGAGCTTCATTTTACTGGAAAGGATTATTTTAATTCTACCTAAAACAATTTAATTCTGCTGTGGAGCCACAACAGGGCAGCAAAGGAGCCGCATGTGGCTCTGGGGCTGCATGGTGCCGACCCCTGTTATAGAGTTTGCACAGAATGGTGCAGAAAAGACACATCCAGTGAGCGGCAGTTCAGTGGGCCTAAACGCTGTGTTGACGCTGTGTAAGGGAGGTCAGAGGAGAAAGACTATACTTTGTTCTAATCTGACAGGCTATGGTAACTCTTTACAACAGCAGTGATCACAAAAACATTCCTGAAAGCAACATGGTGAACCCTGAGGAGGACGGGCTACGACAGCAGGGGTCCCCATCAGGTTCCACTCCTGTCAACTGAAAACAGGAATCTAAAGATATGGCGGATGCAGTCTCACCAAGACTGGACACACAAAGATGGAAAAACGTTCAAATTTGGCGTCAACAGAATGAGTCTGTGAACACAACCTGCCTTGTGTCAGCAGTTCAGTGGTGAGAGTAACGTTCTTTTGACTCACACAGGGGTCTCACCCTAATCCTACATAGCAATCAAGCATCATTTGAAAGCCACAGGCTACCTGCGTACTGTTGCTGACCTTGTGCATCCCTTTATAGCCACAATTTATACTTTCTAATGGCCAGCTTGTTAAAGTGCCTTAAGGCTCACAAATCCCAAGTCAGCTTAAACAAGGTCCACGAACATAAAAACGGTCTATTGTATGTCAAAGGCTGCTGTAAAATGAAATGAAATTTGAACTGAACTGAATGGAATGTATGACAACTGTAGTCAAGGTCTGCACATGAATGCAAGGCATTTGACTGTTCACTCAGCGTGCTGCCCAATTTAAATCTCATAATGCTTACTGAGAATATTTAGCAGCGTGTCTGTATTGAGTGAACTGTAAACAAAGCAGTGACTGTGATTCTTTCCTCACGTGTTCCTGCAGAGTCACGAGCCCTGCGTTATTCTGATGAATGGTGAATTATTAAGCCTTTGTGAGGTGTTTCAATTTAGCCTTGAGTCTAGACCTTGTGTGGAGACTGCTTATAGATTCGGTGCACATTACATGCGTGTGCAAATCACGTCACACCACTGATCAGACAGCATTGCTGATTTTCCTTCCGCAGTATACACAGCGCTGGTCCATGATTGTGCCTCCTTCTGCCTTAGAACAGCTTTTAAATTCTGAGGTAAGCTGTTAGCAAAGTGACCTGCCCTCTAGAAGGGCTGGTAATTGCCTGCTGCTCAGAAAAATAGGTTGCTGAAAGGCAGAGGCAAGTCAAACCTTACACTGTCACAGGGACACAGGAGCAATATAAAAAGGCGAGTGAACATTTATTAGACGGCACGTCTTACAATTTATAGTTAAAACGAGTCTGTGTCCATGTAGTTGGTCTCTGATTGAAAGGCGCGGTTCCTACGGTTTCTGGAAAAAAAAGAGCTCCCATATATACAGTCCTGATGGATCTTTCAGTGCTTCCAGTGTTCCACAGCACTCCTCTATGACCAACTGGACTATTCCATTTAACAGTACAAACCACCACAGCCTGTTCTTAATGTGTGCAATCCACTCAGCACATCCTGTACTGTATATATCAGCATTGGCTTGCATCACTGAACTCACACACACACACACACATCTTCTAAGCCGCTTCTCCTTCTGGGTCGCGGGGGGTGCTGGAGCCTAGCCCAGCTGTCATTGGGCGAAAGGCAGGATACACCCTGGACAGACGCGAGTCAATTGCAGGGTGCATCGCTGAACTGTATAGTATAGTTATATGTAGTAATCAATCTACACCGTGCACCCCTCACTACACCCACGTCGGACACTCAGGCAGCACTGGCATGCACACGTGGTAAAGTGGTAATTGTATATCGAGCTGAGGATCTGAAACACTTGTGCTTTTCACAGAGCTTTTCATTTCAGCCAATTACCTAATTCTGCAAGAATTCCACCGCAGCAGCTGCAGCTCAGCCCTGCCTGAGTGTGTGAGGAAGAGTGTGTGCCAGACACACACACACACACATCAGTGTGCACCTATATGGACAGTATAGAAATATTTACTTCTTACATCTTACACTGTACTCACTGTCTCTCTCTCTCACTCACTCACTCACTCACTCACTCACTCACTCACTCACTCACTCACAGTCACAAACAGCTGCCTTGTGCTGGTTATATTCTAAAAGGAGGACCCTGTGCCAGAGACATTCCTGTGTTTCAGTGCACCGATAGATTTTCACTCGCCAAAACAGGCTGTGAGGTTGTGTGTGTGTGTGTGTGTGTGTGTGTGTGTGCAGCAGAGTTCAGGAAAAACCGGATTAACCGAAGAAAAGATTAACCAAACAAAAACAACTTGGTGTTAATTTGCGAACCGGTTGAACACGAGGCAGCAGTGCAGAGAGTCACAAACTAAATACTGTACAATAGGTTTAGGAAAATAACATGTAGGCCCAATCCCATTTCAGCCCTCGCCCCTACCACTCAGCCCTACCCATACGTTTTACCCGTTCATGCCTTGAGGTAGGGTGTCCTGATTCTTGTTGAGATAGAGGGGTAGGGTTTAGTGTTAAGGCTCCACGGCCCTCCAAACACAGGTTTTCCAGAGGCCTATTTTGAGTTTTATGAGAAAAAAGTGCTGCAAAACTGACCAAAGAAACCCACAAATGTGAGAATTTTCTCTGTTAAAAATTATGATGACTGTTGTATTGTCTTAATGTGGTATCAGTGTATTATCTATGTTACGTAGCTAACTAGCTAAATTACCCTTAATCACCTTAAATGGTGCAGCAGTTACATCATTTAGGGTGAAACGGGAAAATCTGAACCTCTCAAAAATCTGAATTCTCAATGGAGAATTATTATTGGGTGATAATAAATAATTATGACCCCAACCCCCCCAGTTTAGAGGTTTCTAAACTGTGCCTTCCTCTGCTGTCACTGCAGACGGGCAGGGTCGCCTACAGAGCAGCTGTTAATGAAGTAATGTTCCTTTTATTTGAAGGTCCCATTTCGTAGCAGAAGATTTGGTCCCACTTTATATCAAGTGTCCCTAATAACTGTGTAGTTATATGTGAACAACTTCTGCAACAACAGTGGAACTACTAATGTTTTAGTCTCTGTTACAGATGGATTACAGTAGTACATCTTATGTAATTACACATGTGTAGCAACTTCAGTTGTTATATAGGTACAGTACAATTACAGAGTGATAATTGTAGTATGGCAATTAATGTGATGTGATTAGTTACCTTGTTACAACACAGTTATTCTACAGTAATTATGTAAGCCAAATGTAATATGTAAAAAAAAAACCTTCTGATCTCGTGTATCAAGAAGATACGCTTGTGTAATTACAAGAGGCAAAATATACATGGGTAATCACACAGGCTGTACTGCTGTAATGCATCTGTATCACTGATTAAATCATCAGTAGGTACAGTGTTGTTAGGCTATTGATGTGTAACTACACAGTTATTAGAGACACTTAATATAAAGTGAGACCGAAGATTTCAACCACTGCTCCTCGAAACTCAGTTCCAAGAGGCAAGCTGACACTCAAAAACAAGGGGTAGGGTAAACACAACAAATGGGACTGGGCCTTTCAACTGCTTCTAAACATGCACCAGGACCTCAATAGAGAGGGTAAGAATTCAATTTGACTACGCTGCTTTAGATAAATGATTCAACGTATGATGAGGTTTCAGATTTTATGATGTCTAATTTTGTATGATTAGGTCTCGATCCCACTTGAGCCGACAATTAACTGTCACATAAATACCTGCAACTAATGTTTTAAGCGTCTTTTCTGTTCATTTTACGCTATTATTTTTACTTTATGTTCACTATTAATGTCTTTTTGTCATTCTTTTATTTATTTGTATATATTATTATTCATATTTTTTGCTTTAATTATTTCAGTCATTTGAATTTTTTACATTTTAGTTAAGCTTTAACGTTACATTAATTACTGTTATATATTTCTTTCTTTTTTTTATGTATTTTTATAAACAATGTTCCATTTTTTTTTATACCTACCTGATTTGAGTCATTTTTATTATTGAATTTGCTTTTATTATTTGTTATGCTCTTACAGATTATCAATCCCTTTTTCTTGGATCAACTCAGCAACACTGTACAATAGGATCATCCTCAATGTTCTCCGAGCTTAAATAAAAGCTGATTGATTGACTGACTGATTAAAGTATAACACTAAAGTGGCTAAACCGCCCATCAGGAGATGATGTAATACTGCGACAGGCCTTGGTATGCAGGGTTCTGAACCAGATGACTGACAAACGATGTGACAAATATTTCCAATTTTTCTGGTAATAGAAAAATTGAATTCAGATGCTCCCACTAACAAACACTGTTCAGAGGGAAAAAACTGCTGTCTGTACTCCCGACATCATCAGCAGTGACCGGTACTGAGCGCTGCTTGGCTGCCATGGTGGGAGCGTCCTGAGAGGAAGTGAGACAGATGGTCAGCGGGTTGTGTGCCGAGGCCAGCGCATTCTCCAGGGGGAGACCGAGCGTGAGTGAATAGAGGCTTTTCAGCTCGACCCAGGAACCCCACACAAGTGTAAAGTGATGCTGTTACTCTCCTAGCAACTAGACAAGGACCCCTGATCTGAAGATAAGTCTTTCACGTTTGTGGGTTAACCCTTTCAACTCCAGGCTTATTGAGGCTTATTACCCAGTAACAATTAAATACGCTGTAATTACTATGAAACTAACATGTTAGATATGTGGCTACGGGAGCCAGGATTCTGAAAGGGAGCTCCACTGATTTTTCAACATTTCTGCATAATTAAATGGTTAAGATGTAAACAAAGGCGTTCAGAGTGCTTTGATGTGAAATGCTATGTTCTTAAGAAATTCAGAATTCAGTCAGAATTGTTCACACTGGCTGTTCACATGCAAAGATTTTTGCCTTTTTTTTGCCAATGCCGATTGAACACATTCCAATTATAGATCAAGACTGAGGTGTTTATGCCCACTTTACTCAACAATCTAATGAAAATTTGTTTACATGCTCACTACAAGTAATCAGATCCAAAACTACACTCATACGTAGAGAACCACTTAGTGAAGACGTTACCATGACGAGCATCACGTGAGTCCAGTCAGAGTGAGATGAGCAGCAGTGAGCAGTGCTTTTAATTGCTTTAAAATTGCCAGACTCAGGAAAATGTACTTCACATGTCCTTATTAAAGAAGGCCGACAGGAAGACGACGTGTTCTGAGACACATAAGCTGGACGTCCGTCTCACCGCCGTCTTTTAAAGATCAGAGCGTAAACTTCGTCTCCTCTGCAGACCACCTTGTCTTTGCAGAGTTGAACAGCTGCCCGTCCTGTGCGTCTCATGCTGTTGCTTGTTCTGCCTTGATCAGGTGCCACTGCTCACCAGCCTTCAGGACCATTTCAGCCTTCCGGATCATTTTGACCACCATTGAGCTTCACCCTGTACAACACTGTGCAAACCTCCTGCTGCTGATAAACTCAAACTATCTAATTAACCATTGCTCCGCCTGTCTTCCCCCATTTCATATTCTAATATTTTATACTAATGCTGTTTGTTATCCGGTATTGACCAGAGATGGAGGACCTCTTCTGAGTCTTGGTTCCTCTCTTCCTCCTGCTCTTAGGGAGTTTTTCCTTGCCACTGTCGCCATTGGCAACACTCATGTGGACTCGGACCCGGATTTCTCTGTAAAGCTGCTTTGTGACAACACCTGTTGTAAAAAGCTCTGTATAAATAAACGTTGACTTGACTTTGACTATTTTATCATCCTCAGTATTACACATCACTGCTCAGAAGACGTGTATGTTCACTGGTTGCTTTGGATACTAAACATAATGGCTTATTCACCGTTGTAAAGAAGTCTGTGTGCCTCTCTACAACAAACCATTTCACATCAAACCACTCTGAACGACTCTGATTAGAACTCAGTGAGTGAATTATGCGGAAATTATGAAAAATCGGTGGAGTTCCCCTTCAAGTCTGGACACGTCAGCAGGTCCTTCGAAGGGTTAAACAAGAAAGAAGTGGGAGTTAGTTTTGGACAGAAATAGTTGATCCACTCCAGCATGATTTCTTATGTAATTCGTTATCATGTTTCAGAGCTTGTGGAATATTTATTAGAAGTTCCTGCATTAAACATCGGGCAGATGAATTATGCTGATTCCTGCACTCGGACACACTCAGCAGAGTGCGCACACACAGCTGGGCAGCCTTGAGGTAAATGTTTATCTTGTGACTGAAGATGTTTGTGCAGACAGTAATTAAATTTCTGCCTGATCGATCAGAACTGAGTGCAGGAAGATACAGTCTCGAGCCCGGCCTCCTCTCCGCTGCGCGAGCGCCTGCTCCTCATTAATGCTACTAAAATGTGCCGCAGCTGTTGCGCTCGGCTGATGATGTAAGATGTTTACTTAGAGCTGATCAGACTGTGGCACACCCAACTAAAGCCACTCACACACACAAAATACACACAGTCGACTGCAAAAGTTTGGGCGCCCCGGTCAAAGGACGTTTCAGCTACTGATTATTTGATTACTGATTATTTTCGGTCTTGTTTTTTTTATCCAACATATTAAACTCAGCAAGTACTTTTTTTACTTAGAAAATCAATAAAACAGACAACAACAACATTTATTTGTGTAGTGCTTTTTACCACTAGTGCTGTCTCAAAGCAGCTTTACAGAAAAGCAGTTTATAGAAGTTTATGGAAGAGTTATCAGAAGAATAAAAATAAAAGAACTAAAATAAAAAAGAAGTCCATGTAGAGCTCCCGAGTGGCGCAACCGTGAAAGCGTTGGCCGTATCATCAGGAGATCGCGAGTTTGATCCCTGGCGATGCTACAGCCGTCCGTAGCCGGGAGTCCAAGAGAGCACAATCGGGCTCACTCTCTCTGATGCCCCCCCATCACTCAACGTCAGTGCAGGCGTCTCTTAGCTGAAGTAATCAGATCTGGCGGTTGGCACTTTCCTCCGAGCGCGTTCAATGACGCTTCATGAGAAGCAGTGGCTGGTTTCACAGGTCTCGGAGGAAGCCTGTTCTAGCCTTCACCCTCCTAGTGTTGATTGTATCGTGTGATTGGGGAAGTCCTAACTAGTGGGTGGAATTGGAAACAACTAAATTGGGGGTAAAAATTGGGTAAAATCAAAAAAAAAAAAAAAAAAAAAAAAGCAGAAGTCCATGCAAGGAACTAAATCCAGGTCAAAGACCCCCCCCCCGCGGAAGCCAGAGGCAACAGTGGCAAGGAAAAACTCCCTAAGACTCCCTAGGACAAAAAGGAGAGGAATGCAGGCTCAGGGGAAGAACCCAGCCTCCTCTGGTCGACCTCGGATGAAGAGGGAATGACACAGCTAACAAGATTTTATGCCAAGGCTGAAATCCACCACAAACATAAGACTGGATTAAAGGGGATCTATTATGCTCGTCCAGTGTGTTATACAGCTTTTTGTGCATGGAAACATTCTGCAAAGTTAAAAAGCTCAAATTGCTCCCGAGTGGCGCAACCGTCTAAGCGTTGGCCGTATCATCAGGAGATCGCGAGTTCGATCCCTGGTGATGCTACAGTCGTCCGTAGCCGGGAGTCCAAGAGAGCACAACTGGCCTCGCTCTCTCTGGGTGTGTAGGGTGGCCCCCCCTTTTCCCCCATCACTCAACGTGATGCTAGTCAGTGCAGGCGTCTGTTAGCTGATGTAACAGATCTGGCGGTTGGCGCTTTCCTCCGAGCGCGTTCGGCTGTAGCGTGACGTCGCGTGAGCGGCAGTTCAAAAAGAAGCGGTGGCTGGTTTCACAGGTCTCGGAGGAAGCCTGTGTTAGCCTTCACCCTCCTAGCATTGGTAATATCATGTGATTGGGGGAGTCCTAACTAGTTGGTGGAACTGGAAACGACTAAATTGGAGAGAAAAATCAGGTAAAAAAAAACAAAACAAACAAAGCTCAAATTACATGCTAAGAGAAAGAAAGAAAGAGAAACTTCCATAGAAAGCAATTTTTCTCAGCTGTCTTAAACGCTGGAATTCCAGCCCTTTTTCCATTGTTACAAGATGATGTAATCTCATAACACAGTCCTTACCGCCTGTCTGCCGGCTTACTCAACACACCCTCACACGGTGCACAGCAGCTACTGAAGGAAGAAGATGCTCAGTGTTGCAGCATGTGAAGAAAACGCTGGCCAGTCTTTCACTACCGACTCTATCCACTGCCCTAAATCTGACAGGTTTCAATACATTTTACGCACAGGGGCAGTATGGATTTTGTCCTTTCATTGCATCATACGAAGAAACTGTTTGCAACACAGACAGATTTAAAATATTTCAAATTAATGCTGTACTGAAGTAGCAGTTCGATGATGAAATGGTAAAGTTTCAGACTGATTCTAATCCAGTCGTCCCAGGGAGGATAAAAATAGTGTAAAAGATGATGTTAAATCTATTTTGGGATGCTTTTGAGATTAAATTTCATCTATAAAGCCCTAAATATTCACAGTTTTTTTGCCAGTTGTTCATTCCAGCTGTAACATAATGTTAAGGCACCACCCAGGATGATAAGCCACTTAGATAGTGTGTAACAGTGAAACTGGAAAGGACGTGGATCTGTTACCATTAACATCATCAACTGAAATGAAAATGCTTCTTCAAAGTACATTTGGGCTGTTAGGAATGACAGGAATTCTTCTTGACATCAACTTCACCACTGCCATCCTTATAATTCTTCTCATGTTTGGAGATATGAAGTTTTGTTCCGACAACAGTGAAATACATTACGATCAACAGGTGTGACATTTTCATATATTTCATACTGTACATCTCTATTCACTGTCTGCCTAGAACGCTCTGTTAGAACTCCTGTGTCTTCAAGCCCCGCCTCCAGATGATCCCAGTGTGTTCTAATTGGTCAGCTTACTCACTCTGATCAACTACCAGAGCAGTTCCGCCCCTGCACGTTCCGCCCCTGTCTTGCAGTCTGCAGACAGACCCTT
This sequence comes from Pygocentrus nattereri, assembly GCF_015220715.1. Taxonomy (NCBI): domain Eukaryota; kingdom Metazoa; phylum Chordata; class Actinopteri; order Characiformes; family Serrasalmidae; genus Pygocentrus; species Pygocentrus nattereri. Next base: position 49,417,525 of record NC_051211.1, read on the forward strand.
CTCTTTTCATTCAACTTGTTTCATTCATATTAAAATTACATTCTGTTTTTTTAAGGAAATGACATGAAAGTAAATTCTTTATAAAAGTTTGATTATGTTTTTAAATAGTCAAGGTACTTAATTATTGATCTATTCTCCTGCTGTGTAGATACAAACACGAGAAGGAGAAAGTCAGATGTTTAGCAAACATGTGAGACGACTCACCGCTTCGGTGTGGATGGGGTGGACGGCGAAGAGGAGCGCGGTGAGGAACGCCAGGCGGCTGTTCTTGAACACGTAACGTTCACACGTGTGCATGAGCAGGACGGTCACAACGCAGTGTAAACACACGTTCACCACGTGAAAATAAAACGGAGTCATACCACCCAGTACAATATTCAACCTGCAGAGAGAGAGAGAGAAACAGAGAGAGAGAGAGAGAGAGAGAGAGAGAGAGAGAGAGAGAGAGAGAGAGAGAGAGAGAGAGAGAGAGAGAGAGAAACAGAGAGAGAGAGATACAGAGAGAGAGAGAGAGAGAGAAACAGAGAGAGAGAGAGAGAGAGAGAGAAACAGAGAGAGAGAGAGAAATGGAGAGAATGAGAGAAACAGAGAGAGAGAGAAACAGAGAGAGAGAGAGAGAGAGAGAGTGAAATGGAGAGAGAGAGAAACAGAGAAAGAGAGAGAGAAACAGAGAGAGAGAGAGAAATGGAGAGAGAGAAACAGAGAGAGAGAGAAAATGGAGAGAAACAGAGAGAGAGAAACGGAGAGAGAGAGAGAGAAATGGAGAGAGAGAGAAACAGAGAGAGAGAGAGAGAAAGAAACAGAGAGGAACAGAGAGGGGGAGGGGGAGTGAGAGAGAGAGAGGGAGTGAGAGAGAAGGAGTAAGACAAAGCCAGAGAGGGAGAGGGAGGAAGAGTGCAAGAGAGAGAGAGAGAGAGAGAGAGAGAGAGAGAGAGAGAGAGAGAGAGAGAGAGAGAGACAGACAGAGAGAGAGAGGGAGAGAGAGGGAGAGAGTGATAGATGGAGACAGAGAGAGGGAGTAAGAGAACGAGAGGGAGAGCGAGGGAGAGAGAGAGAGAGACAGAGAGGGAGGAGAGAGACACAGAGAGAAAGAGGCACAGATAGACAGGGAGAGAGACAGAGACACAGATAGAGACACACGAAGAGGGGGACAGAGACAGTGAGAGAGAGACGAGTGAGAGACAGAAACAGAGACAGAGAGAGAATCAGACAGACAGACAGACAGAAAGAGATAAATATCAATATATTCCCAAAGAAAAGTAGACTGAAAAGACATCGGTCAGTTAAATACAAACGATCATAAATCATCAGTGTATGACGACATCACTGTCAATATTTAAATGCTGGTAAATATGAATAAATAGAAATACAGCGAGAGCTCAGAGGGAACAGAGGAGCATTGCTGGTCTCTGCTTTTGGTGTCCGCCTGACTGAAGAAGCTGAATAAAATCAAGTCCCAACAGCAGAAATTCTTTCATTCAGAACAAAGAGCACGAAACGAAACCCAGAGAGATCAGACAGATAAGAGCAGCGGCCGACAATATCTAACACACAGACGCAAGTCCGGCCTGAGCTCTCAGCTGAAATGCAATGTTAAGCCCACACTGCTGGATATTTCGGCCGTAGGGACCATTTAGAGAGAGAGAGAGAGAGAGAAATAAAGGACAGGGTCAGAGACAGACGAGGAGAGAAGAAGAAGGGTTAAGAACAATTAGTCTAACTGACGACTGCAACTGAACAGTAATGAGGTGCTGCAGGTCACCTTGGCTTGCAGATAGAACGAGGGGCTGTGTGCGCATGTGTAATGCGAAGAGAGCACGAGAGCATGAAAATCAGCCGCAGCAGCTTTGGAGAGCGTACCTGTCATCGGACATCTAGGTCTGCGCAAGCATCACGCTGCCTCCGAGGCAGAGAGTGAGCGAGGGCATGAGAGAGGGAGAGAGAGAGAGGGAGAGGGAACAAGTAAACGAACAACAAATGACAGCACTCCAACTGGGGCCAGAGACGGTGCCAGTGTTGGCATGCGTGCCTGATGCCAATCTGCATGCGTGCAGTCAGCCAAGGCCCGTGAGTGAGACAGAGGGAGAGGAGTGAGAGTGTATGCATTACAATCACTGCAGGACAACAGGAGAATACATCTGAGCTGCCGTCACATCAGAGCACAGCAAACAGCCCATGTTTACTGATCGCCACCTCTCTGCAAAGAGCGGTCGGTCACACAGCAACGGAAAAGCTTTCAGCCCCAATTAACATCAGGCACACGTGTGGCACTGTCAGAGCAAACAGAGCAAAAAGATACCAGCAGCTCAGAGAAACCAGCAGAGCTGAAACTATTAGACCACGCAGATTTCACAACATAATACACGCCATTTTAGAACATTATGTTTTCAACACTGAAGTAGAAAGAAACGCTGATATACACTATATTTCCAAAATTATTCAGTCACCCATCCAAATCATTGAATTCAGGTGTTCCAATCACTTCCATTGCCACAGGTGTATAAAACCAAGCCCCTAGGCCTTCAGACTGCTTCTACAGACATTAGAAATATAGTGTAACTTTGACATTCGCTTATTCTTTCTTTATTTCCTTCCTTCCTGATTTTCATTCCTTCCTTACACACAGGTTCCTGACCCCCACTTCCCAATACTGAACTCTGACAGTATTGGTCAAACACAGGTTCCTGACCCCCACTTCCCAATACTGAACTCTGACAGTATTGGTCAAACACAGGTTCCTGACCCCCACTTCCCAATACTGAACTCTGACAGTATTGGTCAAACACAGGTTCCTGACCCCCACTCCCCAATACTGAACTCTGACAGTATTGGTCAAACACAGGTTCCTGACCCCCACTTCCCAATACTGAACTCTGACAGTATTGGTCAAACACAGGTTCCTGACCCCCACTCCCCAATACTGAACTCTGACAGTATTGGTCAAACACAGGTTCCTGACCCCCACTTCCCAATACTGAACTCTGACAGTATTGGTCAAACACAGGTTCCTGACCCCCACTTCCCAATACTGAACTCTGACAGTATTGGTCAAACACATGTTCCTGACCCCCACTCCCCAATACTGAACTCTGACAGTATTGGTCAAACACAGGTTCCTGACCCCCACTTCCCAATACTGAACTCTGACAGTATTGGTCAAACACAGGTTCCTGACCCCCACTTCCCAATACTGAACTCTGACAGTATTGGTCAAACACAGGTTCCTGACCCCCACTTCCCAATACTGAACTCTGACAGTATTGGTCAAACACAGGTTCCTGACCCCCACTCCCCAATACTGAACTCTGACAGTATTGGTCAAACACAGGTTCCTGACCCCCACTCCTCAATACTGAACTCTGACAGTATTGGTCAAACACAGGTTCCTGACCCCCACTCCCCAATACTGAACTCTGACAGTATTGGTCAAACACAGGTTCCTGACCCCCACTCCCCAATACTGAACTCTGACAGTATTGGTCAAACACAGGTTCCTGACCCCCACTCCCCAATACTGAACTCTGACAGTATTGGTCAAACACAGGTTCCTGACCCCCACTCCCCAATACTGAACTCTGACAGTATTGGTCAAACACATGTTCCTGACCCCCACTCCCCAATACTGAACTCTGACAGTATTGGTCAAACACAGGTTCCTGACCCCCACTCCCCAATACTGAACTCTGACAGTATTGGTCAAACACAGGTTCCTGACCCCCACTCCCCAATACTGAACTCTGACAGTATTGGTCAAACACAGGTTCCTGACCCCCACTCCCCAATACTGAACTCTGACAGTATTGGTCAAACACAGGTTCCTGACCCCCACTCCCCAATACTGAACTCTGACAGTATTGGTCAAACACAGGTTCCTGACCCCCACTCCCCAATACTGAACTCTGACAGTATTGGTCAAACACAGGTTCCTGACCCCCACTCCCCAATACTGAACTCATGACTTCAACTGCTCCATAATATTATTTGCATTATGTTTGCCCTGTTTATACCCACAGACTTTAATCTGTGCCTTATGTCACTTTAGTGTTAATTTCAGGGTGTCTTATATTTTAAATTTTATTATTATTTTTCCTTATTGTTCTATTTTTCTACAATTAGTGTTTATTTTATGTTACTTAATGTTACTTAATGTACTTAATCTTATCGCTAAACCACGGGGTCTGAGAGCAACGCAGTTTCTCCGTATGTCCTGTACATCTTGTAGTACTGACAATAAGGCTGACTTAACTTATTTTCATTCCTTCCTTCCTTGAGTCCTTCCTTAATTTTGATTTCCTTCCTTCCTTATTTTTTTTATTTCCTTCTTTCTGTTGGGTCTAAGAGCCTCTCTTCCGTGCCCAAGCCCCCTTGACAGAGACAGATTCTCCTGGCGCGTTCTAATGCTATTACCTTAAGAGCAAACTGCAGTATAACTTCTTCTAACAAAATAGGAACGTCTAAGTGTAAAAGAGCAAAATAAAACAGACTTCAGCCGCTGAGCTCTTGTGGAAGGAAGGAAAAGGCCTTCTTCTTTATTGAGCTTGAGTGGAAAGATGGTTTCCGGACAACCTGGATACAAAGATCATCGCAAAACACCCATTTTTATATCTTGTTTGGGGTGATGAAGCAATCCCCCCTCCCCTTCTATAAAATTCTATACCATCTATTCCCATCATCCCATCATTACACTTTTCCTTGGGATCCCTTACTTATTATTACCTGGATGTTCCACTCTCCCAAGGGCACTAGCTTTCGACTGCTTGCGCTGTAAATTCACCAACTCCAGAGACTTTATCATCTCAAGGACAGCTTCTTCGCTCCCACACAGCTGCATTAGCAGATTCTCACAAACTTCTAGAGGCCTCTTTGTTAAGAGGGCACTCCAGTGTCCAAGTTCCCAGACAAGCTAAGGCCTATGTTACAGTGTGAAGAGTGCTATTCTTTCAGTTAATAAACGCTACTTATTAGTACTATCAAATATAAAGGTTATTCATTCAAAACATCTGACACTTCCTATTTATTCCTTTTCTTCCTTGTTTCCTTCCTTCCTCACTCATTTCTAACAGTGCTTGTTGAGGTGCACAAGTTATTTCTCATTATTTTTTCTTTTTTTTTAGGAATATCATGGATTTAGTGTTAAATAAAACTACTGGAATCATTCTGATGTCACATATTTCATAACATCTAAATGTATTCGATTCTCAGCGCGTATCGTCTCTCAGCCCCTCATATCGTAAAAACAATTAACATGCGAATCATGACGCACTATATTTTCCCTCACTTGTCTACAGAAAAAAAGGTAGGGCTGAACTGAAATGGGAGCAGCCGGCCAATTCAACCATCCGATCATTTTTCCATACATTCTAACGATACATAGCGATACATAAGCATTCATATACTGACAAAATCAGGACTAAATGCACCTGGAGAAATACAGCATTCAATTCTATGGAGTTTCAAATGCAGTAAAACTAAAGGAAAGGAAAAATCTGACAAAAGTGGGAAGCTGAGAGCAGCGTCTACCGTAAGTTTGATCATGGCCTAGTTTGAACGTACACTGCCGCTGTGTTCAAGTTTCCGAGCTACTAGAATTTAACCGGCTGCTCCAAGTAACAGTTTCATCATAGCTTTAAGTTCCAACTTATAAATGTACACACACTCTATAGCAGCTGTAAGTTCTACCGTGAAAATCAGCTAAAGTGGCTGGTCGATTTCATTGATAGGAAAACTGGCAAGAAAACGAAATACATGTTGGTTTGCATGGGCGATCAGTTCTGCAGCATAGATTTCACCCGTTTTCACCAATCGGAGATAGAAAAGATCACAGACCTCCCAGCCACAGATTTACACAACACAGACAGGAACGGAGCCCTGAGTCTTACTTTGTGTCTGAGATATTTTTCTACAGGGTTCTTCCAAAACCCAGGAGACTCTGTTCAAGAACACAAGTCAACTGTGTGCAGAGCAAGAAGAGCAGCTCCATCAGTGCTCAGGTTGCGTGCGACGCTGACCTTATTATCATAAAACACACGAAACAGATTCTTTTTAAAAGATAACAAACACAGCTAACATTACCTTTCAGTCATTCAGCAGATTCAAGCAGTGATTACATCAGCCACAGCTTCACTAACGTTACCAACCGCTCACTAATAAAGGGCCGTTAAAATACTGTGCATGAGAATCACAGTCTGAGCACCGAAAACAGCAGCAGAACAGAATAAACACGTATATGAGAGACGGACACTCTGAGGACACAGCTTTATTATAAAACACTCTCTTTCTGAATTACAGCTAATACGACCGACACACCGTAAGCGAAGTAAACACAGCACGAACAGAGAGAAATTTCACTGCGTGTGGAGATCATGTGTAGCCTTTCCTGCTTATGTCGTGTGGTGTTACTGATCGGCTGCAGAGTGAATACGTCTGTGATTTGATCTACGATCACTTTGCGCTCTACTAGTTAAGATGTACTGTAAGTGTCTGTGGGCAACTGAAATTCTGTGTGTGGCTAGTTTTAAACCAACTACTCTCAACTTAAGGATTAAGATGGACTTTACACTCCAACTTATGACCAAACGTACAGTCAGCTGGTGCAACTGGCTGCTGGAGCACAATAAATGCACCATCAAATACTGATTTGATATACCATTCAAATCTAAACGTCTGTCCAACGTCAATAGTTGTTTTTAAAGAAAATCTACGGATACTGATATGACCCTGATAAAAAGAGGCTGGTAACCTTTGTAAATGACTGCTGTTGCACAAGTTTATGAACAGCTGAAACTTTCAGATTTCACATTTCTTAAGGCTTATTTACTGGCAGTCCTCCCTCTTGGACAGTTAAGTGTGTGTTTTAACACTCTGAATGACCCGCTTTGGTGTTTTTCCTGGCCCTTGGCCAAGCAGTGGAGGTCTAAAAACATCATAACTGGCTGCTGACGGAATGGGAAGTCCTGTCTCTGACCTGTGCTTGACTTACTCACTGGTTGTAACTGGTAGTCCATCTGTTTCTCTGATACTTTGTTAGCCCCCTTTTACCCTGTTCTTCAGTGGTCAGGACCCCCGTGGACCCTCACAGAGTACTATTTGGGTGGTGGATCATTCTCAGCACTGCAGTAAAACTGATGGGGTGGTGGTGTGTTAGTGTGTGTTACGCTGGTACGAGTGGATCAGACTCTGGACATACTGGATCAGTATGCAGAGAAACAGATGGACTACAGTAACTGTAGCTGTAGAACTACAAAGTGCACCTATATAGTAAGTGGAGCTGATAAAATGGACAATGAGCATAGAAACGAGGAGGTAATCCAGGTAGATTGAATCCGTTTCTACATTTAATAAATGTTAATGAGTCAACATCATCAGATCCACACATTTAAAAATGAGAAATGCACACAAACATTAACATCCACCCCTGAAGTGCTCTCTGGAGTTCCACCTTCTACTTGGCATTCAGGTGAAGCTGTGATTTCTTCTTCTCTGCACATCAGAGGAACGGAGCAGAATACAAGAGCAAACTCCCTAAAGCTGGAGTCAGACCTGCCTCAAAGCCCAGATGAAAGAGTCGAGGAGCCGAGCCAGGCGGAGGATCTGAAACACATGACTTAGCTCACAGACACACAGGCGTGCTGCTCTGTACACGGCTTAGGGTTCAGTCACTCATGAAGACCGACGCACACATCACTCGCCATACTTACAAGGGCACTTCTCTCTCTCTCACTAACATACACGGCCCATTAACCGATACGCTTCAGGGCAGAGAGGCCTGAAGACGGGACAAGGGCCACAGACGCAGACGAACAGCCACAGGGAGAACAGCTGATGCATGCGAACTGCTGGATATCTGGTCTATGTTTAGTATGTTAAGTCAAGTCAAACTTATTATTTCCACAACGGGGAAATTTCACCCATCCGTGAAGTGAAACACCACATACACTATAGTGAGCACACACACACACTGGGGGCAGTGAGCACACTTGCCCGGGGTGGTGGGCAGCCCTATTCACAGCGCCCGGGGAGCAGCTGGGGGTTAGGTGTCTTGCTCAAGGACACCTCAGTCATGTACTGTCGGCTCTGGGGATCAAACTGGCAACCTTCCGGTCACAGGGCCAGTTCCCTAACCTCCAGCCCATGACTGCCCCAAGTATGTACTGTCCTTCACTGGTTTGCAAAAACAAAGAAGACACTGGGGTTTGTAGCCATTCTCTCCAATAAGAGATTATATCAGTCCGTGGCAGGATACGGGTTTCTGCTATAAATACGTCATTAAGGGGCGCGATGGCAGAACATAAGATGCGACCAAAAGTCCAGGCTGCAGCCAAGGTAGGACGGGTCCTCGGTAGGACTGTCCTATGAAGACTCCGCCTTTGTAGCCTAGGCCTCACCTTTCCGCAATTGTGGCACGAAACTTGTGAGGGAGCTGGTGAGAGCCCATTGGAGCGCACTGCATTGAATTTGTTGCTTTTTCATTTCTTCATGGAAATGGAAGAACTGTTCTTACATAGCACGATAAACTACACATACACAAACACTTCTAAACAAAATACAATACACACCGATCAGGCATAACATTAGAAGCACCTCCTTGTTTTTATGCTCACTGTCCATTTTACCAGCTCCACTTACTGTATAGCTGCACTTTGTAGTTCTACAGTTACAGACTGGAGTCCATCTGTTTCTCTGATACTCTGTTACCCTGTTCTTCAGTGGTCAGGACCCCCATGGACCCTCACAGAGCAGGCACTATTTGGGTGGTGGATCATTCTCAGCACTGCAGTAACACTGGTGGTATGTTAGTGTGTGTTGTGCTGGTCTGAGTGGATCAGACACAGCAGTGCTGCTGGAGTTTGTTCACAAATGAGTAGTACCCGCTTTGTGAGGGTTCATGGGGATCTTGCAGGTTTCACTGCAGGTTCGTATGTAAAGCAGGTAGAGCTGGGCGATGTGGCCAAAAATGTTATCACGATAAACAAAATTCATATCGTATCGATATCGATACACATCGCGATAAATGTCAAATCATTATTGCTTTCCAGTTTGAAGGCTGATTTTTGCTCCCGAGTGGTTAATCTCTGTTTTAAATGATCATTTATGGTCAGGACACGACGAACACTCACCAAACAGTGGAACATTTCACAGATCTGTCATGGGACAGTGGGAGAAAGTGTCCAGTTAGCTGTTTTTACCAGCTGGAAAAGCACGGCCGCAATTTTTGTAATAGTCATAATTTAAGAAAGAGAAGATTATTTTTAGATGTCTGGTGACGAGCACTCGGCTATCCAGCTACAAATGCTGAACAAGTGGCCAACAACGGTGTTAAACACGGCAGTATTCAGACACCAGCTAGCAGAAGTTGAAGCGGTGAACCGCGATATATCTCACCAATTCGCCCTGTCGTGCGAGTGACGGAGCGCTGCTTCAAGTCAAAAAACAGCTAGCCTGGAAAGAGAGTGTTGTCCCGCTTTCCAATGCCTCACAGCTTCCTCAGTTTACTTTAGTTTAAATCAGGGCTGTAACTCACATGAACCCACTTCTTTCTTTCACTTTTGTACTAACACTAAAATAAGAGTGCTGGAACACAGCGTTGATTTAAAGCTGCTAAAGCTTGTTAGGATGTACGGAAGGTACATGTGCTGACCTACAGAGGTGAATTCACTGTAGGTCAGCACAGCTACGCCACTTATCTCGTCACTCAGACTTGGTCACAGGAAAACAGATCGCTGGGCGCTCCACTCAAACAGGGAACGTATAACTCCCCATTTCAGATGCTGCTAAAGTATAGCCCCCTCCCTCTCTAATCATGTCGAAAGACTCAGAAGTACGCCCTCTCCTGGCGACAGCAGAGTAATGTTGCCTTCCTTGCAGCAGAAAATGCCACCAGGGCTTTCGCTGAACGTGGAGCGGTGAGAATGGTGTATTATATTGAACGTTTATCGAACCTTTCTTATCGCTCTATCGAGGAAAAGTTATGTCGCGATAATTATTGTTATTGTTTTTATCGCCCAGCCCTAAAAGTAGATTTTATATATATTATGGTAATACAATAATTTATTGCTTCTCCTATTGTTACCATGGTACCCAACAGCTTTATCAAACATCACAATTTATGCTTTTGATCAGATGGCTCTGCCGCATGCTCTCTGCACACGAGGGACAAAAATAAGACACTGATATGATATTATTATTGACTTTCAGAAAATAAGACGTGGCTGAAATAATAACCACAGCTGCATAATACAGACAACTTACCACTCTGTGATCACAGCACATCCCGCAACTGCAATATGAGAAAACGCCAGGGCTAATGGGTGACATTTCCACATGACAGGGCTGAAGGACAGGGCTGCATCACGCTGACAAAATCAAGCGCATCCCGTTGGGCTGCAAGCATGAATACCTGTCACTTGTCAGCCAACTCGCAGCGCAATCACCGGCTATGTTGGGGTTGGCTCAGCATTTCCAGGCAACACGCTATGGAGACAGAGAGCTTTGGCCTTTCAGAGCACTTTGCTCGGTGGTGCTCTCAGAACCAGAAACCTTTCATCTTCATGCATACACAATGCGGCGTTTTGCTTTATCTTACTGCAGAGATCACATCATAATGATTAATGCAGGCTTCTCTGAGCAGGACTGAAACAAATTTATCAACATGAGCTACATGGATTTGCATATAATAGCACTGTGGATCAGTTCTCTGCTGAGCGGAGTAGCTGCTCTCTGAGGGGAGCGAGTCCCTCACAAGAACATGCGGAGATGCTGACTTTCCGCAGTTTCACTAAAGACCCGTGACACAGACAGTGGAATTCACAGAGCCCCGACTGCACTGTTTACATTCACATTCAGATGGATTTTTTTTATTTGATTCAAGAAAAACTGATTTAGTTATTGTTATATTTTATTGCTGCTTCTTCACACATTCTTGGTTATAAATTCTGACAGTTCACAAGCGCACAAAACCACCTCAATCTCAATTTAAAAGCTGAAAGCTACATAAAAGTCATTTTATATTTCATTTCAGTAATCGGCAGATTATGCGACTATCAAACTAGTCGCTTGTTGTAACCCAAATTCGCTCATGCGCAGACGGAGAAATCCGAAAGAAATCAGAGTAAGAGTTCACATGCACTGAGGAATCTGATTACTGAGCTGAAATCCAGCTCTCTTCATCAGATTTCTTAATCGGGTGTCCAGACCTTGCTCCGATCTAGGAAATCAGAGTGTGGTGTTTACATGACCATTTGAATAATCAGATAACTGCAGAAATCCGATAATGATCGAATACTGAGTGCGTGTGAAGGCGCTCATTGCGACATCTTATGATTGCATGAGTCCATGAGCTTCAATTCTGTGAGTTTTATTAAAGGGATTCAGCTTATAGTGCGCACACATTCCCTACAAATTGAGTATGAATCAACTGGACTCGTGAACGGGTTCCAAACGATTGGTTCATTAGAAAACACTGCTACTATAAACACATACAGTGCTGTGTGAAAGTTTTAGGCATCTAAGCAAATTTTTAAACAACTGACCTCAGCAGTGAGTTTATCACAATATACATTAGAATAAAGTCGTATTCATAATTCCACCATACAGAAAAACAATAAAAAGTAACAAGAATTTCTTGGGTCCATATTTCTCCTCGACACCTTCACAGCCGCCGCAGAAACTCGTTAATATCATCAGTTACATCATGAGCTCAATTTACTGAGCACTGATTGGTCAAACCAGGAGCTGCTTTTTAACTACATATGATACTGGGCTTTATATATATATATATATATATATATATATATATATATATATATATATAATCTCATCAATTAATATTCTATAAATTTTGTTTATTCAGATATTAACACATTTCTCAGCAAATAAACTCAAACTACACAAATAAATAGATTTTGAAAATGTGTCTTAGGTGCCTAAGACTTTCACACAGTACTGTAAAAGAACCACGAGTGAAGAAAAAGAAGGTGTTTTTATCTGGGAAGAGTCAGTGAGAGACACCCTTCAGTCCCAATGGAGTTTCAACAGTAAACACAATAACCAGCAGCAGCACACACACACACACACACACACACACACACTAAACACCAACAACACACCTTACAATATGACATGTTCACAGAAGTGACTTCGGAGTACCTGTGAGCTCAGAATAAAAGCACAAAGGTAAAAAGGAGCCCAGATTAAAGTGGAATTCCACCAAAATTTCTGCATAATTTAATGACTGAGATGAAGTCTTTCAGAGCGGTTTGATGTGAAATGGTTCATTTCTAGAGAAACTAACCGACTCATTACGGCGGTGATGACAGGAACCAGGGGTCCTGACGTCTACAACGCAAATATATTCATTTGATTTACTAGCCAAACCCCGTCAGGCAGCGCATTCATGAGCACTGCATGTAATAGCTTTCTGTGAGGAAACGTTCAGAGGCTTTAAACTCCTCAGACGTCCGGCTCCCATCACCAGCACCAGTTTAGAATGAAGCATTTCACCCCAAAGCGCTCTGAACGGCACCCGGTCAATTCCGCAGACATTTTGAAAAATGGGTGGACTTCCCCTTTAACTTCAGACGCGCTGAAGTCACTGCTGCGCAACAAGTGTTACAAGCAGCCGTTCAGCCAGAAACAGGCCAACGTATCAAAGACTTTGAGGTAGAAAACCACGCAGAAGCCGCACAGGTCGACTCCCTCTTCGACCAGAAAGCCTCCGAGAGAGGAAAGTCGCATTAAACGCTCGGTTTAACGCCGTATACACGCTTACAACGTCGTTATAACACTTCCAGTCAGAAAGCGGAGAAAAACTACGAGGCTAAGAGCTGCTGGACAAAACACTGAGGAGCAAAACACTGAGGAGCAAAACACTGAGGGAGAAAACGTAATTTCTTTTTTCGGCTTAAACTGACACTTTATCGTCCCAAGACGCAGATTTATAGCGATATTTACCCCTGAAGTGAAAGTAAAGGGAGGGAGAGAGAGAGAGAGACAGGGGGGCTAACACCCACCACACCCCCACCACTACACACCACATGTTAAAAACCCTAACTACATCATTATTTTGCTAATTGGTATATTTATATTTATTATAAGGGCCATAATAATACTTTCATGATTACTGTTTGGGGTTATTACTTGTTTAGTTACATCGCTATTACTACTGTTATAATCCTTAGTCACTTCTGTGCAAGCCGCGAGAGAGAGAGAGAGAGGGAGAGAGAGAGAGAGAGGGAGAGAGAGAGAGAGAGAGAGAGAGAGAGGGAGGGAGGGAGAGAGAGAGACTGACTGAAGAGTGAACTTACTTGAAGGTGAGGATGCAGAGCGGACGGTAGGACTTGTGGCTCGTGTTGTCGGCCATTCTCTTCCCCCAGAAGTCGTCGGTGAAGATGCTCCGCAGGCTCGAGCCCGGTCTCACGTCCGGGTTGTTCACGATGGCCCACACGTCGTCGTGCACGAACTCCCCGCGCAGCGAGTTGCGGTAGCAGAGCGCGCACGCCGCCAGCAGCGCGCCGTAGCCCAGCAGCCTGGCGCCCGGCCTGGGCAGCGCGGAGAGGCGCGGCCGCGCCGCCCTCGGCCCCCTGCCGCTGGAGGTCATGTCACCCTCCGTGCGCAGCGCCTGAGGCGGGAGATGAGCGGACGAGCATCGGCGGACATTGTAACTGTGTGTGTGTTTTCCGGGCGATGCAGTGACGCGCGGTGGAGGATCGCCGAGACACAACTGAGAGCCGGAGAGCTATGGCAGAGCAGAAAGAGGAGAGAAACCGCCTCCTCGCGCATGCGCAGAGAGAGAGAGAGAGAGAGAGAGAGAGAGAGAGAGAGAGAGAGAGAGAGAGAGATGGAGAGGGAGAGAAGGGGCAGAGAGAGAGGGAGGCAGAGAGAAAGAGGGAGGCAGAGAGAGAAAGAGATGGAGAGGGAGAGAAGGGGGCAGAGAGAGAGAAAGAGAGAGAGAGAGGGAGGGAGAGAGAGAGAGGGAGAGGAAAAATGATTTATATACTTAATTTATTTTCACCTTCATTATTACTATAATTAATTCTTTCTTTTAGTTCTACAAACAGCTTAGCTCTGAAGTTGATATGCTTAGGGAAAGAGAGACAGAGAGAGAGAGAGAGAGAGACAGAGAGAGAGAGACAGGGAGGCAGAGAGAGAGAGAGAGGGAGGCAAAGAGGCAGAGAGAGAGAGACAGAGAGAGAGAGGCAGAAAGAGAGAGAGATAGACAGAGAGAGAGAGAGAGAGAGGCAGAAAGAGACAGACCGAGAGGCAGAAAGAGAGAGAGAGAGACAGAGAGAGAGAGAGAGGCAGAAAGAGAGACAGAGAGAGAGAGACAGAGAGAGAGACAGAGAGAGAGAGAGAGAGACAGAGAGAGAGAGAGAGAGAGAGAGAGACAGACAGAGAGGGTGGAAGAAGCAGAGGGAAAGACAGAGACAGAGAGACTGAGAGATAGACTGAAAGAAAGGAATACAGAAGGAAGAAGAATGGGAGAAAGAATAGTGAAGGAGGGAAAGAGTAAGCGAGACGAACAGAAAGAAAGCATGAAAGAGAAATAGAGAAGGAGGAACAAAGGGAGAGAGAAGGAAGAAGAGAGACAGAGAAAGAGGGAGAGAGATAAAGAAGGACGAAAGAGAGGACGAAAGAGGGAGACAGAGGGAGATAAAGGGGAAGAAAGAGAGACAGAAGGAAGAAGGAAGAGAGAGAGGGAGGACGAAAGAAGGAGATAAAGAAGTAGGAAGAAAGAGAAGGACAAAAAGAGGGAGATGAAGGAGGGAGAAAGGGAGAGGGTGAAGGAGACACAGAGAGACAGAGAGAGAGCGAGAGAGAGAGACAGATAGAGAGAGAGAGAGACAGAGAGAGAGAGAGAGAGGCGGGACAGAGAGAGACAGAAGATCAATAAGGGCCGGTACGATATTTCAGACGATGATTGCTGAGCATCAAATATGACTGAACAATGATTGCTGACCATTAACGCGGCCCCCATCTGCAGAGGGACAATAAACATCGATCAAATAAAAACAGTCATTATTGGCAGTCGCATCCTCTAACCAGGACAGCCGGTTAAAAGGGAACCCCACCAATTTTTCCAAATTTCTACATAATTAGTGATGTAAGCAAAGAATGTTTTGATGTGAAATTTACGGTGGGGGTGACAGGAAGGTCAGAATGTCTACCACACAGATATGGCCATTCACCATTCAATGGCCAATATGACCACTGATCCCTACATATCTTCTGAGTATCGATCTGATACTGATGAAAACGTGGTGCATCTAGAAAAAGCTACATTATCTTTGGGGACTAATTTGCCTCACAAAACCCTGCATGTATGTCTTCATCATCAGTGTATTTAAAAATACGCATTAGGCCAAAACCTTCTAAACAGTGTCTCAGCGATACCAACAGCAGCTTTCTGTGAGAGAACTTTTTTTATGAGCGGTGTTAATCTCTTCAGACGTCTGGTTCCCATCACCACCACTGAAAAAATTCGGACTCAGTAAGTAGCTCTAATGGGGCGTTTCATGTCAAACCCCTCTGAATGACTTTGTTTACATCTTTACCATTTAATTATGCAGGATTCCTGAAAAATCCATGAAATTCCTTTGGCTTTCAGGAAATCTTCAACTTTTTCCTTTTTTAAAAAGTTTTTGGTTGGTAGGACTACACTGTGTCGCCCCCTGTGGTTAAATCTTAGAATTACATGATTTGCTCTGTTCTAGAACCAGTCACAGGTAAATAGAGAAGCCAAAAACTACACTGAAGTAAAGCTACGTCAGCAAAATAATGACTCAAGTAGTGCTGAGTGCTGAGGTCAGTAGAGAACCAAGCAGAATGACAAACCTCAAAAGGAATTCATGTGAATGACAGATGGAGTGAAAAGCAGGTTCTTTAAAAGTACATTTTAATATAAACGCATAGAAACACTCTACCTAATTCTACTTAGTCATTATAAATTAAAAAGTACAGCCATAAGAAAGATGTTTCTTTGAGGGTTCTTTAGTAAACAGTTCCCTACAGCACCATGAACACTAAGAACCCTTTGCATGATTAAAGATGATGAAAGATGATGCTCTTCAGATTGGCAGAGAATGTCCTGTAGATGGTTCTACATAGAACCTTTTTGACTAGAGTTTTTTTTCTCATTACAAACTTGACACTGTAACAATAGAAGAACCCTTTTTGGTGCTATATAGAACCTCTAAAGAACCATACACCTTGGCGTAAGTACATACAAAATAGCCAAAGTTCAAATCTACCAGCCCTGTTAGAAGTGGACGGTCAGCTCAACTCAAAATGATACAGTAACCGATTTCATAGCTTTTCTTGAATTGATTCAACTTGAGGACACAAAACTTCTTAGTTGAGTCACAAATTCTCTTCAATTTTTTTTAGTTCTGCATCTCAGCGAGGTCAATAAACTCAACTTCCCCACAAGAGACTCTTTCCATCACACAATCCTGCTAGACATTTCTCCTCGAGGGTACACACTTATGGACAGCTATGGCATTGCTGGGGCTCAAACGCACAACCTCCTGTTGTGTGACGGCTTTGTGCTACTTAGGAAAACATGTGAAATAACTTTGATTTTGTGTCTCCAAATGTTTAAATACACTTGAAAAAAATGTGTTTTAGCTTTGAGGCATGGCATCATCTTGTGACCCAAACGTTAATAATTCATCCCAACATCAGGAGGTTGTGACTTTGAATCCCAGCAATACCACAGCCATCCATGTCCTCAAGCCCAAGTGGAAAATGTGCCAGGTGGGACTGTGTGATAGAAGGAGCGCCAGCTAGTGGAGAAAAAAACTCAAGTTCAGCTTTGTTTATCTGACTGAGATGCAGAGCTAGAAACAGCAGCTGCGAGAACTTTTGACTCAACTAAGGAGTTTGAGTTGTGTGAACTTGTGTCCTCAAGTTGAGTCAACTCAAGAAAAGCCATGTAACCAGTTACGACGTCATTTTAAGTTGAGCAGACGTCTCATCTTTCACAGCGAGATTATACTGAAAGTCAAAATGCATTTGCCTTCTGTACTGTGATGTATTACAGAGTGAAACGCTGTATCAGGGAGGGTCTCTGAGCCAGCTGAGGGTTTTCTCTCGGTGGTTGGTCATAAAAAAAACTACATTATTGGGTGATCTATTGTTCCCCACCTGCTGGCCCACAATACACATAAAATCAGAAAACGGTGTGAAGGTGAGCAAAAGCTCTTACGTTTTAGTGGAAGATCACATGGAAGTGGTTTGATATGATGAATGGTGTTTAATCTGAGCAGGAACATCAACTAACAAGGTCGACCTTGATTTTGGGTTGACTTTATGTACAGGGTGTTGCAAAAAACACTGACATCACTTCGTAGTCTAATAACAGCCAATTCAAATCATCTCCAATTTTAACAAAATGTGTAAAAACTAAATTTAATTTTTAATGCGTTTTTTTTCCAGGTTGAAGAATGAAATTCTCTAGAAATGAAAAGGCATTGTGTGTGTTAGAATATGCTCGAACACAGTCAAACAGGAGCGAGCAGCATGCATTAACCAGAAAATTGAATAAAAATGCACCAACTGGAGCTGCGCTGGAGACTGCTACACAAGACATGCTACAGCGTGACTGGCAGGAGCTGGACTACCGACTGGACGTGTGTCGTGTCACAGGCGCTGCGCATATTGAAGATTTGTGAAGCCGTGAAATCGGTTAGAAAATCTACATCCCTCACAATTTCTTGCTCGATTTTGATAAATAAATCTTGTTTTATTCAACATGAAGCCGATTTCATTTCGTTTGCGACTTGTAGTTACTCAGATATTCACACCTCAAATGAAGTCCATTTTTTTGGGACACCCTGTACAGTGAACTAGAGAAATGAAGCTCAGCCCACCTCTAGAACCAGATAGGCTGTGACCATGATACCCACTGGTGGGCAAGCCCAGTCTAGTTATGTTCCTTGTTAAGTTCTCAGATGATTCTACAAGTCCTAGTGCAGCCACAGAATAAAAGCTCTGGCTGTAAAGCTCATATGAGATTAGCTCGATCGGGTTCATGTCACACTGTGCTCTGTCAGTGTGATGGAGACTTGCTAACATGTTAAAGATCACAGAGAGACAGTGAGCAAAAGTTTATATGGTATTTGCACCTCTGAATGAATGGGGTGTTTTGCTGATCTTCTAAGTGAAAATAGTTTAACACATACTCTGCTCACTTAAAACTCACATTTTCCCCAAAATTTTAGTGCAAAATTTTTATTTATTTGCTGAAAAAACAACGTTAAATATAAAATGTGCTAGAACTTTCACACAGGCCACAGATTTTTCCCCGAACATTTTAAATTCCGTAAGTAAACAGTAATTGTGCATTAAAGTGTGTTATTTTCAGGGTGCAAAAGTTTGAATGTCCTCACTTTGTTCATTTTGTGCATTAAAGTGTGTTATTTTCAGGGTGCAAAAGTTCGAATGTCCTCGTTTTTTTCATTTTAGAGGTGAAACTTTCTCTACAGAGAACACATTTCTGCACATTTTGATGTAAACTAATTTGAGTCAATAATACATAGTGTGACTCCACCTCTGAGCTGTGGCTGCTTGGATTGTTTCACGTAAACCGACATTAGTAAGTTACTGTTTTAACCATGTTATCTATGCAGCAAGCCAACTTCACTAAATTGATGAAGTCATCAAATCACCTCTAGACTAGTAGAGAAAGCAGACAGGGGGAGGGTTTAGCAGGATAAATAATGTTGTATTACTTATGTATCCATATAAGGCTAAATCCAGGGCTAGTAAACAGCTTGGGTGGGAAGCCAAGCAGTTATGTCAGTGCTTATGGTACTTATACCCTCCTGAAATGACCTGGCTGCATTTTGAAATGCAGAATATCATGAAGATGCGCAGTCATGTTGGAACAGGAAGGGCCCAAAATCTCTTCGCGCTGAAGCTTTACTCCAGAGAACACGTCTCCACTGCTCTAGAGTCCAGTGGCAACGCTTTGTACCTCTGCGTTCAACGCTTTGCATTGTCCTTGGTGATGTAAAGCTTGGCTGCAGCTGCTCGGCCATGGAAACCCATTCCATGAAGCTCTCTATTCTGTTCTTGAGCTGATCTGAAGACCACATGAAGTTTGGAGGTCTGTAGTGATTGACTCTGCAGACAGTTGTTGACCTCTGCACCTCAGCATCCGCCGACCTGCTCTGTCTTTTTATGTGGCCGCCAACTTTGTGGCTGAGTTGCTGTCGTTCCCAAGCGCTTCCACTTTGTTATAATCCCACTGACAGTTGACTGTGGAATATTTAGTAGTGAGGAAATTTCACGACTGGACTTGTTGCTCAGGTGGCGTCCGATCACGGTACCACACTGGAATTCACTGAGCTCCTGAGAGAGACCCATTCTTTCACTAATGTCTGTAGAAGCAGTCTGCAGGCCTAGGGGCTCGGCTTTATACACCTGTGGCCATGGAAGTGACTAGAACACCTGAATTCAATGATTTAGATGGTGAGTGAAACCTTTTGGCAATATAGTGTATCTGTACTACATATTTTGAGCAGAACTAGTATGTGAGCTATTGCTAACACAGCCCAAGCGTCCGGCCTTATGTTAATTTTAGCTGAGGTGCTTCACTTTCTTACCACAGTTAACCGGATATCCATTCAGTAACTCTTGCAGATACTTGAACATCAGACTTAGATGCAATGTGTATCCCTACATTCCATGAAAGATGATAAAAGAAGGTATTGGTGATAGTTTAGATTTTTTTTTCAATATGTATTGAAATCACTGCACCCTTACTAAGCTGACTCACCTGTCTCCTTCAAATAGGTCGATGTTTTGGCACTGGCTATGTTGTTTGGTTATAAACCAATTTTTCATCACTAGTATTTGTCCACTAGTTTTCTACTTTGTCTGAAGTAAAATACAGCCGGACTGTTGATGTGCATGTGGTGAAAGGCTGCATTTCTATACAGACGGTTTAGACAGAGACAGTAGAATATCTCACCCTGTATGTTTGCGAGTGCAGATAAACGTCACTGTATGGAATTGAGTCCAAAGCTTGAGTCAACTCTCGATTCCTGAATGCCTGGAATCAATGCAGTGTGGGATCGCAGTGCTACCCAAAAGAGCTTTGACTATTATGAGTATCAGCCAAACACAATGAACTAAGAGAGACAAGAAGTAGTGTTAGACTAATTTTTATGACTTAAGTTAATTCTCAAAACTTACTGTTACAAAAAACAAAATCAAAACATACAAACATGTAACAAATATAGAGCACAGTCCTCCCAGTGTGTATATCACAAGCTAGACAGGAACACACCTATGAAACACTGAAAGCCCAGACCACCTCGGTCAACCCCACCGGCCAGTGTGTATCCATATCTGTCTGTTAGTCTCTGCACCCATGAAGCCGTCTGTGTGTCTCTTACTTGTACACTGGGCTTTACACACCTCTCTTCATACTCTGAACCAAGACTACCAGCAAGAGGTGGAGAGGAGGATCAGCAATACGCAGAAACAGAAAGGCTTTCACACCAGGAGTCGTTAAGGTAAAGTCATCTCTATGTGCATCATCAAAAATATAAGCAGTTACTCAGACAGCAAATATAGTTACTGTCCGCCATCTGACCACAATGTTCTGAGATGACAGCAGTCATTTAAGCTGGTAAGCTTTCACAATCACACGCTTACATTCCATCAAACCAAATGTGCGTAATGAGGGCGGCGGTGAGTAACGTTTGTATATTTGATGTTTGTTAACACCTTTAGAGGGCGGCGGTGAGTAATGTTTGTTAACACCTTTAGAGGGCGGCAGTGAGTAATGTTTGTATATTTGATGTTTGTGAATGTCTTTAGAGGGTGGCGGTGAGTAACGTTTGTATATTTGATGTTTGTTAACGTCTTTAGAGGGCGGCGGTGAGTAACGTTTGTTTATTTGATGTTTGTTAACACCTTTAGAGGGCGGCGGTGAGTAATGTTTGTTAACATCTTTAGAGGGCAGTGGTGAGTAATGTTTGTATATTTGATGTTTGTTAACGTCTTTAGACAGCGGCGGTGAGTAATGTTTGTATATTTGATGTTTGTTAACGTCTTTAGAGCGCGGCGGTGAGTAATGTTTGTATATTTGATGTTTGTTAACACCTTTAGAGGGCGGCGGTGAGTAATGTTTGTATATTTGATGTTTGTTAACGTCTTTAGAGGGCGGCGGTGAGTAATGTTTGTATATTTGATGTTTGTTAACACCTTTAGAGGGCGGCGGTGAGTAATGTTTGTATATTTGATGTTTGTTAACGTCTTTAGAGGGCGGCGGTGAGTAATGTTTGTATATTTGATGTTTGTTAACATCTTTAGAGGGCGGCGGTGAGTAATGTTTGTTTATTTGATGTTTGTTAACGTCTTTAGAGCGCAGCGGTGAGTAACGTTTGTTTATTTGATGTTTGTTAACACCTTTAGAGGGCGGCGGTGAGTAATGTTTGTATATTTGATGTTTGTGAACGTCTTTAGAGCGCAGCGGTGAGTAATGTTTGTTTATTTGATGTTTGTTAACACCTTTAGAGGGCAGCGGTGAGTAATGTTTGTTTATTTGATGTTTGTGAACGTCTTTAGAGGGCGGTGGTGAGTAATGTTTGTTTATTTGATGTTTGTGAACGTCTTTAGAGGGCGGTGGTGAGTAATGTTTGTTTATTTGATGTTTGTTAACGTCTTTAGAGCGCAGCGGTGAGTAATGTTTGTTTATTTGATGTTTGTGAACGTCTTTAGAGCGCGGCGGTGAGTAATGTTTGTATATTTGATGTTTGTGAACGTCTTTAGAGCGCTGCGGTGAGTAATGTTTGTTTATTTGATGTTTGTGAACGTCTTTAGAGCGCGGCGGTGAGTAATGTTTGTATATTTGATGTTTGTGAACGTCTTTAGAGCGCGGCGGTGAGTAATGTTTGTTTATTTGATGTTTGTGAACGTCTTTAGAGCGCGGCGGTGAGTAATGTTTGTTTATTTGATGTTTGTGAACGTCTTTAGAGCGCGGCGGTGAGTAATGTTTGTTTATTTGATGTTTGTGAACGTCTTTAGAGCGCAGCGGTGAGTAATGTTTGTTTATTGGATGTTTGTTAACACCTTTAGAGGGCGGCGGTGAGTAATGTTTGTATATTTGATGTTTGTGAACGTCTTTAGAGCGCAGCGGTGAGTAATGTTTGTTTATTTGATGTTTGTTAACACCTTTAGAGGGCGGCGGTGAGTAATGTTTGTTTATTTGATGTTTGTTAACACCTTTAGAGGGCGGCGGTGAGTAATGTTTGTTTATTTGATGTTTGTGAACGTCTTTAGAGGGCGACGGTGAGTAACGTTTGTTTATTTGATGTTTGTGAACGTCTTTAGAGGGCGGCGGTGAGTAATGTTTGTATATTTGATGTTTGTTAACACCTTTAGAGGGCGGCGGTGAGTAATGTTTGTTTATTTGATGTTTGTGAACGTCTTTAGAGCGCGGCGGTGAGTAATGTTTGTATATTTGATGTTTGTGAACGTCTTTAGAGCGCGGCGGTGAGTAATGTTTGTTTATTTGATGTTTGTTAACACCTTTAGAGGGCGGCGGTGAGTAATGTTTGTTTATTTGATGTTTGTGAACGTCTTTAGAGCGCAGCGGTGAGTAATGTTTGTTTATTTGATGTTTGTTAACACCTTTAGAGGGCGGCGGTGAGTAATGTTTGTTTATTTGATGTTTGTTAACACCTTTAGAGGGCGGCGGTGAGTAATGTTTGTTTATTTGATGTTTGTTAACACCTTTAGAGGGCGGCGGTGAGTAATGTTTGTTTATTTGATGTTTGTTAACGTCTTTAGAGCGCGGCGGTGAGTAATGTTTGTTTATTTGATGTTTGTGAACGTCTTTAGAGCGCAGCGGTGAGTAATGTTTGTTTATTTGATGTTTGTTAACACCTTTAGAGGGCGGCGGTGAGTAATGTTTGTTTATTTGATGTTTGTTAACACCTTTAGAGGGCGGCGGTGAGTAATGTTTGTTTATTGGATGTTTGTTAACACCTTTAGAGGGCGGCGGTGAGTAATGTTTGTATATTTGATGTTTGTGAACGTCTTTAGAGCGCAGCGGTGAGTAATGTTTGTTTATTTGATGTTTGTTAACACCTTTAGAGGGCGGCGGTGAGTAATGTTTGTTTATTTGATGTTTGTTAACACCTTTAGAGGGCGGCGGTGAGTAATGTTTGTTTATTTGATGTTTGTGAACGTCTTTAGAGGGCGACGGTGAGTAACGTTTGTTTATTTGATGTTTGTGAACGTCTTTAGAGGGCGGCGGTGAGTAATGTTTGTATATTTGATGTTTGTTAACACCTTTAGAGGGCGGCGGTGAGTAATGTTTGTTTATTTGATGTTTGTGAACGTCTTTAGAGCGCGGCGGTGAGTAATGTTTGTATATTTGATGTTTGTGAACGTCTTTAGAGCGCGGCGGTGAGTAATGTTTGTTTATTTGATGTTTGTGAACGTCTTTAGAGCGCGGCGGTGAGTAATGTTTGTTTATTTGATGTTTGTGAACGTCTTTAGAGCGCAGCGGTGAGTAATGTTTGTTTATTTGATGTTTGTTAACACCTTTAGAGGGCGGCGGTGAGTAATGTTTGTTTATTTGATGTTTGTTAACACCTTTAGAGGGCGGCGGTGAGTAATGTTTGTTTATTTGATGTTTGTTAACACCTTTAGAGGGCGGCGGTGAGTAATGTTTGTTTATTTGATGTTTGTTAACGTCTTTAGAGCGCGGCGGTGAGTAATGTTTGTTTATTTGATGTTTGTGAACGTCTTTAGAGCGCAGCGGTGAGTAATGTTTGTTTATTTGATGTTTGTTAACACCTTTAGAGGGCGGCGGTGAGTAATGTTTGTTTATTTGATGTTTGTTAACACCTTTAGAGGGCGGCGGTGAGTAATGTTTGTTTATTTGATGTTTGTTAACACCTTTAGAGGGCGGCGGTGAGTAATGTTTGTTTATTTGATGTTTGTTAACGTCTTTAGAGGGCGGCGGTGAGTAATGTTTGTTATTTGATGTTTGTTAACGTCTTTAGAGGGCGGCGGTGAGTAATGTTTGTATATTTGATGTTTGTGAACGTCTTTAGAGCGCAGCGGTGAGTAATGTTTGTTTATTTGATGTTTGTTAACACCTTTAGAGGGCAGCGGTGAGTAACGTTTGTATATTTGATGTTTGTTAACGTCTTTAGAGCGCAGCGGTGAGTAATGTTTGTATATTTGATGTTTGTTAACACCTTTAGAGGGCGGCGGTGAGTAACGTTTGTATATTTGATGTTTGTTAACGTCTTTAGAGCGCAGCGGTGAGTAATGTTTGTTAACATCTTTAGAGGGCAGTGGTGAGTAATGTTTGTTTATTTGATGTTTGTTAACACCTTTAGAGGGCGGTGGTGAGTAATGTTTGTATATTTGATGTTTAATAACACCTTTAGAGGGCGGCTGTGAGTAATGTTTGTTTATTTGATGTTTAATAACACCTTTAGAGGGCGGCTGTGAGTAATGTTTGTATATTTGATGTTTAATAACACCTTTAGAGGGCGGCGGTGAGTAACGTTTGTTTATTTGATGTTTGCTAGTAATACCTGTAGAGGGCAGTAGTGAGCAATGTTTGTTTATCTGAACTGAAGCTCTATCAGTTGTCTGAAAGCATCAACAGCTGGAAAGCAGGACAGCTCATCATTTGGGCACCTTAAGCTTGCACTTCAGTACAGTTAACCAAGAAAGATAACTATGTTGTTAATAACAATTACTGAAATGGTGTCTGCCAGCTAAAATTTCAGGCCTGTGACAGGTCTAGCTATTGTTTATATTTTATAGGATGCACATGAATTACTTAACAACTAATGTGAAACCCTTTCTTTGAATCTGTATCATTCATGCCCACGGAGCACCTGTCTTTTCATACGTTTCCCCTGCAGCACTTCATTCTTTTTTTCTTAAATATGGAAAGAGATTTAGTTGCTCAGACACACTTGCACGCATGCGCAGACACACACTTGCACGCATGCGCAGACACACACACACACACACACACACACACACACACGGCTGTTTGTCACTCACACAGCAATACTGCATTTGTGACTCATTCAGGCTGTAGCAGACCCAGAGCAACCTCGTCAGCCTTGCTGGCACAAGGCCTCTCTATCCAGACGATTAAGTGTCTCAGTGGTCCTTCTAGGGTTCTGGATCTGGACAGGCTGCTTTGGGTCCTGGCTCGTTCCCCCTCCCTCCCCAAAATCCCCTCTCGTCTTGGTTGAAATGGCTCTCTCTCTCTCTCTCTCTCTCTCTCTCTCTTTCTCTCTCTCTCCCCGGTGGAGGTTCTTGCTCAGGTGCATCCATGTAAAGTGGGGATCAGTTCCAGGGTTGAAACCGTTGCAGATCCAAACCCAGAGTCTTTTCTCCGTCCTACCACTGTGGCACCTCCCACAAAGAACAGTATAGATCTCTGGCAGAGGAAAAAGAAGAACTGATGTCAACCTTTGAACTCAGCAGGAACATTTATATAAACACTGCTGGAGCTACATTTACACAGCTGCACAGCTTCCAGCACATCATGTGTGGTATTTAACAGAAAACACTACAGTTATGTGTCGTAAGTGTGATGACAGAAGCAATGGGTCAGCTCCCTAGCGCCACCTAGTGCCAGAGCGGGAACTGACAGCAGGCCTCTGACCATCCGTCAGCCAGCAATCCCACTTGCTATTGTTATATTACATCTCTGATTTTAGCCTTCATATTATAAACAAAGGCCTTCAGTTTACATTGATTGAGTATTAAAAACCATCTGATATTAAATATGAAACATAATTGGTCATTCATAATAAAGCCCGTCTTGCTGTGTATCAGAGTTTAAGCACTGATCATGAATCCAAGAGGACAGAAGATGAATAAAAAACACATCTGCCTTACACTAATTGTTTATTTTTACTTATAATAACCAACAGAATAATAATTTTCAATAACTCTGTGTGAAGAAGGCTGCAGCACGGCTTTATCAACAACAAGCACAACCCGGGATACGGAAAAGAAAGATCAACGTCAAGCTGCTACAATTCTGAAGCTAGGCAACCTATCAGGACTCTTTCAGGACACGGACCAACAATAAGTAGTAGTACTGATAAGTAGATTGTTGACTGATGATACAGATGAGGGATTAAAAAATTCAAATGTTAAGAGTAATATATAAAATAAGACTACACTTTAATAATAAGAAGTATTAATGACAAACAACAGATGAGATAAAAATAAAACATAATGAAATAAAAAGAAACAGAAGGTGCAAGACAGTAAACCAACTGGGGCAGTCGTGGGGTGGAGGTTAGGGATCTGGCCCTGTGACCGGAAGGTTCGATCCCCAGAGCCGACAGTCCATGACTGAGGTGTCCTTGAGCAAGACACCTAACCCCCAACTGCTCCACGGGCGCCATGGATAGGGCTGCCCACCGCTCCGGGCAAGTGTGCTCACTGGCCCCTAATGTGTGTGTTCACTAGTGTGTATGTGGTGTTGCACTTCACGGATGGGTTAAATGCAGAGATGGAATTTCCCCAGTGGTGGGATCAAAATAGTATCACTTAACATCATATCACTTAACACTTATCATATATAAAAAGAATAAAAACAATAATAAAACATAAAATAAAGACACAGCGAAAACATACCAAAAAGCATGTTAAGCTTAAGTTGTTCATGTGACACCAGAGAGCAAAGTTTTAGAGTTTTCTGTAATGAATTCCAGCTCATCAGCTCACTGGTCAAGCCTAACCGAGAAGCCAGCGTCCAGCTCCTTAGCACTGCACACGGCTCCCCAGCCTCATGTCACCACACCTGATCTTCGACACTCTGCTCAAAAACTGAAAGCTAGTAATCCCTTTCAGAACGGAACGCAGCTCAATAAGCGCTTGTTATGAATTGGTTTAGGCCGAGTTTCTGTTTGTATGTTTTCTTATTCTAAAACGGGGTGTTTTAGGGCCATAATCAAAAATCTCAGCTAGGGCTCCCGAGTGGCGTTGGCCGTGTCATCGGGAGATCATGAGTTCGATCCATGGTGCTACAGCCGTCCGTGGCCGGGAGTCCAAGAGAGCACAATTGGCCTCGCTCTCTCTGGGTGTGTAGGGTGGCCCCCCTTCTCCCCCCATCACTCAACGTGATGCTAGTCAGTGCAGGCATCTGTTAGCTGAAGTAACAGATCTGGCGGTTGGCGCTTTCCTCCGAGTGCGTTCGGCTGTCCCGTGACGTCGTGTGAGTGGCAGTTCGAAAAAGAAGCAGTGGCTGGTTTCACAGGTCTCGGAGGAAGCCTGTGCAGCCTTCACCCTCCTAGTGTTGGTAGCATCATGTGATCATGTCCTAACTAGCGGGAATTGGAAAAACAACGAAACTGGGGAGAAAATCGGGTTAAAAAAAACAAAAAACAAAAAACAAACTCTCAGCTAATTCATGGGCCATCCCTGCTTTTGTTTCATTATTTTACTTGGCAAGATCCAGTGGGGTCAGTGTTTATTGAAAATATGCCAAAACTGCAAAATAGGCACTGAATACTTCTATATAAAAATAATTCTAAATAAACTGTTTTAGGCATTTGTTCTTAAAGCTGCGTAATTGTTTGAACTAGACACCAGACCTCTTTTCTTTCTGTGTAACTGCTGGTCCACAGATTGTTGTTGGGGGTCAGAACACACAATATGTTGCAGTGCATACTGGGGACTGTAGTGCATCTCTGCATGAAATGGGCTAGTAAGAAAAGAGAATTAAAATAATTTCATGGGAATAGGACCGTGTCACGGGCCTGACTTGGCCCGCGGGCCTCGTGTTTAACACATGGGTTCTAAAAGGTCTTAAAAGGTTACAAACACAATACTATGGAGATCATATTCTTTACATGTTAAATGAATGCAACAGCAGCATTGAGACCCGAGGCAGTGCTGTGATGAGGCCCAGTCCAATTTTTTCACTGACCCTCACAAAACACTGCTAAAGTTGACTTTAGTGCTAAAACAAATGAAAATCAAATCAAATCAAATTTATTTGTGGCGCTTTTTACAACGGATGTCGTCACAAAGCAGCTTCACAGAATTCCGGAAAAGACAGAGTTTTAACAAGAACGTAAACCCCTCAGGTGAGCAAGCCAGGGGCGACAGTGGCAAGGAAAAAATGCATTTGCTAAACAGGTAATATTTAAAATCCCATTTTTGATGAAGTCCCAGTTTTACACAATCATGAGGCGTTTGCTAAGTGTACATCTTCCTCGTCCACAGAGTAAAATTCAAGGTTCGGCCCACTGGCTACTTTGTTGTGCCCATCTAAACCGGCAGTCCTGGCGTCGCTACTGTTTAAGATATCACGTTATTAATGGAACAAAAAAACAAATCAGATTAAACAGCAGAAATGACTTCTTCTTTGCTTTGACCGAAAAGGGTTAAACACAGACAGTTGCTCACCACAGGCCTTTGCCTGCTGCACTCCTCCTCTGCTGGGCCAGGCTGTAGATCTCCTGCAGCTGTTTCTTCTGATCGTCACTCAGACACTGTGTCAGAGACTGATACCAGCTCACGTCTGAGCTCTGCACTCCTGTAAAAGCCACACATTGTCGACACTTATTTACTGCAACACAGCACAACAGCAGCGCTAAGATGAACATGTTTGTGTTCTAACAGTTCGGAGTGAGTGCACACTGCGTTCAACTTCTGAGCGGTGTGGGGTAACTGTTGATTTTTGTTTTAGCTACAGTGCACAGTAGACGACTCGGGACAATTTAAGAATAAATGATGTATTATTGTGCTGGTAAGGAGACTCCGACCTATAGTTGAACCTCAGATTGAGGAGGAACAACGTGGATTCCATCCCAGCCGTGGATTAGTGTGTTTTGCCATGTTTAAAACACACAATTTCAGCCATACTGTAACGTATCAATCGATACTTTGGGCTCAAATGCACAACAGCAAACTAGAAAACTTTCACACAAGTCCCCTTTTAGAATAAATAAATAAGTAAGCAAAGAAATAAACAACTAATCCAAAAGCACACACATCCTGTTCAAACGTTCTGCAGTGCTGCTACTGGGATGCAGACGTCCAACACTAATATCGGAGTAAGGTCTACGGATCCGATTAAGAAATCCGATAAAGAGAGCTGGGTTTTAGCTCAGTATTCTGAGTTTGCAGCACACGTAGACTCTTACTCTGATTTCTTTTGGATTTCTCCGGTCTGTGCATGTGTGCAAATAGACCGCCGTGCTGGAAATAAGTGAGCAGCGCTGCCACAAAACGCAGCAAATCACCTTCGGAGCGATGCTGAAATCAACTACATGCTTGGTGAAATGAAGTGTTTAATATTCTTCATCTTCCAGATAATTTATGTATATATTTTCAGGTAAACTGGCAACATTTATTTATTTATTTTTTTTAAAGCTGCGTGCATGTTTTACATTATGTTTCCGTCACGTCTTCTTCTGTGAGTTTATTGGCTGGATTTAAAGCAGAAATCCAATTACTGTCTGACTCATGTAGACCTGGAGTTTCCCCATTATCTGATTACTCAAGTGCATAGAAATGTATTGATAAGATTACTGACAAAATCACATTTTCTGCAGTTATCGGATTATTAAGTGCACATTAATGCACTCATAAATGTGCTAAAATGGTGGAAAGAGACCTGAAGTGCACAAAACCTGCCCATCCATAAGAGAAAATACAGCCTGGTTAGGCATCACTGCACTCCACACCTTCATGCTGTCAACACAATAAAGGATATAGAACAACAGCAAAAAAAACCCCAAAACACTCAATACTAACCAATGAAAAAGAAGGACAGCAATGTTTTCACCACTAATGTTTGAGTACTTTCACTTGCTTTACTCAAAGCTGCATCACTCAAAAATTCCAAGTCTTTAAACCCTTAGCAGTTGAACAGGTGAACTATAATCCAGGTGATGACCTCCTAACACAAAACACCCCCCTAGAATAGACAGCACTTCGGGAGTTCACTTAGAGTTGGCCAGCATAACCAGGAGCTATCATGACAGGCTGTTTTCTAAGAGCACTACTTTGTGATTACGCTATTGCTGCTTCAGGAGATCATAATAATACAGTGCCCATCTCGACAGTGCTCAAGGACTGCAGCTCTTTTTATTACTAAACAACAATTTTACAAGATAGTGATAACAGTGAGCTACAGGCTAGTCTACCTCTGGATGGTTTGCTTGCTTTCAGGAACCCAGCTAAAAGACCTAAACATCAACAGAGGGCCACAGCACTGCTCTCCACCTGACAGAGTATTGATTTATTCCCATCATGCTATTTAAGTGCTCTCCAAATACATCACTGTATGGACAGGATTCGCAAAACCCAAAAGAAGAATCCCACAGCCATACGGCCAGGTAACGTTAGCATGTCTAGATCGTTACTCCACTGGCTGTTTGGGAGTTTGCGTGGATCCAGGCTAATTTTACCTTTATATAATTGTTTGACATCCGTCTGGAGCTGGTTAAGATACACTCCCCTTTCATTTGATTTATTACAAAACATGACCAGCCAGAAAAAAAACACAATAAAACAGCACCTCTAAGCTCTCACAGCGTATACTAGTATTTACAGTATGTAAACAAAGAACGAACCCTGCCAATATGGCGGAACAATCCCATAATGCAGCGCAATGTCTTGTCCATTCCCAAGCTCTGTACACTTGAGCTGATGCTACTGCTAAAACAATATTTTTCCATCATGTTCTCTGCATTTGCCGAGTTATTTGTAGAAGCACGCCTGATCAAAAGTAAACCTAATGCGCCTTCAGGTTTTTAAAGGTGACCTTATTGCTGGTTGCCATGACTTTATTGATGGATATGAACAAACAGATCCTACGCTTAGCTTGGAAAGTTTGAAATAAAGAAAAAAAGTTATTCAGGAAGTTTTAAGACTACTTTTGAGCACTGTAAGTAAGCATGAATAAATAAATACACAATTTACAAACTTACAAACATAGTCGGGTCAGTCAAGACACTGAAGCTATGAGGCTTATGTAGCTAACAAGTAATGGAAGCTTAACCGCCAACCTGAACTGTGCAAACTGCGTATGTAAATGATCACACATCTGTTTCAAACTGCACTGTTTTGTTACACAGACGTGCTAATGCTGTTTCTGCCACTGTATGACACACCGCTGTTGATAAAAACGGACAAAACAGGGACAATTCAGGCTTCATTACGGCTCCTGTTGTTCTCCATGCCACAATATTGCTTCAATCATTCGTTGGCTACATTAGCCTTGTAGCTCATGTGGAAAAAACTAAAGATGCAAACTTCAGACAAATCTTAGTGGCTTGACTTCACTTGGGAGCAAAAATTACGCATATTTGAATAGAATCTTTAGGGGAAAACAAACAAAAACAAACAAACAAACAAACAAACACTAGCACTTACGAAGCAGGGAGGCAGAAAAGAACTGATACTCGTCCTCTCCGTTATCGTAGTCCAGTGGTGTACTGTATTCCTCCAAGGCGGTGCCCTCCAGACCTTCTTCACCCCAGTAATCATCATCGTCATCATCATCATCTTCATCTTCGTTGTCATTGCCACTGGAAGCACTGGCTGGCTGCATGCTGGAACTCTTCTCTCCCACCTCATCCTCATCACTTGGAATCTCCTCTGAGAAATCAAACATCCCAGTGTATTATATAACCTATTTTACAGTCGTCCCACACAGACAATATGCAATCCTATCTATTATACCTACACTGTAGCACAGAGTGGTTACTGTTTTCCAAAAGGAGAGCTGTGCAATTCACACCCCTGTTCCCTTTGCACATCATGTTATTAGTGAGAATGGAAAAAGGCTGCATGGCAACTCACTGAAGCTGAACTTTGGGTTGGCATGGCTAGAGGGGGATACAGGTAAATGAGATGAGGAATTCCAGCTTGGAAAATCACTTCTGGGCATCCGTGACCGCCTTAAAAGTACGTCTGTACACTTGGTTACACAAGAACATTGGGAAGCTAGAGGGGGCTGTAGGGAAACGCAGTGTAATTAATTCCTATTTATTTCAGTCAGCTGCCTGACGCCTCAGGTTTTAGAGGTGGTGATGATAAACCAGTAGACTGAGTACTGCTGTGACTGGAGAGAATGAAATATGCAGAGGTTTAGCCATAAACTACTATTTAAAAAATAATGATGTTTTAATAACAATTAATTAGTGGTGTCAACGGTAATTCATTAACATAGAGTTAAAGCAATACATTCTTAAAGGGCCCATTTCATGGAAAACATGCATTTTTAATGAGTCTGATGTAGTATATAGACATATAAACATTTCTTAGGCTCCGTTATGAGACACAGATGTGTGTCTGTGTGTCAGTGTGAGCAAAAAAAAACCCAGAATCTGACACTTCCGATCCTGATTTGAGGCACTTTCCTATGTGGGAGTAAAATCTGTATCCGATCACCAGCAATGCGACTCAGTCTGAACAGCCAGATTGGAATTCATGTGGTTTTTGCGTCAGTCCAACTCCACATCCGTCATAATTTTGCACTGCTGAGACCTCATAATCTTTCAGGCTGATGTTTCTGTACCTTAAAAATGAGAAGAGGCTTATCGCAACTGCTCCGTGTTCGAAGAGATTTTGAAAGAAACGACTGAATGTGGCCATAGGAGAACGAGGCTTCAAGGAAAAGCCTTAAAGCAAAGTTTAAGAAATCCGAGGACGCAAAGTGACTCTGTCTGAACGACGTGCCTTTTTTTAAACGGTGAGTTCGAACACATTCTGGGTGATGAGCTCCAGGAACGACTAGTGTTTGTTGGCAGTTTACCTCTGGATGAGCCACTTGAAGCAACATGAAGCATTGTGATGATCTGTTCAGACTAATATCGCATATCGATCACATTTAAAAGGTACGGCGAACAGCCAAAAACAAAACATCTGATTTGGCATGTAAACATAGCCACAATGTACCGTCCAGTCCCCAGTCTGTAGTCCATATACGAACACTAAGCTGCAAAAATGGCTCATGTTGAATTCTGTTTTCATGATGCCACAAAAATTCTGGCATTTACACACATTCAATCTATAGCAGTTTAACCCCCATTCATACTGAAGTTATAGGGAGTGTTTCAGCTCTGAGAGCTATCTGAATGAGGCACCATACAGGGCAGCCAATCAGAACAGAGTTCTTGTACATACATCAGTCTTGGGGTGCATTCACACCTCCATTGTTTGATACGGACCTACTTTTTTTTTTCTTTAGTTCGGTCCATTTTGACAGGTGTGAACACCTGCACTCAAGTACGCACTAAACAACTGAACTTTGGCCCACCAAAATTCATGGGTCTTACTTATGATTACTTATTATAAATGTTTCACAGCCCTAACAAAAACAAACAGCAAAAAGCACTGAAACCAATGCAGTAATCCACAGGTACATGGCTCCAGCTCTAGAGGGCAAAAGCTCTGCATGGTACGTTTTCCACACGTGATTCAACCTCTCAAATATAGAACTATTTTCCTCCAGCTGAGAGCCTTGTAATAAAGATGGAAACCACGGCAAAGGCTGAATCCACGCCGGCTTCTTACCGTTCTCATCTTCATCGGCGCCCTGCACCCTGGAGAGCTGCTCGGGCTTGTTTAGGACCCGGGAGGCATAGATGTGTTTGAGACCCAAGAAAAGGAGCAAGATGGAGGGAATGATCTGACTGGCCACACCTTCCAAAACCGCCGGCCTGCTAGACAGCTCCATGAGCAGACTCAGGCCGATGATGCACATCTTACGGTCGTGCAGCCTACACATAGGAACACCACAGACATTACACTACGCCAGGGGTCGGCAACCTAAACGTTAAGAAAAGCCATTTTGTCCTTTAAACAAAAACCAAACCATCTTGAGAGCCACAATATTTTAAATCCATTTCACCGCCGTGGCTCTATATGTCCTAGTATATGCTAATGATCTACTATCGGAATGAAATCACAGACTTAGTTCGCTCTGCTTTAAGCTTCAGCTCAGCTATAGCTGCTTTTCTTGCATCTCTGGTAGGAAACTTTTCCATTCTCCAGCTTCTTGTTTGAACTTTCCTGCTCCACCTGCTGCACCATTTAAGGCAGAATGTGAAAATTCAAACAAGGAGGACGAGAAGCCTTCAACTTCATGATTTTTTAGTGTTTGATAGTTTCTCATTGCAGATTAAACAGATCATCATAACCAGCTGGAGTGATTATAAAAGCAAAAGTCCATCTGTCTCCAAATTATCGATGTTTGTCTTAAATCTTTCTCTTTGCCATTTCATTAGGTCCTAGCAAGGCCAGATTGTCAGTATTGCTATAGTGGTCAGCAGTCTGCACACCAAGCTTAATGGTTAAAAGTGGCATTAACATTAAATTAGCAGTTATACATTAAATGGTCTTAAACGCTGGAGTTATTGTTAAAACTGTGTTGAACGACCAGCAGAGCTTTATTTTATTGCAAAGGAGGATTATTTTAGTTTTGCCTAAAAATCTAATTGTATTGTGGAGCCACAACAGGGCAGTAAAAGAGCCACATGTTGCTGACCCCTTGTATTATGGCCACACCATGTCTAAAAACCTCACCGGAAAGACAATTACTGATAATAATAACTAACGAAAAACAAGGAGGAGCCAGTTATCTACCTCCTAACTGTCAGCCATATTAGTGTTCAGGATGAAGTACATTAGCTTTTTGCATGAATCCATTAGAAAACACAGACCAAGGGCCAAATATGTGACACAAAATTCAAATTTGTAGTTTCAAAAGTGTAGGACAAAAGTATGGAAGCAAGCAGTGACTGAAATATTTCATAATTAACTTTACAAATCCAACAAACAACAAAATTATTGATGCATAGTGGTCACCTTCGCTAACAACTGAATGGGAGAATCCCATGGATAAGATTACAGCTGCCATAAAACAATTTCTAGCAGTAACACTGCACATATCATGCTTTGAGTGCGCATTAGGGTGTAAGAAGTCATACCCGAGGAAGAACTCTGTGTCGTTCATCCACTGGTTGATGAACTGGGCAGTAATGGGCTCGGGGCTGTGAGGGAAGCGGATGTTCTCCAGTGTGTGCATTAGCAGTGAAGGGCTATAGTACAGTGCAGCGATAGCCACCTGCAGACACATGGTGCGTAGCTCTGTCGACTTTACACCCCGCGTCAGCCGCTCCAACACCGCTTCCACAAATAGTGGGATACACTGAGAGACACAAGCATGATCACGCTTCTAAATCTCGTAAAAAAACATTTAAGGGGGGTTGTGTTTAAGTATGCACAATGCAAAAATAAGGCTACGTTCACATTACCTCATCGATCAAATCCGGTCTCTCTGACAAGACGGTTCACGCTCGTTTAGGTAAGTGAGTCCAGATGGTCTAATCACTAATCATCTAATCACTAATCACTAATAAGAATATGTATCCGATCTAGGACCGCATGTGAAAGTGGCTCAGGTCAGATTTGAAAAGACCAGATTTGTGTGTCCACTCAGCCCTGAAAACATCAGAGTCACATGAGGGGAAAATCAGAGTTGTGCCACTTCAGCCTGGTAATGTGAACGTAGCCCAGGACACTGTCTGTTATACACAATGTCTTACTCATTGAGTCACTTTGCCAAACAGCCTAGTCTTAATCCCTGTCCTGGACACCAATGTTGTCCTGTACAGAAAGGAAGTGTTTTTCAAGCTAAACGCCATTTGCTCAGCACAGTATTTTAAACCAAAAGTACAACTTTCCCCAAGTACAACTTAAAAATGTCTGCAGTAATCATTAGTTCAATCTTTTTGTATTTACTTGTACTGTTACCACCTTATCTGCTCGGCTGCTGTTGCTTTGTGCTAAATGTATAATTCCGGGGGAATTATAATTTTGTTCCTCACCCCACCTGACTGTACTGAGGAGCACCAAAGCTTGACTTGGCTGAATTTCTACTCTACACCTACACTGGGCTGACTACATGGTTTGCAACTGCTGTACAGAGTCTTTTTAATGCTGTTTTCCATGCCCATCTGGCAGACTACCAGACTCTCCCCCTGGCTGACCTGGTCAATGCCCCGGCCACGACACTGTAAAATGATGACCTCCAGGAGTTTGGCAGCATGGCACTCTGCATCCTCCCCTGCATCGCTTGTTAGGACCTGAGGGTCAGAGAGCAAGAAAGCTCAACAACAGAGAACATTCAAAACAGACAGTTTCAGGATTTATAGCCTGTGTAAGCCCACCTTTTTGCACATGGTGTAAATGACCTCCAAGTGTTTGGGATTGGAGAGTAAGGTGTCCGTGTCCACAGTTACGTAATTATGCAAAAGAGGCATCATATCTGCAGAGACGCAGCAAACGCATCATCATGGTCATGATTAATACAGTAAAAACAATATATTGACTTATTCAATCATAGCTTTGAAAATGCATTCATTTCTTTATTTACTTTTTTTTTTTTTCTCAAAACAACCGAACTGAAGTTAAAGGGGACATTTTTACACAGTTTTTTAGTTTTTACAAAATGTCTACAATATTTAATGGTTAGGCAGTCATTCAGAGTGGTTTGATGTGAAATGGTTCATTGTAGAGAAACGTACCAACTCAGATTTCTTTACAGTGGTGGAGATGGGGGTGCGTTTGTACTATTTTGCCTTAAAATGCCCTGCATGCACCTCTCCACCCTGCATGAATTTTAAAAGTACTTTTAAGGCCAAATCCTTGGCATCAAGGTTTTAGGCACCAGGCAACGTATATGTGAAATGTAAAACTTTTCTGTGATGGAGATTTTAGAGGAATTAAACACATAAGACTGGTACCCTAACCTCTGGTCGTGGGCTGGAGGTTAGAGTACCAGCCTTGTGACCAAAAGGTTCTATCCCAATCAATCTCAAAGCACCCTTCAGCAAGGCACACAAGCCTCAATTGCTCCTTGGGTGCTGTAGATAGGGCTGCCCACTACTCTGGACAAGTGTGCTCATTGCCCCCTAGAGTATATGTCAGGGGGTGTGGGTGTTTCACTGAATGAACGGGATAAATGCGATTAGGCAATTAGTGAATTAGTTACATAAATATTTACATATTTATTTCTTTTAAATAACAAATTTTGGTCGTTGTTGCCCATCTAGCTCCTCTCTTAGTCACGGTCATTTCCACTGCAGAATCTGTGGTCAATACGACTTTGACCAGGGCTCTGAGAAAGACAGAAACTTTCTGGCCGGTACAGAGTCAATAACGCTCGTTAGCTTGGTCTGTGATGGAGTTTGGTCCAACCTGTGAAATAGTCGAAGCAGTCGTGCTGGAAGACGTCATAAAGCACCCCCAGCAGCTGCCACATCTGAGGGGAGATAGTCTGGCAGGTGAGACCAAAGGCCAGTGACAGAATCTCCTCATAGAACTCTGAGGCAGACAGAGAGACAGTAAGAGTGGGTGACGCCTTAATTTAGACTCTAGATTCTGGCATCACCTTCAAAGCAATACAAGAATATAGGCCTACAGTACCAGTCAAAAGTTTATCATCCAAAAAGACTTCACAGAAATGTTCTCCTTATCTTTGCTTTGTTACACAATTTAAAATAACAGTGAAACTACTGATGCACATTCATGTAGATTTAACACACCAAAACCCAAAAGAAAGAATTCTTTCATATATAATATTCGCCATTTTATTTATGCTTTGGAATTAACATAATAAAGCTGATAAAGGCGACAATCGCCATGTAGGGAATGTGAACTGACAGAGAACTAGTTGACTCCTTTAATTTGAAACTGCCTGCTACATAATAAATGTTAAAAGTTGTAAAATTACAAAAGAATTTCACGGCTTAGGCATCTAAAGCTGAATTTCAGAGCTCCACGACGACAACGGAAAGCACCTTTTAAAAATATGTAACGGTTGTGAACGTGGCCTTGATACTCCTGCCGAGCAGTCTGGTGCTTCTAAAAAAGTTTCCTTATGGAAATAAACACAAACATGGACATCAACTACTTATATCTGATATTTATTTTTAAGCATTTAGATCAAAATGCCTACATTCAATTAGGAGTGTCCAAACTTTGGACTGGTAGTGTAGAAAAAGTGCAAGAGCACCACCATGTGGCCAAATGTACTGCATGTTAAACTTATTGCTGTCATTATATTATGTACACAGAAGCAACTCCACAGACACACCTGCCATACCTATGATGGGCTTCTGGAGCACCAGACCAATCACCTGCAGGCAGATTCCCTCCAGCTGCTGAGTTATCTATGATGCAAAAGAGAGATACTGTGTATTTGTGTCTAACGGCTGAACACATTCAGTCTACAGCCAGTTCATTTCATTTTGCTATCTCAGTGCGCAAACACACCGATCAGGCATAACATTAAGACCACCTCCTTGTTTCTACGCT
The DNA here is from genome assembly GCF_015220715.1 of Pygocentrus nattereri. Classification (NCBI taxonomy): domain Eukaryota; kingdom Metazoa; phylum Chordata; class Actinopteri; order Characiformes; family Serrasalmidae; genus Pygocentrus; species Pygocentrus nattereri. The sequence goes on from NC_051211.1 coordinate 49,455,871, forward strand.
CATTGTCCATTTTACCAGCTCCACTTACTGTATAGCTGCACTTTGTAGTTCTACAGTTACAGACTGTAGTCCATCTGTTTCTCTGATACTTTGTTACCCCCTTTTACCCTGTTCTTCAGTAGTCAGGACCCCCATGGACCCTCACAGAGCAGGTACTATTTGGGTGGTGGATCATTCTCAGCACTGCAGTAACACTGCTGTAGTGGTGGTGTGTTAGTGTGTGTTGTGCTGGTCTGAGTGGATCAGACACAGCAGTGCTGCTGGAGTTTCTAAACACCTCAGTGTCACTGCTGGACTGAGAATAGTCCACCAACCAAAAATATCCAGCCAACAGCGTCCTGTGACCCCTGATGAAGGACTAGAGGATGACCAACACAAACTGTGCAGCAGCAGATGAGCTACTGTCCCTGACTTTACATCTACTAGGTGGACAGACAAGGTAGGAGTGTCTAATAGAGTGGACAGTGAGTGGACACACTGTTTAAAAACTCCAGCAGCACTGGAGTACAGTGCTGTACCTGATCCACTCATACCAGCACAACACACACTAACACACCACCACCACCACGTCAGTGTTACTGCAGTGCTGAATATGATCCACCATTCAAATAGTACCTGCTCTGTGAGGGTCCATGGTGGTCCTGACCACTGAAGAACAGGGTAAAAGGGGGCTAACAAAGTATCAGAGAAACAGATGGACTACAGTCTGTGCACCTATAGAGTAAATGGAGCTGATAAAATGGACAATGAGTGTAGAAGCAAGGAGGTGGTCATGATGTTATGCCTGATCTGTTTATGTCTGCATGTAAATACCTCTTTGTGGTCCTCCATGACGGTGAGAATGGTATCTATGGTGCTGAGAATGCCCAGTGCCATCACCGTCTTATCTTCACTCTCCTCATACTCCTCACTCTGCAGAACCTTGCTGAAGATCTCTGCCTGCACAGAGGAGACGTTTATACCATCAGCTGAGCACATGTTCTGTTTTGTAGTGTGGTAACTCTGACAATACTAGTAAGAAGTATGAGACTTTAGAGAAAAGCAAGAAATTAAATCATATACATTTTCTTTATATTAAGAGATATGCAGACAGACACAGTACCAGGTTCTGAGTCATGTCCACTGCAATCACTGCCACTTCTTGGTTGTATTCGCAAATCATCTTCTGAATGACACTCGTGAGATCATCGTTCTCCGTCTCCTTGATGACGTGCAGCAGTTCCTGCATGACAGGTCTGATGAACGGCCTGATGTAGATCTTAGCTACACACATGACAGAAAAGAAGCTGTTTAAAGCTCTAAAGGCAGCCAAACAGTAGTAACTAAACAAGCTCACTGAATCACTGAAATAAGTGCCCAGAGTCTAGGCCTGTCATAATTATTACATAATCGCCTCGTTGAAATGACTGAAACTGATCGTTATTATCCACAGTTCTTGGCTTTCACAACTGAGTGTCGACGTTGCAAAAAAAAACAAAAAACAAACAAAAAACAACACCAGCATGTCAATTTGGTCTGTTTTTATCCGTTGGGTTGAGACAAATGAATATAAGTATATAAAATGAAGCAGAAAATGTGTTTGAGACGTCATGGGACTTAGAAAATAAAACCATACTGACTCAGCAAAGAGATGCCTACGTTGACCAGCTGAATGACTGGGGCGGAGAGGGGGGGCCATCTTACCCACCCAGAGACTAAGGCTAGTAATGCTCTCTTGGAGTGCCAGCCACAGATGCTGTAGCATCACCAGGGATCGAACTCACGATCTCCTGATGAGAGGGCCAACAGTTGCACCACTTAGGAGCCTGGAAAGCTTTTTAATAGTATATAACAGCTGTGATCGTGGTTATCCACAGTTCTTGGTTTTCATGATTGAGTGTCAACGTTGCAAAAAAAAAAAAAAAAAAAAAACAAAAAAAAAACAGCATGTGAATTTGGTTTGTTTATATCTGCTGGATTGAGACAAATGCATGTATATAAAAGGAAGCGGAAAACGTGCTTATTGAGACGTCATGGGTCTTCGAAAATGATAAAACCCCTAAAAAAAGCTTGGGGGCAGCCGTGGGCTGAAGGTTAGGGAACCAGCCGCTGGTTCCCTAACCGGAAGGCCACTGGTTCGATCCTCTGAGCCGACAGTCTGTAACTGAGGTGCCCTTGAGCAAGGGACCTACCCCGCAACTGCTCCCCGGGCGCTGCGGATAGGCCAAGTGTGCTCACTGCCCCCTAGTGTGCATCTTCACTAGTGTGTATGTGGTGAGGATGAGTTTGATTGCGGAGGTGAAATTTCCGTTGTGGGACTATTAAGGGTCACTTTACTGACTTGGAACTATTACAACTCTAAAGGATGACGGTGAGTAAAGTTTGTTAATCTGAGTTTGAGCTGTTTCTGTCTTCAGTTGGAAGCTACTGGTAACGGCAGCTAGGAAGCACAAGTTGGTCACTAGGCTTGTAGTTCAGTAGCAGCAAACCACAAACAAAAAGAGTCATTAATCATAATTATTTATGCAGCACTTAACTGCCAGCTCAAATGTCATGTTCACTACTATTTGGGGTATGAACTGGGGGGTTGGGGGGAATAAGTCCTGCCTCTTTGCCCCTCAGATGCCCTCTCGGTCAGCATGTATAGTAATTGTATGTTATATAGCCCTTCTTCAAGATCTGTTTCAGCAAGGCTTAGTGCAGCCTTACTCTAGCAATAGAGCTCGGCTTGGTTGCATGAGCTTCACTGCACTTGAACACCCCCTCTGGTTCAGTTCCGGCTACCTGGGGAGAGTAACTCCAATCTGTCGTTTATGCATCCATCACCACTGCACCGGAAATGCCATTAATAAAGCATAATGTTTCTTTAAGAAAGTGTACAACAAGCAAGCAGACAGCAGTAAGAGGCACTAAAAACCTGCCAAACCAAGTTTCTGTTACTGTTTAAACCGATTAAAGCGATTATTCTAGACTCTCTGGAGCTCTAAAATAGAGCTCTAACTCACTGGTAAAGCTAATTTTTCATGGTCATCTTGGAAAAAATGTTTATGCTGTCATTTTTTACCCTTGAGTCCCACCCTCTAAAATATCTGTGCACGAGCCTACATAACAACGACTTAAATATTCGAAACAGAAAACACCCCCCCCAAAAAAAACAAACAGAAATGTTTTCCTCTTTTATTCTATTGTTATTAAAAGTTAAACACACACACACACACACACACACACACACGTATTAATATATTATTGTGTATGTATTAATATGTTACTGTGGAATTTTTTTTTTTTTTTTAAGTATAATTTTTGAAATAATATTTGAAAAAGAAAATGTGTCAATACTTCGGCTGTGAATTGATGAGACTAACCTTGTTCCTGGTTGCTGACCAGAGTCTGCAGAGCAATGGCTGCTTCCACTTTGACGGGCATCTCCTGGTCAGCAATGAGGTCTTGTTTGACCAGCTCCACAGCGTTTCTCAGGACCAGCTCATTGTGGAACTTCAGAGGGCTGAAACAGTGCAGAACCCAGCAGGACTGCACACAACATAAAATACAGCACAGCGATGCCGGCCTTAGCACACGCAGTCACTGCATCTATATAGCACCTTTTACACAGGAAGCCAAATGAAAGCCAGCACAAGAAAAAAAAAATAATAAAAAAAACTTAAAATAATAAAGAAACAACAAAAATTATTGAACACTGGGGGGGAAAACGGAATCATAGTACATAAAAAAAAAAAAATCAGCATGTCATCACACAGGTGGTTCTACTCACCCTGGCCCGCAGGTAACCCAGGTTCGAGTTGAGCAGAGGAAACACATAATTCTGTAACATGAGCTCCATCTGATCTCTGTATACTCGCTTCTGCAGACGGACGGACGAAGGGAGAGGGAGAGAGGGAGAGAGAGAGAGAGAGAGAGAGAGAGAGAGAGAATGAGAGAGAGAGAGAATGAGAGAGAGAGAGAGAGAGAGAGAGAGAGAGAGAGAATGAGAGAGAGAGAATGAGAGAGAGAGAGAATGAGAGAGAGAGAGAGAGAGAGAGAGAGAGAGAGAGAAAATGAGAGAGAGCATATGCTTTGTTGATATATAAGATCTACTGAGAACAAACTTAAATATGGCACTTGTCAGGATTATTTGTCTGTTTATCGCCACAATTTCTTTTTATTCGCTGCGTAAAAACCTAAAATAGAAAATGTGCCATAACTTTTGCACAGGCCATATTTTACACTCCACTACCCTCCACCCCAACGTTAAATTTGCTCTCTGTTCTCTGATGACGTGTTAACTTACGCTCACTTAAAAACCATCAACAAAACGTCGTCTGACCAGGGGCGCCTAAACGTTTAAAAACAACTGTGCTCTGTAAATGCTCTCTAAATGGCCTTGATCATGTGGCGGATCAAGCACAGTGTTCGATCTCAAACCTTTAGCAATGGGTCAGCTAAGGCTCCAATGACATGCAGTGCCCCATCCTTCCTGCGGGGGTCAGCGTTGGGGTCCATCAAAATGTGATGGCAGAACTCCATCATCTGAGGAAGGACCTGATCCAGAAACAAGAGGGGGTCAATGCTCACGCAGAGAATATTATATATCAAAACTAATCCACTTTCACCTGCTTATTGCAGTAGTCAGAACAAAACCTTGTATCTCCAAAGTGACAACTTTACAGGGGAAAGAAAAAACCATACTTTAATGTAAGTCAATGGAACCAGAAGTTTTTCCATGCCGTTTTGGGTCGTTTCTTTTGGTCCACTCATCATGAAACTTAAACACAATGTAAAGGGCAAAAGGGAAGTTTCAAATTATCTCAAAAACTGAAAAACGATAAAAATGGAGATGCGAGGGTTTTTTCCGACTGTGGTGATATGTAGATATGTAAAGGAATCCATAGCTGCTGCGCTCACCTCCTTCCTCATCCTGGACGCTTTGCATAGTAGAGTCTGGGCCGCAGTTGCGGGAAACACGTGGTCATCAAACATATCTGCAGCAGAACAACTAGAGCACTTCAGCCAACAGGTCAAAACAAGATCCTTCAACGCACCAAGCTTTTAACATTTAACATTGAACATTTCTGTGGTTGGCTGACAGCCAGACGTCGGTCAGGCTTCTTTAGAGGGGTATTTGGATGTTTTTCTGCATAATTCATCGTGGAAATTTAAAAGTCAGTCAGAGTGGTTTGGTTTGTAATGCTCCGTTCTAGAAAAACTTATGCCAGAACTGTTCACAGTGGTGGTGACAGGAACCAGATGTGCGAACAGTTTAATGCCATTTAAAACTCCCTCATAGAAAGTTATCGCTGTTGTCGGAGGAAAACCTCGTACCTCCAAAATGGGAACTTTACAGGAGAAGGAAAAAACCCTAATTGACTTTTAATGGAAGTCAATGGAACCAGACTTATTTCCAAGCCATTTAGGGCCGTTTCTTTTAGTCCATTCATCACAAAATTTACACTCATTGTAAAGGGCAACAGGCATCTTCAAATTATGTCAAAAAAAAATGAGAAAAATGGAGATAAAATATTTTGTTCCGACAGCAGCAATATACATGAAACAGTACAGCGAGTGAGTGAGATGTCTGATGCCTGAGACATTGTCTTATGATAGTTTTGATACGATTTGGACCTTTTTTTTATTTAGAATAAGTTAATGGGGAAAAGTACATGCTGGGTATTGTAAAGCAGAAGAGTCCCTGAAAAAAACACTTTGCTTTATATTTACAACAATTTTATAATAATCAGCCTTACACATACAAACTCAGAAGACATGAGGAGGTTCTTTTGATTGTAAATAAAATGGCTGTATTTGTGTTGCAGGAATGACAACCCCTGGTTCCCATCACCATTAAAAAAGGAAAGAAAAGGTTAGTAAGTTTTCAGTGCGCATTCAACACCAAACCACTCTGAATGGCTGCTGACAACAACTGGATTATGCAGAAAGGTGGTGGATTTCTCATTTAAAGCGAGATTTTTGTTTCTTTTTAAGATTGAGAGCCTTAATTAGTCCCACACCTCCACATTTAACCCATTCATGCAGTGAAAGACCACATAGACACTAGTGAGCACACACACACTAGGGTGTGAGCACAATTGCCCGGTGCGGTGGGCAGCCCTATCTGCAGCAGCTGGGGGTTAGGTGTCTTGCTCAAAGACGCCTCAGTTGCGTACGGTCAGCTCTGGGGATCAAACCGGCCACCTTCTGGTCACAAGGCCGGTTCTCTAACCTCCAGCCCACGACTGCCCCAACTAGTTAGTGTCTCTGAAAGCTGTGCTGACACTTCACACTGCTGTCCGTCACAGTGGACCAAAGTATGTTACGCTGCTCTGAACAGCTACGCTAACATGCTCAAGTAGTCACACACTTTGGTCCATTGTGTTTAATTTCGTTCTTTCTTTCATTCATTCTGATTTTTCTTTCTTCCTTTGTGTATTTTTTGCTTTCTTTTGGTTTATTTTGTCCTTCATTACGTCTCTTTATCGTCTTTATTTGCTTCAACATTTCTCTCGTCATCTTCATTCTTTCGTTTTTCTTCATTCTTCCTTCCCTTTGTTCTTTCTTTGTTATTCTTCCTTACCTCCTTTAGTCTTTTTCATCCTTCTTTCTTATCCTTCCATTTTTCTTTCCTTGTTTTACCTCCTTTTTTCTTTCCTTTATTCAATCTTTGTTTTTCTTCCTTATTTCTGTCCTTTAGTCTTTTTCGGTTTTCCTCTTCTTTCTTATCCTTCCATTTTTCTTTCCTTCATTCTTTGTTTTTCTTCCTTCTTTCTTTGTTTTACCTCCTTTTTTCTTTCCTTTATTCAATCTTTGTTTTTCTTCCTTATTTCTGTCCTTTAGTCTTTTTCGGGTTTTCCTCTTCTTTCTTATCCTTCCATTTTTCTTTCCTTCTTTCTTTGTTTTACCTCCTTTTTTCTTTCCTTTATTCAATCTTTGTTTTTCTTCCTTATTTCTGTCCTTTAGTCTTTTTCGGTTTTCCTCTTCTTTCTTATCCTTCCATTTTCCGTTTTTTCGTGCTTCTCCCCCCGTTTTTCGTATTTTTTATGTTATTCTCTCCGATTGTCATTACAATGAAAAGCATAGAATTCTTTCAGATCAATAAAATATTAGAACTTTGATTTATTTATTGGTTCACTGGGCCGTTGAATTTGTTGTGGGGTCCTACAGGATCTGACAGCAGTGTAGTAGAGGGTGGACGATGTTGTGGAGTTTTGGTTTGGTCTTCAGTCTATTAGACCTAGGCTTGAATCCAGTCTTGCATCACCTCTATTAGTTACTCAAAGTATCACTGCCTTGCAGGTGTATGTGTGTCCTCTGACCCTTTGACCTCTGCATTACCAGTTACTGCTTTCTCAGATTCAAAGTTCACATTCAACTGCAGGCTTTGTAAAGCCTGTGATTCACACCATGCTGAGGGGTCAGCATGAGGTCCCATTAGATGTTAGCTTCAGCTTCACTCACAGCTTCAGCACAAAACTAAAGACTTCAAACATGTCTTGCCTGACGAACTCCATTTGGAAAGCTGTGTAAATCTCATTGCTTTAATATTCATTAACTCAATTTTGTTTACTGATTTAACGAGAGGGAGGAAAAAAAAGGGATAAAACAACAGAGACAGATGGACGGGGCTTATAAGCGAGAGAACAACAGAAGGAAAGAGATGGCAGAGAGACAGAGAAGGGGAAAAAAAAACACCACTAACTGAATTTCATGCGAATGTACTCGTATGGATCTTCCTGCCACAGCTTTTCATCCTCATCCTTATAGCACATCAGAGGAAACACCACCTCCTGAGTGATGGTCTGGAAAACAGAGAAACAGGGGCACTTAAAAGCAAACAGAAGTCATCAAAACAGCGTATCTGTAATACAATATTCACTGGTATATTGTCCTCCAGCGTACAGCGCCACTGCTCATTCAGACCTGCATGTGTGGCTTCATCTGCTTCCACGTGATGGAGTGAGAGACGCTCTGGGTCAGGTAGTTCAGAGTCTGCTGTAGCACGCGTGGACTCACGTACTGTTTCTGCCTGTGCAGCTCGACCACCTTTAACAAGACCTGCAGCGGTATATGATGACCGACTCATTCCACAGAAATTTTCTTTTTTATTTTCATGCAATTGAGCTCAATTCTTCAGCCCCAGCTTATTCAGACATTGCAAAAGACGCAGCAAACCACATGCAGCGCTTACCTGCTGAATTCCAACAGTGTACGTCTTCAGAAAGAAATCCGCAAACTCGAAGTATTCCTTTGTTACATTGCCTGGGCTTCCATACCTAAGGACGGGAAACATTGTCATGGTTTGTGATATCATGATACGGTACTAGTGAACAAAAGAGCATAGCATGTGTTAGAAAATAGACGTAGTGTTCTAAATGTAATTAAAAGCAGTAAAGGCTGTGTCCCATTTGCATGGCCCCCAGGCTGCATTTGAAGGCCGATTTTGAAGGCTTCTGCATATACGGCCGAGAAATGTGTCTCTTTTCCATGGCAACGAAGGATCCGACAGGTGGATCCTTTGCCACCCAACATATCCTGAGGTTCATTGCGTGCCAGCGAGGATTTGAAAAGATGGCGAGATCAGCAGAGGCACGAATGGTGACTGAGGAGTCACTTTAAAACACACGTATTGGGTTTAAACTGAGCTGAATAGCCAAGGGAAAAGCCAATGTGGTCTGAAGGAAAACTTCTAGTAAACTGCAGTGAATCATCTCCAGCTCATCTCCAGCTACCCCATGAAAACATAAAAAACTAAAATCAAACTTTCTTTTAAAAAAAAAACTTTAAAAGAGCTTGACAGGAGCTGTGTTTCATGACGCAACGGTAAGGGTGGGAACAGCGGTGCTGTGATGGAAACAAGAAACTGGCTGTAGTGCAGACCGCTTCATTTCGGTTCAGCCTTTGTGGGTCTACGCAACTTTTGAACGACTTGCCTTCGTAGACCGCGTCCTTCTAAGGATGCAGTCCCTGAACTGGGACACAGCTAATGTGTTGGCGCTTAAACATTTAGGGGATTTCTGTCCTTGAAAAAACCTTTTCCGATGGCTCTTGGAATAACAGCACAGCAATCTTCATTCACTTCTATAATCCTGTATTTCTTCAGGTCTTAACAGGACAATTCCCAGCTGTTCTGACCAATATAACTCGAATATTTAGGCTGTTTGAAAAACAAGTCATGCAAAAATTGCCCCAACACAGTCTCACAAATTCACATATTTATTCCCAGTGAGCTCTTAAGTTTCATCCAAGAAGACTACAACTTCCACAAAGCAGTGCAGCAGTCAGTGACTCTCACCTGTGGGTAATAAAGGACAAAAAGCGGTGGGAGTTTGTCCTTGATAATTATGCACTATTCATGTAACCAGTGCTGACCTTTTGGGCCACGTCCAAGTGCAAGATGGACGACAAGGCAGGAGAGAGGAGCGTCGCCTGCCACTATTTACCAACATGAAACTTCACAGTGCTTAAAGGTAATACAACAAACACCCACAGAGAAGCAACTGCGGGTGTGGAATCAACAGCATGTGAACATGACCTGCAAGCAGAGTTAGGATTGTCCACCAGGATGTAAACTGAAAGAAACTACCATTCAGTCAATGTTTTTGGAGTGTGAAGGATTTGGCGATAAAGGCTCCGCATCAGCAGCTCAAACAGTTCTTGAAACACAAGTGAGCTGCTTTTCTGTCAAATGTTGCAGCTGGACAGCGAACTTTATCAAGGAAAGGTTTACTTTCCACCTAATTTAGGTGTGTGATTAGCTCCGTCTATGTAATATGCATCAGATGTGCTTCTGCACTAGGCGTGTTTTCTATGTTTATTGTCAGGACGGAATCAGCAGAATAAAACAACGGCACAGTGTAGCGCGTCTTTATATAGAACATGCAAAGGTTGCAGCATTTGTTTATGCAGATATGCATGTAAAATAAGTTCATGCCTTCTGTACTCCTGCCTTCTACTGCTGGGATAGGCTTCGTTGTTAGCTAACTGGAAATCAGGCATTTGTTTTTCAGGTCGCTAGTCTATTACACTCAAATTTACACCAGTCACTTGTTCAATAAGCCAACTAGTCACTAGTACAGATAAACCTAAGATGAAACCGAAGAATAACAAAACTGTGACGTCTGCATTTGTTTACCATCAGATTTGACTGCATTTACATTTATGCCATTTGGAAGAGGCTCTTATCCAGAGCAACTTACAATTAGATCATTTTACACAGGTAGGCGAAGGTGGTGTTAGGAGTCTTGCCCAAGGACTCTTATTGGTATAGTGTAGGGTGCTTGCCCAAGTCTACAGTGTAGAACGCAGAGGTGTTACCCACCACACTATACCTACCTGATTGCAAGTTTGATGAAGAAGGGCTGCTCTTCAGTGATTCAGCATTCATGGTAGTTAGTTATTTTGGAATTTGTCAGTATATGTGTGTCTATGCTGTGTGTGTGTGTCTGTGAGCCATTCTGGATGTAATTTATCATTTTTTGAACAATCTGTGTCAAGACGAGGGGAATACAGTAACATCTACTGTCGTGCCTCATGTAGTTTGAAGCTAAACCACTCTGACTCTTGACTATGTCACCAAGAATACTACTTCTGAATCCACAGAGTGCGTGAGAATCATTATTTTCACTCAGAAATATTCTTGTGCTGATGAGGACACGGATTTTTATATGTAAAATTCATTTGATGCGAATGGGAAAATTCTAACGAGAAGCTGGTGAATAGCTGACTTGAGCTGCGTATCCCTGAAGAATTAGGGGTGGGCCATAATCAATAACAGTCCCCCCTCTTTAAAAGCACATGATGCCCTAATTGTAACTAAAGCCCAGCAGTGAGGAGCTGAACTTCACCCTCCTCTGCTGTCACTGCAGACTGTCAGGGTCACCTACAGAACAGTGCTTGTAGCCTGTTAATGGAGTAATATAATATTACTATGTATTTGAGGGTCACATTTTGCATGAGCTTTGTTCCAAAAACAAGGGGTAAGGGTAAAAATAAATGTGACTGGGCCTTACAGCGAGCTGTGGGAGCGCTCGGACCAATAACACACCAAAACAGCTATACAAACATTAAAGAATGAGATTTTGTGTAGTGGGCCCTTATGAAGTCAGAGCTATTCCACATCCCGAAATAAATCTGCTGAAACTGCAAGTTGTTGGGCTAAAATGCAGCATTTCAAAGGGTCCATAATAACAACATCATGTATTTTGTATGGTACAGCTTATTACTGAATATAATGGAATTAAATATGTCTAGTTTATAAATGAGAACAAAACATGTTACCTCTCAAACAGTCTGGTGATGATGTGTAGAGCCCATTTCTTGCACTTCCACCAAATTAATTCTGGCCGATCGTCTTCATCCACTTCTAGAGTCTCCTACGAGCCAAAGAGGGAAACCAGTGAGGCTTCAAGAATGCTATAATATCTACAGTTCACCTCTTTTATTGCTTTTATTTGTCTTTCTCCTTCGTTCCTTTATTCATGATCTATGGTAATACACTGTTGGTAATACACTTTATTTTGTGTGAATTTGTCGTGATAAATGAGACAATAGATATTTCTCCAAAATGACTCGGGATAAAATCTTGCTCACACGCAGCGTACAGTACTGTGAAAGGCAGACAGTCAGACACCCTTCATTTATTTATTTTAGAGTCAAAACCATCATTAAGTACAAGTTATTAATTTATCAGGAGATATTTCTGAGGTTACATGCAAGATACGAGGTAATCCACCTGCACGAGTTTCCAAAGCTGGAGTTACAGAGAACATAAGACGGAGAAAAACCTAATGACACCAAAAGTGCCCCATCAGGTAAACTGCACTTTCATCTAGCGCTATGGGTCTGAAAGGATATATAGCTTCGACATTATGTTTAGTTGTTGACTTCCTCTGAATACATGCTTATGCTTTGCTTTTCCATATGCTGAAAAAATTTTTTACTTATTAGCCATTTTGCCTTATTAAATAAAAACCTAATAAAACCTGCCCAGTTAAATGAATGAAATGTGAACTTTTGCACAGTACTGTACCACTTCTGAGATATGAGCCTTTCTTATGACAACAATAATATGCATAAACATAGAAAAAACAGCTTACTGGGGGGACATCCCGATCCACGACTGCTCTTAGGATCTCCATCCACTGGGTCATAACTGTGTTATTAAGCAGCTGGAGAGGCAGGGAATACTATATACACACACAAAAACACACACACACACACACACACACACACACACACACACACACACACACACACACACACACACATTTTGCATCCTGAACTATTGGAAACACCACCACAGAAACACAACCAGCAAAGCAATATTACTGTAAAATATCCAGTGCTCTGGCAGGTTACAAGGACTAAAGACTTGGATGGCACACAATACACACTTGCACAAGTGCGTGGAATATCTTGAGGATCTGCTTCTGGATGAGTACAGAGAAGACCGTGGCATCGGGCAGCAGCTGGGTGATGAGCTGCTGGATGCGGGGCAAGAAGAGCTGCATAGCGGCCAGCAGTGGAGCCCTCTCCTCCGCCTTTCTGAATCTGCCAACAGCAGCAACAACATACTACTACAGGCACTGCAGACAGCTCTAACTGCTACTTTTATGTACCAATAAATCATCAGTCCAGCAAAAAAATAAATAAAAATTTGTCCCTTATCCCAAATGTGGTCAATCAGCCAAGACATGTTTGGTGTCCAAAGTCCCACCAATAAATCTCAAATACACTTGCTCAAGTGGTTTTTGACACCAATTAGCATCTTGTACTCCGCAGCCTAGATCATCAGACGCTCGCCTCAAACTACAAAGAGTTCTTGAAGTGCAAGTATTCCTCGCTTTTTTAATAGTAAGAGTTTGTATTTTAAAATGTGCATTTAAAACATGCTGTGGAAACCTGGCCTGTATCACAGGAAACTGAATTTTCATTTTTATGAAATAAGAGAGTTTGATGTGGTATACGCACACTTAACACTGTAAAAAAACCACGTACTATTCACTTCCCAATAAACACAGCCCATTCATGGAAACTAAACTGTACCTTAAATGGTGCAGCAATTACATTCTCAGGCACCAATTAAGGGGGAAAATCGTAGAAAAATCGAAGGTGAGAGAAACTATTCTACTTTTATGGAAAAGTTTCCTGATGGAGATGCGTGAAAAGCAGCTATAGCTGAGCTAAAGCAGAGCAAAATAAGCCTGCATTTCCCTTATATTGTATTTTTTGGCCTACACTAGTACATCAGCACATACTGAGACACATTTACAGCCGAGATGGTATAATGAACATAAAACATTGTGGCTCACAAAGTGGTTTTTGCTGAAAGGCTAACATTTGGACAGTCGTTAGGGAATGACTGTTAGGGAACTGGCCCTGTGACCGGAAGGTTGCTGGTTAGGGCCCCAGCGCCGACAGTCCATGACTGAGGTGTCCTTGAGCAAGACACCTAACCCCCAATTGCTCCCCGGGTGCCATGGATAGGGCTGCCCTCCGCTCTAGGCAAGTGTGCTCATTGTTCACTAGTGTGTGTATGTGGTGTTTCACTTCATGGATGGGTTAAATGCAGAGGTGAAGTTTCCCCGTTTGTGGGATTCCCCGTTTAAAAAGTGTCTCTTAACTTAATCTTAATTTGGGTTGCCGACCTCTGATCTATGCCATGCAGTTTGCACAGTGCTTACTGGGGGGTAAATGCTTCCCTCACCTTTGAGCTACATTAGCCTCAGTCATCCAGTGCAACATTAAAGAAGCAAACTTTGAACATCCAACAAGTCTCGGCTGATTGGCTACATTTTCACCCCAAAGTATCCCTTCATCTTACAGAGGAGCACCTGCCCATCTTCAACTGCTACTTCTATATTCCATCAAGTGCAGCCAACTAAAGTCACCCATGGTAGCGGTTGAGCGTTTCAATTCCCAAGTTATTTGTTTGATTGCCGAGATATTTGAGAATATGTAAGACACAAAACACGCAGAGCACTCACTCATAGGTCTTGACGAGCTGATAGAGCGCGAGGAGGCTACCGTACCAGCTCCCACTATTCTGCGACTGCAGGTACAGGCTGATCTTATCTACGATGCCGGTCCAGCGGCCAGGGAAATCATGCTTTATGATAGTACGCAAGCAGACAGTCAGCTGGGCTCTGACAACAAAAACATAATGCTTTATGTTCACAAACACACAAACAGAAAATAAGTCACGCTCAGTATTCTCTGTCAAGTATATTACAGTGCCATATCACAAGCTATTGACCTACCGTATGGACTCAGGGCACTGAATAATGGCCTCCACCATGTTCTCTCGGATCTGGCCACGGTCATTCTCATGGATGTTAAAGGGGAAGACGACCTCCCCCAAAGAGGGCTCCCGGTCCTGCCAGTACTGGCTCACCATGTTCTTCAGGTAGATGGCAGCTGTGGCACAAAGACAGCACTGTAAACACCTTTTCTCCAAAAAACTAAAAAAAATTTCACATAGCAAACAATTTGTGAAAATTTACACAACATCAGAGGCATTCTGCAATCGGGCACCGAATTAGAAGATATGGGTCATTGAACTAGCCTTTTCCATGCTATATTATATTATATTATATATAATACAGCTCTATGAGGGGTTCTCACCTGCCTGCCGGACAGGAAACTCCACCTGGTCCGACACGATGATCTGCAGCAGAGTTGGAGCAAAGTTGATAATCTTGTAGGACTGGAAAACATGAGGGAACACACAGATTATACATAAGATATGATGGCGGTAAGATTTTGAATGCCATTTTCGGTGCTGTTCTCTCTATGATTTTGGAACGTATTAGTTATTGGGGGCAGTCGTGGGCTGCAGGTTAGGGAACTGGCCCTGTGACCAGAAGGTTGCCGGTTCGATCACCAGGGCCGACAGTCCATGACTGAGGTGTCCTTGAGCAAGACACCTAACTCCCAATTGCTCCCCAGGCGCCGTGGATAGGGCTGCCCACCGCTCCGGGCAAGTCTGCTCACTGCCCCCTAGTGTGTGTATTCACTAGTGTGTATGTGGTGTTGCACTTCACGGATGGGTTAAATGCGGAGGTGGAATTTCCCCGGTTGTGGGATTAAAAAAGTATCACTTAACTTATTGTGTCACTTCTATTATTCTTTTTATTTTACTATCAACTTTTACTCTTCAACTAGTGCCAAGCTGCTGTCTTACATTTTCAATGACTATTTATTTCACTAACTATGGTTTTTATTTATTTTATCCCCATTTGATCTGGTATTTACTAAGTTATTATATTGTTGCAATTTCATTGATTTTTTTTACTTTTTAAAAATGTGATGTTTTTACAACCTGATTTATTTTTATTCCGTATTAGCTCAGCTACACTGTGAATGAGTGTCTTCACAGAAAGACTACTGCTGCCAGCTAAGGCAGTGGTCACCAACTGGAGATCTAAGTTTCTACCGGCTTCACCTCCAACCCTCACCTCATTCAACCGACTCAGGACTTCTAAAGGCAGTAACTAGATACATCAGGTGGAGTTGACTAGGGCTGGAGGTAAAGTCTGGTCTCCAGGAGGGAGTTGGTGAACACCGATTTAAAGGTTACCTCACACTGGATGACAAGCTCAGAGTCGTGCAGCAGGCATTACAAAGCACAGCTATAACACACAGGAAGTGTTGCAGAAAATCAGTGGAAAACATTAAGCTTGAGCTCTTTTTATACTCTATATGTAACGACTGAATGGAATAAAATGTCCAACACAATTAAGTGAATGTCACGTTTTCCAGCGAAACTGAAAAGTTAAAAGCAGGCAACATCAGCTAAGCCCACTTCTCTAACTAAATGGGCTTAGGAGTCATTTATTCAACTTTATACAACAGTTAGTTCCGGCCACGCAAACTGATTGGTTGAGAGGCGTTCTGATCGTGCTGTTATTTCACCATAGCAACACGTTTCATCTCAAACACTAGCCATTTGAAAGTTTTCATTTCTTACTTTTCCACAAACAGAAAACAGACACTTAAGATCACACTTGACTGAGAGCTGATTTGGTGAGACTCTGAAGATGAGACGACACTAAATTCCCAAACGGTCATCACCACTGAGCAGCTTTTCAGTCAGCAGGTGTGACAGAAGATCAGCTGAACAACCTGGAATCAGCCAGAAATGAACCCAACACCATTCATCAAACTAAAAGGACTGTAAGATGCTTTACAGACCGGCTGGAACAAAACAACATTAATACTGATCTAGAAAAAAACTGACACATCTGAGCTGAACCTGATATTGGGTCAGTCTTATGGCTCAGCCTGATTTGGTCAGACTCTGAAGATCCGACACTTTTGGCGAATGGTGTTGGGTTCATTTCTGGCTGATTCCAGGTTATTTAGCTGTTCTTCTGTCACAGCTGCTGATGGAAAAGCTCAGCGGTGACGACAGTTTTGGAACTTAGTGTAAGGAGCTGGAGAGCGAACTGCCGGCTGTGCAGCGAGTGGGCGGAGCTCGTTACTCTGACGTAGCAACAAGCTGCTTGTTAAGGAGCTATAATTTGGTGGAAGGAGCTGAACATTAAAACATATTAAAAGCCGTCTTCACGGCACCAGTTTATTCATTTCTCACTTTATTTATTTAACTGTTGTACAAAAGCAAGAGAACACTCCATGTTCTCACTATAACAACACAGCTGTGATGATCTACGGTGACCAAATCACAGCCGTGATGCTATATGGGATAACACTCCCTGTCGACACTCCCGGTCGCGTTCTATTGCTTAATTGGGGGAATACTTTTTGAATAATTTTAGAATAACACAAATTCACATACTAAATTTGATTAAAACCAATGCAAAATATAAAATCTTGCATTGTAGGCCGATCGTCAGAGAATGCAGCCCATATTAACTTGATTAATATCAAAATTTGTCCAAGTATTGCCATCATCTCATACAGTGTAACAAGCAATAAACTCATGAGATCTGTGTTATCTTAGGCCTTAACTCTTGCTCTGTAGCACTGTGCATCTTGAAGTTAAGTTAACATTATTTTTGTTCATCTAATTTTGTGTATAACTAAACTCTAATTTATTATAATAAATCTAATTTCATGTAAAATACAGCGTGCAGTGGACAAATGCAGGGCAGCAGAAAACATTCAGCCACCTGAACTGACCTGAACCCAATTTTCACCCAGACCTAGAACTATAGGCAGATCATTCCAACAGGCCTCCTGCCTCTGCTGGAGGCTTCGTTTGGAGGAAGCGTTTATCTTCTCTAGAAATGCTGTTACAGCGAGGTCATCATTTTTACTGTCGGTGTGTTTTAACAGGCGCTCAAAGTTAAAGGCGCATTCATTTTCACTACCGAGCCGGATAAATGCTTTTCTGATGAGATCTAAACTGGAGAAAACTGCTTTCATCTTGTGGTGAACACACTTCTGTGTTTCATTCTAGTGAGGCGGCACTCAATGGAGCGGCAATCCAAGCAGAAAATATGTTTCTCTCCACCCCTAAAGCAACTGTAGTATGGCTGGGTGCCATGTATGCCTCAGCCTCGGCAGCATCAGAGGGATTATCTGAGTATTTCTTGAAGGGGAATTATGTCATTTTTTCAGAAATTCAATTGTTGAGATGTAAACAAAGACATTCAGAATGCTTTGGTATAAAATTGTTAACTGTAGAAAAACTTCCAGAGGCTGATTTTGTTTACAGTGGTGGTGATAGGAACCAAGGGTCACAACGACTACAATGCAAACATAACCATTTTATTTACTATTTACCTGCATGTACCTCTCCACCATAAATAGATTTTTTTTTTTTAAATATATGTTTTAAAACACTCAAAACTACACTACATTTCCAAAAGTATTCGCTCCTCTGGCTTCACTCACATATGAACTTGAGTTACATCCCATTCTTAATCCATAGGGTTTTATATGATGTTGGCCCACCCTTTGCAGCTATAACAGCTTCAACTCTTCCGGGAAGGCTTTCCACAAGGGTTAGGAGTGTGTTTATGGGAATTTTGACTATTCTTCCAGAAGCACACTTGTGAGGTCAGACACTGATGTTGGACGAGAAGGTCTGGCTCGCAGTCTCCAAAATGTCTTGGTGCTGAAGCATTAATTTCACAAATGTTGTAGAAGCAGTCTGCAGGCCTAGGTGCTTGGTTTTATACACCATGGCCATGGAAGTGATTGGAACACCTGAACTGAATGATTTCGAGTGAATACTTTTGGCAATATAGTGCATGTTAAACAATGCCATGGGCATCAGGCAACATATTCATAACCATTTTGTGTAATATCTCACCCGGATTTGCATTAGAGCCATGAAACTCCTCAGACGTCTGGTTCCTATCACCACTGCTGTGAACAATTCAGAGTCGAAAAGCATCTCCAGAAGGGTGCATTTCACATCAAACCACTCTAAATGATTCTGTTTACTTCATAACCATTTATTAGTGCAGACATTTTGAAAAAATGGTGGAACTGCCCTTTAAACATACCTTTGTAGTTAAGGTTGTAGACTTTGAATGTCATAATGTTTCTTTTCATTTATAAACACTTTATCCTCAGTAAGAGTGTAAATTACATTATTGAAAAGGTTTACAAAGAGCTGATTTACAAAGAGCAACAATTACAAACTACTATGCAAATTATGTATAATATTGAGTAGTATATTATCACTGTACCTGCAATTTTTATTATAGCCTTAAACAGTCTATCGTAATGTTATTGATACAATGCCAGTTTTAAGAAGAGAGATTTTGCCTAGTAACATGGAGATTGTGGACTCCTGTGACAGCACGGCCACAAATAACCGGCAGGCTGGTGCCACAAACAATATACATTGTTGTCGTTGGGACAAAACCTCATATCTCCATTTTGTTGTTTTTCACTTTTTGACATTATCGGAAAAAGGCAGCTGCCCTTTATGTTGTGTCAAAATTTCACGATGAACAGACCAACAGGAGTGGTCCAAAATGAATTGGAAATAAATATTTATCCATTTACCTCAATTAGAAGTTAAGAACGTTTTTCCTCGTTCTGTAAAATTACATTTTTGGAGATAGGAGGTTTTGTTCTGATAGAGGGCGGCATGGTGGCGTGGTGGGGAGCGCTGTTGCCTCACAGCAAGAAGGGCCTGGGTTCAATTCCCCGGCCGGGTGTGGAGTTCATATGTTCTCCCTGTGTCTTTGTGGGTTTCCTCCCACAGTTCAAAGACGTGCAGCCAGGCTGATCGACCATGCTAAATTGCCCCTAGTGAATGTGTCTGTCTGTCTGTCCTGCGATGTCCAGGGTGTATCCTGCTTTCCACCCAATGGCAGCTGGGATAGGCTCCAGCACCCCCCGCGACCCTGAGGGAGAAGCAGCTTAGAAGACGTGTGTGATCTGATGGAAGGGATATGCTTGTCTTTTTAGCCAAAAAGGCCCAAACCTCAATATACTGTATACCTCAATTCTAAACAACTGCAATTTAAATTGCAATCACAATCACGGTCAGAAAAATCGCAATCAGCAATTTTGCCAAAATCATTCAGCCCTAGTAGAAAACTGACCTCTCCATTTTTTTCCATTTTTTATGTTTTAGCTAACTTTTAAATACCAGTTGACTTTTACATTGTGTCAAAATATGGAAAAATATCTTATTGCATTGACATATTAAATCTTTTTTCCCCCCTTCTTCTGTAAAGTCACTATTTTGGAGATACAAAGCGACAATACACCCAGAGCTCTGAGCAACCAAGACATGTTAACACAAAGCATCGAAAATCGAACTGAACATTGAACTCAGACCCGAAAAATTGTATCAAACCCCAAAACACATGGGAAGGATACCATCAGGAGCCAGCTACTCAAACTGGGAGTGACAGCCCATGCCCATCACCCCGTGGTTAACGGCTCAGAGGCAGAAACCCGTATTTAACCACTCATGTGGCCTAACATCGCACTGACCCAAGTGACCTGCCATGGTCATTATTCATGGGAGCAGGCTGCAGAGGTCTGAAGTGCTCTGCACACTTACAACCCCATTTCCAAAAAACTTGGGACACTGTGCAAAATGTAAAAAAAAACAAAAAAACATGCAATTATGTAAAACTCATTTAAACTCTCCATGTCATTGAAAATACTACAAAGACAACAGATCAAATGTTAAACTGAGAAAGGTTACTGTTTTTTTTTTAAATACATTGCTATTATGAATTTGATGCCAACAATATGTTCCATAAAAGTTGGGACGGGGACAACAAAAGGCTGGCAAGGTTGTATTATGCAAAACACCTGGTGGTTGATTGGCAACAGGTCAGTAACATGATTGGGTATGAAAGAGCATCTCAGAGTCTTTTAGAAGTGAAGATGAGGTAGGGTTCACCACTCTGTGAAAGACCGCACCATCATATAGTGCCACAATTCAAGAATAATGTCTCTCAACATAAAATAGCAAAGAATTTTCATCGTGTACGGTACATTACATCATTAAAAGACGCAGAGAATCTGGAGAAATCTCTGTATGTGAGGGACGAGGCCAAAAACCAGTATTTGCTGGCCGTGATCTTTGGGCCCTCAGACAGCACTGCATTAAAAACAGACATGATTCTGTAGTGAAAATCACTGCATGGGCTCAGAAACACTTCTGAAAACACCTGTCTGTGAAAACAGTTCATCACTGCATCCACAAATACAAGTTAAAACTCTAAAACACAAAGAAGAAACCAAATATAAACAGGATCCAGAAATGCACTGGATATATATGTATATATGTATATATATATATATATATATATTCAAAAGGGTTCCATATAGAACCGTCTATAGCACATTTATGCATGCTTTCCAATCACAACCCTTTAATGATACAAAGAACCCTTTAATCATGCAAAGGCTTCTTTGAGTGTTTATGGTTCTATATAAAACCGTTTTCTTTAGTAAAGAACCCTTGAAGAACCATCTATAAGAGTGTATATAGGACTAAAAGGGTTCTTCTGGGGTTACAATGTCAAGCTTGTAAATAGAACAGCCCTAGAATCCAACACAACCCATTCTCCACTGGTCTGAAGATCCACTTCTCCCTGCAAAGAACAAATGATCCATACAACTGGTTTTATATACAACCTCGGGCTCTAAATCAACTCGTTGAATCGACTGAAGAAGCATCTTTTTGAAGTGTGTGGGTAAGAGGGGCTCGGCTCGGGGTCTTGGTCATGCACGTCATGCAGACGGACAGACACAAACAGCCCGATTTCTACTGAGGAGACTGTAAACAGCTGAACTCACAGCACACACTTGGTTCCTGAAGCACAGGACGACATGCCTGTAAGCGCTAATGTTCTCCTTTTACCACAGTTCCCCTCGTCCTTCCTCCAGCACGATGAGAAGCGTAAAACACGAACAGCCTGGTTAAACCGCCTCATCAGACAGCGGGGCTGTCCCAACGCTTTGCGTTATCACGTTATAAAAACAATCTCTGCTTCCACTCCTCGCTGCTGTAGTTAGCTCATTCACAGGCTTAGCCAGCTAGCAAGCCACACTGCAAAGTCCGGGTAACCGAGACGGGGGAAAATGCCACAACTGACACGAAGCAGAGCAACCGGGCAAAGCGGAAAGTTTGATCCCTGCGTGGCCGAACCGTCTGCGCGGAGTAACGGCTGTGGGCAGCCGCTCGCCGCCGAACACAAACAGAGGTCTCCTCACCTGGTTCAGCTCATTCTCGGCCGCTATCCTCAGGTTCGGGTCTATGGTGCCTTTCAAGGCCTGTATGATTCGGTTGGGGTCCATGGAGGCCGGCAGAGCGGGCTGATCGTAACTTGTGAGCGACGGCGGAACCGACCGGGCTACACGGGGCTACAGCGGGATACCGCGGTCTGCAAACGGCCGCTGGGCGACTTCCACACGGTCCTGCCCCGTTTACCGGCAAGGGGCGGCCTACCGCCGCAAAAAAGGATAAACACCAACGGTTCACGACAGATCGGTGGTGTCATGGAAACGAGAGGCCAATCGGAGAAGCGCTGAGTCGGCGGTCAGAGGAAACGGCCGCCTGTGTAAACACTTTCTGGAAAATCGGTGAAAACGTCGTTAACTGAGGGTTAAAATGTTGGGCTAAAGACGGTTTTCCACTGTTTTGTGTTAGGCAAATGACGAACAGTGTGTCCTCTTAAGCTCCATGGGACCACCGGTGGTTCCAAAACGCACTTCATAACCTTCATATTTCATAAGCTCCGTTCAGAAGCTGGGCGTCGTGTGAGGTTGTAGCTCTTCTCTCCAGTCGAATAGACGGTGATGTCATTTTAAACCCTTATAATAAAAGAAGCTGAACTCTCTCTTTCTACTGAAAGTCGACCCGTTTTCCCCTCAAATCTGGTCCATAAACTATAAACAGACGGCGTCTCTTCAGTGATCTGCTCTGTAAAAATTACTTTTATAAAATAAGACAAGGAGCGTTCTAAGATTTTTGGTTTTCAGCAGTAAATTGTAAGCATAAAGAAGTATGTGTGATCATAAAACACGTTCTGTTCATCTGAGGGCCTTTTACCAAAAAAATAAAGTCATATTAAAATGTACATTTATTTCATGCAGCTACTGAATAACTGGCCTTACGATTTAGTCAGGTCAGTTCAGATGGACAAACCAAAATACACCCTGGAGCATATTAATATACATCATCTAAGCCACTTCTCCTTCTGGGTCACAGGATAAGTAAAATAAATCAATATAAAACTCAAACAATTTAGATCAAATGGAGCTTTGACATTTTTACTCTTATACTCATTACCACAATATGCACACACACACAAAAAAATTAGGACACCCCAAAATTAGGACACCAATAGTCCGCTCTTTATTAAGAAATGTTCACATATCACTGTCCAATCTGGCTTGTTTTTCTGAAAAAGAAAGTGATTTAATTGCAATTAAACAAATTAACATTGTTTTACTCATGAAACAAAAGATATGAACAAAAATGTGTATTATAACGGAGGAAAAAGTTAGGACACCCTACCCTCGAATAACTAGTGTTGCCCCTTTGGCTGAAATAACTTCAGTGAGACGCTTCTTGTAGCCATCAACCAATCTCTGACATCGATCTGAAGAGAGTTTGCCCAACTCCTCAACGCAGAATTCTTTCAGCTGTGAGATGTTTGAGGGGTTTCTTGCATGTACAGCATGTTTTAAGTCACTCCACAGCATCTTAATGGGATTAAGATCCAGACTTTGACTTGGCCATTCCAGGACTCTCCACTTCGTAGTTTTCAGCCAGTCCTTGGTAGATTTACCGTTTTTTTGGGTCATTGTTGTGTTGCAGGGTCCAGTTCTGCTTGAGCTTTAACTTTTTTACAGATGGTTTCACATGTTCCTCAAGCACCCTCTGATACACAGTAGAATTCATGGTGGATTCTAGGATGGTCAGCTGGCCAGGTCCTGCTGCAGCAAAGCATCCCCAAACCATGACACTTCCACCGCCATGCTTCCGTTGGTACGAGGTTCTTTTCTTGGAATGCTGCATTTGGTTTATACCAAACAGGTCTTCTGTTCTGGTTTCCAAATAATTCAATTTTAGACTCATCTGTCCAAAGAACATTATTCCAGATGTCATGGTCTTTGTCTGCGTTCTCTCTGGCAAACTTCAGTCTGGCCTTAATGTTTTTCTTAGAGAGCAAAGGTTTCCTCCTTGCACACCTCCCATGAAAATTAAACTTGTGGAGTCTCTTTCTGATAGTGGAGTCATGCACTTTCACATCAACAGTGGCAAGAGCCGTAGGTGCTGTAGGTCCTGTGATGAAATTGTAGGATTTTTCATGACTTCTTTTAGCATCTTACGGTCTGCTCTGAGGGTGAACGGCCAGACCTGGGCATGGTCACAGTTGTTTTGAACGTCGTCCACTTGTAATCAATTTTCCGGATGGTGGAACGGCTGATGTCAAAGTCTTTTGAGATCTTTTTAAATCCCTTATCAGACTCATAAGCAGCCACAATCGTCTTTCTGAGGGCCTCAGACAGCTCTTTGGATCTCACCATGGTGCTGCACACCAAACTAATTTTCTGAGATTAAACAGAGCAAGCCCCATTCAAAATGCTGGGTAACGATGTTCTGATCATGTGCACCTGATGTACTACACCTGTGACTGATCTTAACTATTTTAAGTGGGAAAATATGAAGGGGTGTCCTAATTTATGCCTCACCAGAAATTGCATTCTTTTTAAATTACATTTTACAGAAAATTGTAAAAAGGCCTTTCTTAATTTTTAATTGTTTAGTCACATTACTTGGATCCCACGGTATTGTTAATTCATATTAAATATCCACATGTCCAAATATGTAAAAAAAAAAATATATAAAGGATTTCAGAGGGTCTCCTAATTTTTTCACATGACTGTGTCTATATATATATATATATATATATATATCACTCAGGACCACCTGCAGCTCAATGTGATGAAGACAAAGGAACTGGTGGTGGACCTGAGGAGGGATAAGGCACCGGTGACCCCTGTGTCCATCAGGGACACTGTGGAGGATTACAGATATCTGGGTGTGTATATTGACAATAAACTGGACTGGGCTAAGAACACTGACGCCCTCTACAGGAAGGGCCAAAGTCGCCTCTATTTTCTGAGGCGCCTGAGGTCCTTCAAAATCTGCCGGACATATGCTCAGGATCTTCTATGAGTCTGTGGTGGCGAGTGTTATCCTCTATGCTGTTGCATGGTGGGGAAGCAGGCTGAGGGTGGCAGATGCCAACAGACTCAACAAACTGATCCGCAAGGCCAGTGATGTGGTTGGTGTGGAGCTGCACTCGCTGACGGCCGTGTCGGAGAGGCGGACGCTGTCTATGCTGCAGGCCATTATGGACAATGGCTTCCACCCACTCTACGACACAGTGATGAGACACAGGAGCTCATTCAGTGCAAGACTCCTTCTACCGAAATGACCACAGAGCGCCACAGGAGGTCATTCTTACCTGTTTGCTAAAAGGTTCTACATACAACCATTTACATTCTCCATCAATCTGAAGAATAATTTCACCATGCAAGGAACCATTTAAACATGAAATGATTCTATATAGGAACATAGTTCAAAACAGAACCTAGGGCCCATGTTTGAACCCAGGACCGGTTGGTGAGGAGTCTCGCCACTTCCTATTTCCCCCATTATATCAACAGGACAGCTAAACAGCAGAGGGCGCCCACGAGGGAGTCCTTAGTGAATGGCTAAAAACGAAAAGTTAAAATAGTTTCTGATCACTCAGCCATACGGTTTCTTTAATTTTAGAAAGTAGAAGGATGTATTTCACTAAAAAACAGAGAAATCTTACCCATATATTTTACTACAGCAAGCGTGTTTGGGGCAGCAGGGGGCGGGGCTTTACTGCGAGAGCGTGATGATTGATTGGCGAGCGGAGCTGCTCATTGGCTGTTTGCGCTCACTGACGTCACGGGACTACATGAGGCGCCGTTTTAAACTCCTATAACTCGAGTTTAAAAGCTCTTAAAAATATCACGGCGGTGTTAAAATGTTTTATGCTGCTCTGTGTGCAGGAAACGATCGTATTCTTTTACATTAAAAATGTTTAAGCATTGATAAACTAAGATTTTGCTCAACGGCTCCATATCAACCCATTCATTTTGGACCCCCTCGGAGCGCCCTCTAGCGTTTGAGAAACCCAGAAGAAATTGCAGAGTGGAAATTCTCTCTACAGGTTCTCTGTGAAGAACCCTTAAAGAACCGGGCTTTTGTTTGGAGAGTGCTCAAGGTGGCAGCAATGCACATTGTCGTCTTCAATCTGTCATAAAACCGTCGACAGAACGCGGCAAAGATCGCCAGTTAAGGTAGAACCAGTGCTCCGGCGGAGAACAGGCGCCTGTCGCCAGCTTGCTGACCGTGAAGATGGTTGTCGGTGGAAATGTCTTCGCCCTGAACACTTTCTGGATAGAGACGTCTTACAAAAACGTATGAAATGAACGCAAACTCGCCATGACAGCAAATTAAAGTAACGTTAATAGAGGCCTGTTAACGTAAAGTGTTCAGTATTGTAGACCAGAGCTTAGCGAGGCACGAATTACAAAAAATATGCTACCCTGTGTCATTTTTATTTTTACTGAAATGTGACTAAAAAGCGAAACAACAACAGCTTAGCACAACTAACGTTAACGCGTGGAAACGCTGATGAAAACGCGGTTCAGTGCTCTACCCTGTGTTGTCCCGTCTCTCTTGCCGTACTGTTGTCATGGGGAAGTGTCATGGTGGCTGCGGACTTGGTAGAGCTCAAGTTCCGATGTTGGTTTTGTCCATTTGTCGCTGACGCTGGTCAGAATGGTCACTTCGAGCCATAATTAGTAAGTCTGTCAAGTAATTGTTTCCCATTCTGTTGATCCGCGGTGTTATAAATGTAGACGAAGCTGAATTCAGCGGCTTGTTCGCCAGCGTCTTTGTACATTTCCCCGTTCCACCTTAAATACGGCAGCGGTTACGTTCTGGTTACAACCCTGGCGCTGTCGAACTGCTGCGACATTTAAGGTGGAACGGCAAAAAATCGGGGTAGGAGGCCAACTTCAGGCTCGTTTGGTCTCATTTCTGTCCGCAGGCTTTAGACATCATGACCGAGGCCCTGCGCGACGAGGAGCTGCGGCCCGTGCCGAAGGAGAGGGCCATCCTGGAGAGCTTCTTCACGCAGCTCGGCATGTTCTCGTTCGACCGGGCGAAGGACTACGTGGAGAAGGAGAAGGACAGCAGCAAGAGCGCCGGCGCTATCTGGGCCTCGCTGCTGGCCGCGCTCGCCCACCTGGCCGCGGCGGAAAAAGCCTACCACAACATGACTTTCCTCGGGCAAAAACTGGGTGAGCTTACAGCAGAACTTCTCCGTTTATATACGTAATATCTCGAAATAACGACATTTTCTTGAAATATAGCCTTAGTGATTAGCTATTAGGGCTGTCATCATCATGACGTTTTAGCTGACGATTAATTGTCGTGTAAATATTCCGATTAACGGTTTATTGTCTTTTCTTGTAGATTGTTTACATTCAGGACAATCATCAGTTTAAAGTCGTCAAATTGGCATATTATTGATTCATGATTGATCATATTATGATTATGATCCTGATATTAACACATACAGGCAAAGCATCTCATACTGCGAGGCATACATATTAAAAACGTTTTTGTTTTCATGATGAAGCCCAATGACGTCTCTGTGCTTGCACTTATATCTTTTATTTAGGTTTATTCATCTCAGCTCATCGTGCCCAATTCAGTTTGTGTGCTGTGCCACTGTGATGTTTATGGAAAATGAATGTAGTCGCCTTAAATAATTGCAATCATCGCAAATATCAGTGATTTAGCTGATTATGTAATAACGGTGACAGCACAAATAGCTGTAATGAGTTCATTTTGAGATACTGTGTCAAAATAATGAGATGTTCAAGTTCAAGTAATTATTTTGATATATTAGATCTTTAGGAGGCACCATGTTATTATTTTGACACGCTGAGTCATGATTTCGACATAGTCAGTCGTTGGAGAAGATAAGTTTGGTTTTGTATCTCAGTTGCTCAAACTATTGAGAAAGCGTCTTGAAATGTTTACTTTTGTTCTGAAAAATATTGACTGTCAAAATAATGACTTATGTCAAAATACTGTAAAGATTATGACTTACTATGTCACAAATAATGTTTTGGTGTCTCAAACTACTTATTTTCTCAATGTTGACTTACTATGTAAAAGTAATGTTTTTTTTTTTAAATCATATGTAATTCATCTGATTACTCATCTTCTCAAACTGCTAAGTTATATTACATGATAAACATTATTCTGACATAATAAGTCAATATTTTGAGAAAATAAGTCATGTTTGAGCACCAAGACATTATTTGACAGTCATTATTTTGATATTGACTTATTTTCTTAAAATATTGATTGTTTCAGGATACTTTGGCACTGGGCACTGTGTTTCTGAAAACTGTGAAATATAAATATGCTTCTCTCTGAAGTGTGAAAATACTTCTAGAAATTCTTCGAAGGGATTCACTACACAGTAATATCCTAACTGGTTAGTATAGGGTAGCGAGTAATGTCCCTGCCTTCTGTACTGTAGACTGGGGTTCAATGCCTGCCTGGGTAAGAACCCTACACTAGTCCTTGGGCAAGAGTGCTAACACTGCCATTGGTTACCTGTGTAAAGTGATCGCTCTGGATAAGAGCATCTGCCACATGCCATAAATGTTTAGCTTATGATGACCAGACATATCGTTCAATTGACGTGTTCTTAGAAAACCAGTCAGAAAACTTAGTTAGAAGGGTCCACATCATGGAAAATTATATTTCTTCACTTTTTTTTATTTTTATGTAGTACATAAACATTGTCAAAGTTTGCTCCCCAGTCCATAATTAGAAAGAGAGAAGAAAAAACATCTCCTTTTTGTGAGATCACAAAACAGCATTTCTACCTATTAAGCCAAGTCGTTTGGCTCCACCTATTCATGTTGAAGTTATAAGGAGTGTTTCCTCCTGAACTGCTTTTCAAATGAGGCACAATAGAGGGCAACCAATCAAAACAGAGCTCCTTTAAATCTAACAGCCTGTCTAATTCAAAGGGGGTAAAGAAAGGCTGAAAAACGGCAATGTGAAGAAACACAAGCATCGTGAGTGGACTTGAAGGGACAAAGCAAAATAATAGAAAATGAAGGGTGTGGCCCCTTTAAAAACTTATCCTGTGCTGCTAACTGCTCGGTGATGCAGGCAGCTGTTTTTGTACAGCAGATGGCACCAGAGAGCTACAGCACAAAGATACTGTAACATCATCGTTTCGGCACACCTCCCGTGGAGCTGGCAGCCTGGGTGTCATTATGTGTTACTAATGAGAGTCCCGAGGGGAGACGGTCACAGATTTGTATTCATGTGCTGTTGTGTTTGTTTTCAGGTGGTCAGTCGTTCTTCAGCAGGAAGGATTCCATTAGGACAATTTACACATCCTTACACAACGAGCTGAAGAAGGTAGTATCTATGGGCCGTCACCCCCCCGGGGGCTCCAGCCCTTACCTGGAAGAGCTGCTCTCCCATCTGTCTGAGCAGCTGTGCCACTTCACGCAGGCCAGGATGGAGATTGCCGACCTATATGAGAAGATGCACTCACTCAGCAGCCAGAAAACGGTCAACTCTGAGGAGCTGGTGAGCACGTTGGAGAGTATCATGCAGAAATACAGTTCCAGGTCAGTACAGAGTAAGGGCTGTGGCTTTTTGGAGTACACTGTGAATAATATGGAGTATTAGTATTGTTATATAATGTGGGACATTTGCCTAAAGATGTCATTTGTCATGTTATGTAATATTCTGTAGTGCAGCTTTGCACCTCTCAGCCTCGTCTATTTGACAGAATTCAGTTTTGTGTCCTTTTTGTGTTTTTGCCCATCGGTATTCTCTCACTACAAAACTCAGCATGCAAGTACATAATGCACCCATTCTGAGTGCCCCCATGTCAATAAGGACTGCTAGCATGACCACTGATGTGGAAGGTAATAATAAAAAGACATTATATTCGACTTTCTACAATGTCGTATTACAGAAGAAAATCTTAATTTAGGAATCTTGTCTTGCAGCATCCTAAGTTAGGAAATCTCAGTTTACTCGATCGAAGTATGTAATGAAGTTAGTTAGCCAGACAGCTGATGTTAGCCACCGTTACTGAGGTTAAAAAAAAAAAAGGTCAAACGAAACTAAAGCGTGGTAACCTGAAGGTTAAGAACATTGTGGCGGCGTTTGTTTATCAGAGTCGCTGCTCCACAGTTTGTTTAATTTCCCAAACGCTTCAGCCGAGCGCGCTGTTATTCCTCCTAATAAACAGACCCCTGTTCAGCTCTGTCTCCTCATTATTCACCACCATCACTGTAATATTTTAGCTGACGAGTTTTTATCAGTATTAACACAGGAAGGTAATAAGAGGGGACGGTGGAGATCGTGTCTGGAGTGTCTGGCTTTTAAAACGCTGTTAGAAAGTCAAAGCAGTGTTCAGTGTAGATAAATGTAACATCATTATGCTGGTTAAGGTGAACTGCGCTGCTTATCACTGCATAAAACCATAGAAACAGACGGTTAAAACAGCAGTTAAGACGCTCTGGGGTTTGTCTTAAAGTTAGGACAGTATTTAGGAGATTTAGTCTAGTTCGGATGTTTCTGTAATACTGTTTTCTTATCTGAAGATAGTGGATAAGATTCTGAACTTAAGAACCTCTGTTCTTAGTTCAGTTCTAACTGAATTGTCATGGTGACTAAACTGATAATATTTAAGACTTAAGAGGTTTCTAGACTAGTGGAAAAAACACAAACATGCTGGCCTCAAGTATCGCCCCCAAAGTTCCTCCCACCTTCATGATGCATCATCCAAAAGGGTAGTTTCCTAGTCTTTAACCCGGAAAATCTGACGTTAGAGACTCCTTTGAAACTGCTATAGGAGTTAAATAGGCATAGAAAAACAGTGAATAAAGTCAGAGTAGGTTGATATGTAATGCTTTATGTGGAGAAACGTACCTGTTTGGATCTCTCTATTTTCTTTTACTGTCCAAAATGACCAGTGAACCTACATGCATCTGTACTTCTGTAATATTTCAATCAAACCGCTCGATGATTTTGTTTGTCTTAATTTAGTTTTGCTGAAAAATGTGGAATTCACCTTTAACAGTTGCTCAAACTCTCTGACTGCATGACCTTCATGCTGAAGTTATTGCTTCTCTCCTGCTCACATTGTTCTCATTAAGGTCAGTGCTTAATGCAGCCTTTTAGAGAAGAGCGGAGATGTGTAGTGCAGAAGTATTGGCCATGGAGAGCTTATGTCTGAAGATCTCTGACCTTATGGCAAGTACATGATTCTCTGTAGTGTGTCTGTCTGAGACAAACAGAGAGAGTAAAGGGAGTTGGAGGGAGATCTGCAGACGCCCAGTATTTTTGCTGGCAGGATCCATCACTTCCTCCCATGGGAGGTGTTCCTCTCTCTCGTCTCTGGGTCACCATGCGTGGGCTTTCCTCTGACTTGGCTCAGGCTGTCTGTTCTCTCTGTCTCTCTCTCTCTCTCTCTCTCCGGGTCTTTGCTCTCGTCTTCCTTTCAGTTAGCGGAGCTCTCTCTGCTGTTTGTTCATGTACTGTCTCAGTAACATATGCTTTAGCTGAAAACCGTTCAGATCGCATAAATGACAGCATGTAACTAAAAAGACATTTCTCTGAAATATCTAAAGGTCTGGCTCATGTAGCTTCTGACTGTATTGCCAGTGGTGGACCATGAATATTACAGCAAAGCGTTCAGGGCCATAATTATCAAAACATGATATAAAAATAATGAGAACCTCTACGGTAATGCAAATCTCAGCACTCCCCAAGGGTCTCTAGTAGGATGTGAGTGCTAAGCCAATGCTGGTGCACATGAACATATTCTCCTGTTGTTGATCTAAACATGTATGTGAAGTTATAGTAGACAGTGCATAGGTGTTTATAACAGATATTAACATATACAGGTAGATTCACTCGAAAGAGGCCCCGAATATTCCGTGATACATCTCACTAGGATGAAGTAATCTGAATGAAACAGCGTGCCATGTGCTCCTCAGTATATGGAGATTTGAACCAGCTGGGATGCCCCTGTGTCGTAGTAACGAGGTACGCGCTGGACAGCCGTCGTAACATTTACCCCCCATTTGCAACTTCCGGGTGCACACCCCTGTACCCCTTCATGTGTCTGGCACAAAAAATGGAGGTCACTTCCAGCATTGCCTGTAATGCAGTCGATTACACGTCAATAGTATGTAGCATATATTTCGGTTCAGATTGCTTCATCTTAACAAGAATTACAGCAGAGTAATCTGGGCCTCTTTCGAGTGAATCTCCCAGTACTTTAGGTTGCATGTTGCAGTTTTAATGACTCGGAAAAGAAAGGAATATAGCTGCTGCTGCTGCTTTCCTTTTCTAACGAATGGTAACTGACCTTGTGAACCCTCACATTTACATCATAGCTGTGCCATATGTCTGCCAGCATAGCATCTCATTCGAAGCTAAACATGGAGGGCAGTAAGTCTTTGGGCTTAGAACAGTCACGTCACTGCTGAGTAGGCATTACTGGAAAGGAAGCTTTTGTGCAGTTGGCTTCTGCTTTATCAGGATGTTGCAGCGTCCATATTAAATGGTTGCATGAAGGAAAAAAAAAGAAATCACCTTCAGAAACTGTCCACTCACTGTCCACTCTATTAGACGCTCCTACCTTGTCGATCCACCTTGTAGATGTAAAGTCAGAGACGATAGCTCATCTGCTGCTGCACAGTTTGTGTTGGTCATCCTCTCGTCCTTCATCAGTGGTCACAGGACGCTGCCCACAGGACACTATTGGCTGGATATTTTTGGTTGGTGGACTATTCTCAGTCCAGCAGTGACACTGAGGTGTTTAGAAACTTCATCAGCACTGCTGTGTCTGATCAGCACAACACACACTAACACACCACCACCACGTCAGTGTTACTGCAGTGCTGAGAATGATCCACCGCCCAAATAGTACATGGGGGCCCTGACCACTGAAGAACAGGGTAAAGGGGGGCTAACAAAGTATCAGAGAAACAGATGGACTACAGTCTGTAACTGTAGAACCACAAAGTGACCCTATACAGTAAGTGGAGCTGATAAAATGGACAATAAGTGTAGAAACAATGGTCATTTCTGTGGTTTATACCCAGTTACTCACAGCTCTGTAGCCTACTTACAAGTGAGGAGTGGTTTAAAAACCCAAAACATTTGAAGATGTGTGAGAGGAGTGGGAGGAGGAGGAGGCAATAGGCCTAACAGGACACGTTTGGAAGAAGTGCTGTATGTGCAAAGCTTAAGGAGGCGTTGCAGTACAGCTGTGCGAGTTCAGTACCTGACAAATGGTTTCTGCATCTTTGAGCCCTCCCGCTGCCTGCTCAAGGTGAACTCCGCACTCCTGCTGTAGGGAGTCAGCGACAGATAGAGCGAGATAGAGGAAGGCAAGGAAGAATGATGGAGAGAGAGATGGCGAGAAAAGATGCCAGGCCGTGAGTAATCACTGGGAGGAAGACGGAGGGAGAGAGATGCTTGATCTTTGCAGCGTTATCGGATCAGTTAATCAGGTAGCGGTGAGCTCGGCTGTTTGACAGCGCCCACGTGGGGCTGAAATGGCATTAAGGGCTGTTTGGAGAAGCATGACCTTGAAACGTGGAGAAAGTGGACTTCTTGATTAAGCCCCCACTGACCTGCAGAGAAGAGACAACAAAGGAATCTCTGCTTGTGAGGTTAAAATATCTAGTCGTCTCTCTTTTTATCTCTCTGATAGGGTGTGCGTGCGCACACACACACGTGTATGTGTGTGTGTGTGTGTGTGAGACAGAGAGTGAGCGAGAGAGCTAGGATCAAAACCTCATATGACCCCCCCGACCCTATATATATATATAAGTGTGTGTGTGTGTGTGTGTGTTCTTCACCCTTTCTGTTAGTCCCCATTTTTAGTTTCTCTTTTCTCTCCTCCGCCGCCCTGCTCCCTCTTCGCTCTCTCGCTCTCGCGCTGCCTGCTAAGACGTGTAATTAATGTTCAGTCGGGGGTGAAGAATTCACACGCTGCCTCTGAATACAGAGGTGATGTAATGAGCTATAAGCGTGCAGTATTCATGATTCTGGTCTCCAGCACTAATGAGCCAGAGAAGCACGCTGGCATCATAACCTCAACGTCTCCCAGGCAAATGTTTCAGGGATGCTGACTAGATTTCCATGCTACTTTGCCCTTTCCATCCAATGGAACGGCGTTTCCTGGATTGGAGCCCCCCAAACTATTGCCGCTGTCGTGGTTCTCGTCGTCCATTTTGTGTTGATCCTTGTCGGCCATTTTAGCCTCTTTTCCTCTGTAGGTCTAGACGCTTCTGAGCACGACGAGTAACCGGTCCAGTGGCGTTCCCACCTGGACACAGTTAGGCATGGAATACATACAAACTGTGCCCCGCATGGTTTGCTCTGCGTGGTTAGACAGCTTTTCAGTGCAGCAGAACTGTTCACATGGAGTCGCTCCGTGACCAATTTTAGCCACTTTACCAAGTCTGAGGAACAGCTGCTGCCTGTTTACTTCATACATGGGACCCTGAGGTTGACGCGCTGCATCTCTTCCTGACGTTTCTGTAGTTTTTCTTAGATGCCTGCTAGTTCTGACTTAGCAGTACAACCAGTGAGAAACACGAGCAATCACAGTCCGTTTTGGCACAGAACAGAATCATGCAGCCATGTTAACCATGTTGACGATCACTGATCTGCCCCTCAGTTTTTTTCTAAGAGTCTTTTATCATGTTTTGGGATTCCATGTGTGTAGCAGAGTAGAGCTCATATTTTTATATATATATATATATATATATATATATACACACACACACACACACACACACACACACACACACACACACACACACACACACACACCTGACCTCAGAAATGAGAATCATATGAAACCTGAAAATCGGTCATTACACCCTTAGTGCACATGCATGTGTGTATGGTGCAAACAACCTACTTAGGCACTCCTTTTTCGCTGCTATGGAGACCCCACTTCATCACATAGCATTGAATTTAGAATTTTATGTATCTATACTCTCATCATAGAAAGCGTTGGGGGCATTATTTGTTGTTTTGATGCGAGAACATGGGCTTAAATGATGGTAATGCTACTAGATTAGATTTAGTGACCCTTATTAGTCCCACAGCAGGGAAATTTCACCTCTGCATTTAACCCATCCGTGCAGTGAATCATCACATACACTTTAATGAACACACACACACATACTCACAAACTCACAAACACACACACACACACACACACACACACACACACACACTAGGGGGCAGTGAGCACACTTACCCGGAGTGGTGGGCAGCCCTATCTGCAGTGCTTGGGGAGCAGTGTGCGGTTAGGTGTCTTGCTGAAGGGCACTTCAGTTACGCCCTTTTGGCTCAGGGAATTGAACCGGCGACCTTCCGGTCACAGGGCTGGTTCCCTGACCTCCAGCCCATGATTACCCCCAGTATGACATAAAGGTGTAGATAATCAATAATTGACTATTTTACTTGCTGCTCTAATGGTAATTGTTTGCCTCTACAGTGGAAAAGATCTGTTTCTGTCCATGCTACAGGTTCCACCACCCTATCCTGAGTCGACTGGAGGGCAGTTTCCAGGTGGAGGTGGATGTCCTGACACAGCTCCTGCGCTGCCAGGCCCAGATCTCCGAGTGGCACTTCCTGCCTTCGCTGCTTAACCTGCACGGTGCCCACTCCAAGCTGCAGGCGTGGGGCCAGGCCTTCGAGCGCCAGCGTGAGACCCGCAAGCACCTGTTCGGCGGCCAGTCGCAGCGGGCTGCACAACCGCCACACCTCTACTTGTGGCTGCAGCGTTTGCAGGGGGCTCTGCTGGCCAAGTTCACCTTCTACTTCCATGAGGCGCTGAGCCGGCAGGCGCCACCGGCTGAGATGAAGGCCCTGACGGCCCGCACCTCACCCGACTATTTCGGCAAATTGTCCGCCTTCATCCGCAAGCATGACGCCTCCAACGTCTCGCTGGTCTTCGACAACCGAGGCTCAGAGAGCTTCCAGGGCCATGGGTACCATCACCCACACTCGTACCGTGATGCGCCCAAAGGAATGGACCAGTTCCCAGCTGTGGTGTCTCTTCCCGGGGGTGAGAGGCCACTCACTCACTGGCCCAACGTCATCATGATCATGAGTGATCGTGCATCTGAGCTCAACTCACTGGACAAGGTCATGCACTTTTACGACGACAAAGTCCAGAGCACGTATTTCCTGGCCCGTCCCGAGCCCCACTTCACTTTGGTGGTGATCTTTGATGGGAGGAAGTCGGAGAAGGACTCGCACGTGGTGGCCTTCCTGCAGGAGATTTCCACGTCTCTGAGGAACTCCAAACCCTTCAGTACGCTCAAGCCAGGCTCCAAAGGTTGACCTGACCACATTCAGCCTGTTCAGTTGTCAGCCCTTGAAGGCTGTACATTTGCCAATGTGTTGTTTGTGATTGCAGGGGGTTCTGCTGGCCAGGCTCAGCTTCTGCTTCCAGGAAGACCATCCTACATCTAAACGACTTAAAACAGTGCTTAGCCAAAGCGATCCCTCAGCAAGCATGCGTTGATTAGTTATTAATTCCTTTATGGAATTATTTGGTTATGTCTCTCAAGGCCCACTAACAGCATTTCCTTAAATGTTTTTCAGTCGCTCTTTGAGTCCTAATGCTGCTGAAACGGTTTTTATATTTAAACTTTTTTTTTAATCTCAGTGAAACGCCAGAGGTCCAGTAAATGTGCTAATAATTTAGCTTCGTACTGTGAACTTTAGCGACCAATCGTCATCAGACCAAAGTAGCTTTTTTTGCCTGAAGTTGGCCTTTTTACTAGACTTTTGAAACTCATTTTGTCCTTTTTTCTGGTCTTGCTGGGGTTGAGTATTGAAAGTCCTGCTGCTGTGAAGGCTTTGCCTTAATTTTTTATTTGCAGAGCACAAAACATTTTAACAGCCGAGCATTTGATTTTAGGATTCTTTCTTATTTGTGCTCTGCAATTATTTACTAAAATAAAGGTTATTTAAAATGTTTGAATACAATGTTGCAGTTACTCCATGTGCTTGAGTTGAACAACTTCAAACCTTTGAAGAAAGGCAAAGAAAAACAAAAATTAAGACGTCCAGCTATACTTGGGCAGGTGGGGGGGTAAATGAGTCAGTGGGTCAGTCAAACTGTTGGTCTGTCGGTCGAGCTGTCAGTCAGTTGATTTGTTGTTTGGTCAGTCGATCAGTCACACTGTCTGTTGATTTAGTCAAACTGTTGGTTGGTCGGTTGGTCAAACATGTTCTGTTGGTTGGTCGGTCTGTCGTTTGGTCGGTCGATTGTTCGGTCTTTCGATCAGTCAAATTGTCGATCAGCCAGCCAGTCAGTCGCCCAAACTGTCTGTTAGTTGATTGGTCAAACTGTTTGTCAATCAAACTGTCACTGGTTGGTTGGTGACAGTAATGTTTAGTTCTAGTAACTTAAACCTCCAGCCAGGAATATGTGCCACAACCACCCCTGGACTGGCATCAGCTTATAAACTGTTCTATCAAACGGAAGTGATTAAAAAGAGTTGCTGAATTTTCTACCCTCTTCTTCAGTAGGCTGTATTTAAGATGTAAAGTTAATAATTTAGCCTGTCCAAAAAATTCTGTGCATGCCAAAGTAACGTGGCACCAATTCCATTCTGACAGGGACATGGAAGTGTGGCTCCTGACATTTTTAGCAGGATATACATGACGACAAACTGGCATTGCATACTATGCATGCTTGTTCTTTTCTTTCATTTGAATTGTTTAGAGCAGGGGTGTCCAGTCTTACCCGCAAAGGGCCAGTGTGGATGCTGGATTTCAATCCAACAAAGCAGGAGGTCAGATGATCAGGTGTTTGAGGCCTGAGAGGAACTGATTTGAACTAACAGAGTCAGATGTGCTTCAGCTTGTTTGGAGTACAAACCTGCAGCCACACCCTTGGTTTATAGAGAGACAACATGCAGCTGTACACTGCTGATGCTGCTGTCTCTGCTCTCGATTAGTGGACAAACTTTATGCAGATGAGTCGAGCATCAGGTTGGTAAGAGGTGGGAAACTGCTCGTCACTCCCAAAGTCAAGATAGCATGTATCTGACAATGGTGGATAAAACTGATGGAAGTGGGAGAATTATGTTAGTTGAAAATTCAAGTTTTTAAAATAATTTAAAGTTTTGTTCTTTTATTATTATTATTTTTATTTTTGAATCCTGAATTCTGGGAATGCTGCAGCCCCCTCAGCACACCCATTAACCGTTTCCCTGCATTCTAAAACCCTGTATGATAAAAATATCACGCAGTAAAACTACAGCTGGCTCTGGGGCCACTGGAGATTCATCCTACTTCAGCTTGGTAATGCATATTTAAAATAGCTGCCAGCTCCAAGAGGCATTGATTCCAAAAATGGCTTAAAATGACTTTAAGACTGTGCTAATGAACACATGCGGCTAACCTAATGATTATTGCAGTTCGTTTTAGGGAGCAAGTAGCAAAACCATTAATAGCTGGAATAATTAGCTTTACTGTGCTTAGAGAGTGACTGGGGTGTTTGAAAATCAACGGAAAGATCAGTGCCAAATTGGGAATGACTAATAAACAGTTATCCGAGAATAACCAAGTATTTTTGGGATAGAAAAGGTTAAAAAATGCCTTCAAGATTGCAGACAATTTGCTATGTTTCTGCATTAAACAATACACTCGCTAGTATTTCACTTTTCTTTACATGATTTGATGTCACTTGTCCCTTATATTGTGTCAAAAAGGCGTAAAATAAACAGTTCAAACTTTTTTTTCCTACTTCTGTTAATTTACAGCCCTCCGGATACAAAGTTCTCTCACACCGGTAAAGATAATCTCATATAGAAAATACCTTCTTATACAATTAGAATCATAATGGGGTTAATGGGCAGTGTTTATGTTAATCCTGACAAAAATACAAACATCACTGAACTTATGATTTTATACTCTAGCCTAGAAGCCTTTAAGTCTGGATCTTGAATCCAGTTTCCAGTGCTGTATTTGTAATCACTGGTAGTTCATCGCACTGCTTATAACCTAATGTCATGCCTATTAATGATTACAAAATCCAGGACCAACACCTGGATTCAAGGTCCAGAGTTAAAGACCATTATTAATATACTGGTTCATACTGATGAGCTCAGTGACTTTAAACATGCCACTGTCATAGGATGCCACCTTTGCCATGAGTCAGTTTGTGAAATTTCTGTCCTGCTAGATCTGCCCCAGTCAACTGTAAGTGCCATTATTGTGAAATGGAAGTGTCTAGGAGCAACAACAGCTGAGTCATGAAGAGTCAGACTATGTAAACTCTCAGAGGGGCCGTCTGCTGAGTGCTGAAACACATGTACAAATTGCCCATCATCCGGTTGCATCACTCGCTACCAAACTCCGGAAGCAACATCAGCACAAGAACTGCGCATCAGGAGCTTCATAAAATGGGTTTCCATGGCTGAGCAGCTGCACACAAGCCTAAGATCACTACATGTAATGCCAAGTGTTGGGTGGACACAGCACCACTGGACTCTGGAGCAATGGAAACATCTCTGGAATGATTTAAAAAATGCTTCACTATCTGGCAGTCTGATGGACAAGTCTGGGTTTGGTAGATGCTAGAAGAACACGGCCTACTAGAATGCATAGTGCCAACAGTAAAGTTTGGTGGAGGAGGGATAAAGGGCTGGGGCTGTTTTTCAGGGCTCACCTCAGTAATAATGCTGCAGCACAAACACGTTTTTGTCCTTCCAAACTTTGTGGCAACAGTTTGATGAAGGCCCTTTCCTGATCTAGCATGCCTGTGCTCTTGTGCACAAAGCAAGCTCCATAAAGACATGGTTTGACGAGTTTGGTGTGAAGGAACTTCAGTGGCCTGACCTCAACCTGGTAAGCCTTCTCAGAAGAGTGAAGGCTGTTATAGCTGTAAATGGAGGCAACTCCGTATTAATGCCCATGGATTTGGAATAGGATGTCCAATAAACTGATCATAATAATATTCACTGCAAAAAAATTGTCTCTCATCAAATGAAATGATCTGAAATCTATATTTATATTAAATCTATATATTTTATATTTATTTTAAGATTATTGTGCACTTATCATTTAGCTTATTTCTAGACATTGTAACCTGTTTTAAGTAATTTTATTAAGAAAAATTCTCACTATATGAATACTGGCAGACAATTTGGCTGGTTTTAAGCACATTTCTTAAAACGGGCAAAATGATCTGCCAACATAATGAGAATTTTGCTTAATAAAGTAAGTAAAAAAAAGTATGAAAATAATCTTAAAATAAGCTTGCAACAATCTCAACAGGAGAAATATTGGATACATCGACTTGATTTATGATCATTTTACTTGACAAGATGCTGTTTTTTGCAGTGTGATGGTCGGGTGTCTACATACTTTCGCCATGCAGTGTTTCAGCAGTCATGTGTAAGAGGTGGAGGAGTTGCCCACCGCATCGAATGTTGTTAGGCATTTTAAACTAGTTTACTTCTTTGGCTTATAAACAGCTTTTTGTGCCATTCTCGTGAATGCGTGGGAGGGCAGTGATTGCCGGGCAAGTTCTGCCCGTCAGAGTGCTCATATAATAAACTTAGAGTGGTTGGGGATTCCACTTAGGGACAGTGACGAGGCCAAGCACACAAAGGCTTGTTATACTGGTGATGAAACGGACGGTTAGTCTTTAAAATTGAATAAACTGTGTCACGTCTGTTTGAGCTAAGGGGATGTGTGGTGGGGTCCGTGTTGAGTTCTGCATCGTGCATCGAGTGTTCTGCACACACGTGTGTGCCCTTTGCTCACGTGCACGCCTGTCAGAGGACCCCATGTGAGGTCTAAATGCATCTTCAGGCCTCTTGCATTTTTAACAGAAGCCCTGCTGCTTTGGAGGGATGACATGCACTATATTATTAGTGGATGTGTACACGTGTGAATTCAGAGCGCCGGCTCCGTTGATATTTGTGTTTTGCCTGCTCTTGATTCAGCTCATTAAGGGCTTGGTAATTAGCCGAGGAGTCGAAACAGGTGTGTTAGTGCAGGGTAAATATTCAAATTCCAGTGGGGTGGGTGGGGGATTAGAGCCTGATATTGAATGCTACAAGCATTTGGGGTGTGTGGTAGGGCTGAAAGAAAGACTGATCGCTTTTATGTCGAAATTCCAATTGGAAATCGATATCCCGAGCTCTTCAGAACGCAAGAGCTGCTTTTCATTTTCATAGCCTACATTATCATCAGCGCTGTCTTAGGTTTTAAAGGGGAATTCCACCAGTGTTTCTAAATTCCTTCATAATTCTATCGCTGAGATGTAAACAATCATCCTGAGTGATCCGAGGTGAAATTGTCTATTGTAGAGAATCAAACCCACTTTAATTTCCTTACAGTGGTGATGATGGGAACCAGGGGTCACAATGTCTACAACACGAATATAGCCATTTTATAGCTCCAGTGAGGAAGGATGTGGAATGTTGATGGCAAAATGGGATGTTGATGGTGGGGACTATTTTGCCGTTTTAAAACCTTGCATGTACCGCTTTACTTGAATGTTCAAAACAATAAATTTCAGCTCAAAATTCTCAGGGAAATTTAGCCAAAAAACACTGAGGTTGTGAGCCGCCAAGCCTCAAAAAAGCCAGAAGAAGGGGATACACTGATTTTCATAACCAAAAAAAAAATCTGACTTTATTATATGGCGTTGGATTCTTGCCATTAGAAATTTATTTAAATGCAGAAATTTGAATTTGAATGCTGTTTTGAATCCGTATTATATCATCTGGCTTTGATATGAATATAGCAATATGAACCCGAATGTAATTGTACACAGGTCTGAAATTCAATTCCTAATTGAAATTCAATTCCTCAATTCCAATTCTTTTAGATTAGAATTTTAGGTTCACTCTCAAATTAACATCCAGGTGTCTTGCAGACAAACACAGTTGAACCCTAATTCTTGTATTCTTAACAAGATGGGCAGGGAGTGCTGGGAAGAGATGTCTCTGGTATTCCTGACTAACTAGAGATATAGCACTGGTCTCCCTCTGGGTGGCACTGTAGCAAATTAATTCAGTTGGTCCTTCATAGCCTACAACTGCCACTATGCCTGGAGTACCTCTGAAAAACGTTAGAGTGATTCATTACTCATTCCTCAAACTGAAGACAGAAGAGGAGATGTGTAAGACCTCAGTTAATGTGTGGAAGAGCTCATTACCAAACCAGGGCTACATTCACATTACAAGCCTCGTTGCTCAAGTCCAATTTTTTGCTAAGATTCAATCTCTGACAGGACAGTTCACTCTCGTTTAGGTCAGTGACTCAAATCTGTCATTAATGTGAACGAACCGGTGTCCTGAAATGACCCTCATGACCACATGCTACTCAGTAACTTCACGTGAATGAATCACTGCATCATCCGCACAAACTAACGAGCAGAACGAGCTTCGCTGAGAAGATCAGCTCTCAGGTCTCTGTTACAGCCAGATGAAGGTGATGAAGGTGAGATGAGCTGCTTTTCCACCGTTTACAGGCTTTAACTTCCATTCTGCGCTGCTGCCATGGAAACTGAATGATGGTGAACGTTCACATTACCAGGTTGAAGTGGCACAAATCAGATTTTTTGCCTTAATGTGACTCAGATCTGATGTTTTCTGGGCTATGTTGACACACGAATCTGATCTTTTCAAAATCCAACCTGTGTCACTTTCATATGTGGTCCTCGTGGTCACGCGACCTTCATGTGACGCTCGGGTCGGGGTTCATGTGCTCGTGATGTACGAGGGTGAACCATCCTGTCAGAGAGATCAGATCGGAGTAAATCCGATTTGAGCAAAGACGCTTAATGTGAACTTGGCTGGAAAGAGCTTTTCCAGAAGAGGAGAGCATCAGCGCTGCAAGGGCGAGTGAGTTAGCAGCGAGCCATTTCATAAGAATCAACCCCTCAGGGACTGCTCTTCTCTTTCTTCTCTTAAAGACTTTTCTGTTTAATGCACATTTTTCTTCCTCCTCCTCTGTATATATATATTTTTTTGCTATGTGAAGCAACCTTGGGTTTGTGAA
The DNA here is from genome assembly GCF_015220715.1 of Pygocentrus nattereri. Lineage (NCBI taxonomy): Eukaryota > Metazoa > Chordata > Actinopteri > Characiformes > Serrasalmidae > Pygocentrus > Pygocentrus nattereri. Next base: position 49,498,469 of record NC_051211.1, read on the forward strand.
AGGCGCTATATAAATGAAATTTATTATTATTCATTTATTATAAGATTCAGATTTATAAATTCAGTCTTTCATTTTACAGAATATAATCACAATTAAAATCTGTCATAATATCGATCAGAAAAAAATTGCAATCCATAATTTTTTTAACCCAAATTGCTCAGCCCTGCGTGTAAATCACTAACATGCAAGTAAACAGAGCGCTGGAGCCCAGAGTGAGACATATGAACTTTACTTTATTTCAAAGACATTCAAGTTCTTGACACCTTCTTAAAATGCACTGGAACATGATATAATGCTACATGCCAAATACAGTCCAATACATGAAAAGTGCAACATCACAATGGGTTAAATGTACATCATTTATAATTCATTCAAAGGTGGCTAAACGTTTGGAAAGAGCTCTAGTCGTACTGTTTCATTCTTGGAACGACGCTTCAGAGAAAGACAGGAGCACACATCCCCTAACAGAACAGGCTCCTCCACTCACACGTCCTGAAAGGCACTTTCGCGTGAACACACAGCGTGTATGTGGGTGAGAGAGAGCGTGCGTGTGCGTGTGTCGGTGGTGGGCAGGAGGGGAGAGTTTGAAACGGCAGCAAACGCAGGGACGAACACGCACGCCGTCACGCGAGAGAGCACCAGTAGAAACGAGGAGGCTTTAAAAAAACATCTACACCCACTTAAAACCAGGATCAATAAATAAGTATAAAATATTGCAGGTAGAAAAGAAAACTTCAAGAGAGGAGAGGAACCAGCTGGAAAGTGATAAACAATCATTTCGTTTGTGCATAAAAAAGTGAAAACATGGCTGTTTGGTGGACGCATGGCCTCGCGCTGTCTTTCAAGCGCTCAAACGTCCGCCGTCCTCCCTCACCTTCAAACGCGTCTACACACTTGGAGAGTCACTCTCAAACACATACAAACAAACAGTCGGTCTTGTATGTTGGCACGGTTCGCTCTCTCCTTCGCACACTCTGCCTGCACACGTGCTCCGCTCACTCTTGGTCTCACTCTCATGGCAGGCATGAATAATCCATCAGCGCCCTAAAACCAAGCGCAGCGGACTGCACTTTGACGTGGAAACACCAAACGCACAAGCATGCTGACACACAGGAGAGCCCGTTAAACATGAACTATTAAAGTGTGCTCCAGAAGAGAGTCCGCCGCACATACACGTACACATACACGCACACGCGCACTGGAAGTACAGGCTGAACAAATCAGAATCACTACTGGGCCTCTAACAAGAGCAGCAGTGGCAGAATGGAAGCATTACCATGACAACCTGAGGGAAGGCGTGGCCCGATGGCTGAGGTCATGCTGTCCCAAGGTCCGCCGATGCTTTTCCGCCTCTACCGTCGTCGGTTTCTTCCTCAGGACCCGGGGTGTAGTCCCATTTCCACAGCAAGTGCCTTGTAATATCTCGTTAAAGCTATTAAGTACGCACATGTGCCCTCAGAACGTCTGGCCTCTGTCCTTTTCCTGCAGCGTCCAATCAGGCCTCAGGTTGCGTACCACGGTAAAGGGGGAGGTTTATCTGGTAATAAAGGCTCGGTGTGGTGTTAGAGTGAAAAAACATAAACGTGGAACATTCAGTTAAAGGAGCACTAAGTGGATTTCTGTCATAACACTGACAAAACGAAGCTTTCCACAAATTGGAACTGACCGCTCAACGACGGGAAAGCATTTCCCAAAGGTCAAAGAAACCTACGCGATATAGTATTACTTTATATGTTTTAACAGACAACTACACTCACTGCTCCTTTAATACATTCGGTGTTCTTTAATAGCCTCGTTCATCTCTCGGAGGCTATAGGTGCACTGCGTGGCTTAAAAACTACATTCACCATCAAGACACGTGAATAACCCTTTTCCCATGAGGCACCTGTGTCACTTCCTACAACATAAGTCTTAAAAACGTCAGAAAGAAAGCAGCAGCAACTTTTAAGAATGGCCCCGTTTTTGCCAGGGAAAACACATCCCTTTAATAAGGCCTAACAAATCAAAGCACTAAAAATACATTGCACCGAAGGAGGACTCCAAAAAAAACAAAACAAAAAAAACAAAACAAAAAAACCTACATTTCCCATGGCCAGACTCCCGACAAACAGAATAACAGTACTTCCTGTACATGAAATCTCAAGCAGTCTCTCTCTCTCTCTCTCTCCGCCGTCTCTGAATGTGTTCCTTATAAACATATCTACACACAGACACAGTTAAAGTCCTAGTCACTTTTAGAGAATATGCACACACGCACACATCACCCTGACGACACATTAAATGATTATAATATCATAGACTAACTCTATCTGACCGCTCTTGCGTTTAAGCTAGCTATCGGCCATACCGTGTATTCGCTTATTTAACAGAATCACCCTGTCTAACCCTCCGTAACTACTTCAATTCTCAGGCTTTAGTCTGGACCCTGTTTCCTCCGGTTCGGCCCGTACAAGACTGGGCTCACATGGTGCCGGACTTGTCGGCAGGGTAGTTCTGGGGCTGGGTGGGGGGCTGCTGAGAGGGTGGAGGATTGGCTTTGGGGAGCACGGGAGGCTTGGGGCGCAGGGCCGGGGGGCGCAGCGTCACTCCCATGCGGGGCGAGGCGGCTGGCAGGAAGGAGGCGGGAGGATCGTTGGGGCAGCGGCGCGAGGAGGGTCCGGGCAGTGGGGGGAGAGGTGGCAGGGGGCTGTGGGGGCTCAGCGGGCTGGGGGAGTCGCTCGGGCTGGACAGGCTGGATGGGGTGGAACCCGAAGGTAATGAGGGGCTGCTCTTCACCTGCTCCAGGGTGTCTAGCACCAGGTCCGGTGCGGCCGGCTTCCCGCTTTGCCGCTCCAGCTCACGCAGCTCACTCAGGGCCAGGCTCATGGTCTCCTCAATGTCCTGTGAGCGCACACATACGCACAGTATGACATCTATTCAGGGTAAGTGTCGTGAATATGCAGCAACAAAGGACAAGGCCGACGCCCCACTAACCAATCAATGCAACTTTGTACATTGTTAGATATTTTATTCGACACCAAATAAAAAGAGCAGAATACAGCGTTCAACTTCTCGACTGTGGCTGGCCTGGTATTTTATTTAGCACCAAGTGCCCCTGGCCAAGTGAATTCTAGCTATTGCTAAACCTTCAGCTTTCAGACTCACAAGTAGCAGTGAGTGGTACGGCAAAAATGTATTTCACAGTAAAGTGAATTTATGTGTAAATTATTTTGAAATAAAACCATTTTAGATGCTTAACTTAACCTATTTGGTAGATTAACAACAACACATTCAGATATGTCCCTTAAAAAGCAAAAAAAATGTAAAAATAGAAGTTTGTGAGTTCAGACTGTGCTTTCAACATGCGGTGGGAGTGTGAGGGAAGACTGACTGAGGGAGGGCGGTGGGGGGACTCACTTACCTCAAACTACAACTCACTACACAGGAGCATAAGCATATTATGCACCGTATATATGTTGCAATATCTGCGGCATACCAGTCCAGCGGTAATTACAACTAATACTTTAGAAACAGTTTCAACCAGTATATTGCACCTCTCGAGGATATCATGTTTTTATTGAAAACAAGGTGTGCTTTTATTGAATTCATTCAGTAATTGTCTACATTCATAATAAGTAAAAAAATGAAAAAATGAACTAATTTGTGGACCACAATTAAATTCCAACATTGTATAATGAATCGATACATGCATAAATCGGTATATACTTAAATATATGATAAGTACAAGTGTGCGTGCTCTGACCTGTGCCATGGTGTGTGGGTTGAGCGTGCGTGCCCTCTGCTCGGGCAGGCTGCAGTGCAGAGCCGACGGTGACTGGCGGATGGGGGGGCTCTCCGTCTCTCTCTCCCTTCGCAGAGACTCGTGGCGGCTGATGCTGGAGCTCAGTGTGCCGTTGGTGGTGGTCGTGGTGGGTGCAGTGGTGGTGGGGTGACCCCCTCGCCGGCGCAGCTGTTCAGGGCTGTCCTGGGGCCCAGAGTGCCCACGCAGCAGCTCCCGCGGACTGAAGTGACCCGTCACAGTGACCGTCACTGGGGGGGAGCTGCGCTCCAGGCCGTTCCCGTGGCAGTGCCCATCATTGAGGCGCCCTGGCACACGCCGCAGCAGAGCCTCCGTCCTTTTCCGGTGACTGACAGTGGTGAAAAAAAGATGGAGAATAAAATGATTATGATGGATCAAACAGAAGAAAAAAAAATACAGTCCAATCTGAAAATTTAAGATAAGGATTTGGGGGAAATATTATTCAAAACATTCTGTACAGTGAGAGTATTTTGGTACTTGTCTGGATTTAATGGCACGAAACGTGACTCAAGCTGCGTTTTCAGCGCAGCACAGTGTAGCTCTGGAATTTCCTTTCACTCCACACAAGACCTCGTATTCCTCCTCACAGCTGGTCTTAAATTGGGTAAAATATGTGAGCGTAAGTGTGTGTGGCTGTGTGCCTGTGAGAGAGCGTTCACGCACTTTTCCATTCAAATGGTGTGGATTGAGGAATGTCTCAAGTATGTATGTGAGGGTGTTCACCGGCTGATGAAGGTTTCTGGCAGTCTGGGTTCAGTGGGGGAGGTCAGGGACCTCCTGGAGCTGACTTCATCTGACGGAGTGCTGCTGACCTCACTGTCTGCCTTCTGACTCAGAGTGTCTGACATGGCCTCCTCCCTGAGAAGGAAAAGAACCAGTCCATTAAGCTTACCCGTTCATCACTCCATCCCTCCTTCTGTCCAGCCATCCATCATTAACACATCAGCTAACTGCCTGATTAATCAGTTAGCAGATCAATTCAATCAATACCTAAATTACTTGGATAATTAGACCTCCCATCAGATATTACTGAGTCAAGTGAAATAAATGAGAACAAAACTGAATCGCCTACCACTCCAGTACTCGGTTAACCGATCAAAGTGGACTCAATACTTTTTATCACAGAAAGATGGAGAAAATAAACAGGATAACAATTCAGGGAAAAAATTCAGGGTTTTATTTTTTAATAGGACTGTAAAAAATGACTCTTGCAAGCATTTTATCTTTTGCTACTACAAAACACAAGTGCCTGAATGTGAGCATGTTTCCAAGAAAGTGTTATTAATGACATTATTGTGATGGTAGAGATACACTATATAGACATAAGTATTGGGACACATAACCACTGAATTCGGGTGTTTGTCAGTCCCACTGCCACTGGTGTATAAAGTCAAGCACCTAACCTTGCAGTCTGAATGGGTGATTCTAAAGAGCTCACTGAGTCAAAGTGTGGTACTGTAATTGGATGCTACTGTTGCAACAGATAAGTTTGCGAAATTTGTTCCCTTCTGGATATTCCACCATTAACTGTGAGTGGTATTACTGAAAAGTGCAAGTGTTTAGGAACCACAGCAACTCAGCCACAAAGTGTCAGACCATGTAAAGTTACAGAGCGGGTCGCCAAGTACTGAGGAGCATAGCGCATTAAAGTCGCCAATGCTCTGCTGATCAATAACCGCAGTTCCAAATTTCCTCTGGCATCAATATTAGCACAAAAACTGAGTGCCTGGAGCTTTATGGCATGGGTTTCCATGGCCGAGCAGCCTTACATGCCTTACATGACCAAGCACAATGCCAAGCATCGGATGGAGTGATGTAAAGCAACTGGACTCTGGAGCAGTGGAAACATTCTGTAGATTGACAAATCACACTTCTCTATCTGGCAGTCTGATGGACGAGTCTGGGATCGGTGAATGTCAGGCAAACATTACCTGCCTGACAGCATTGTGCTAAGTGTAATGTTTGGCGGTGGAGGGATAATGCTATGGGGTTGCTTTTCCGGGGTTAGTCTAGACCCCTTATTTCAAGCGAATGGAAATCTTAATGCCCCAGCAGACCAAGACATTTTGGACAATTGTATGCCTCCAACTTTGTGGGAACAGTTTGGGGAAGACCCTTTTCTGTTCCAGCACGACTGCGCACCAGTGCACAAAGCAAGGTCCATAAAGCCATGGCTGAGTGAGTTTGGTGTGAAAGAACTTGACTGGCCCTCACAGAGCACTGAACTCAGCCCTGCTGAACACCTCTGGAGAGAACTAGAACGAAGATTGCGAGCCAGGCCTTCTCTGTCTGACCTCACAAATGTTCTTCAGGATGTACGGACAAAAATTCCCACAGACACTCTCCAAAATCCTGTAGAAAGCTTCCCAGAAGAGTGGAAGCTGTTATAGCTGCAAAGGGGGACCAACTCCATATTAATGGCACTGAATTTAGAATGGGATGTCATAAAAGCTCCTGTAGGTGTAATGTGTAGGTGTCCCAATACTTCTGTCCATATAGTGTAGCACAGCCAACTCTGGCATGGCTTTTCCACTAACTAGGCTCTAGCTGATGTTTCCACTAACTAGGCTCTAGCTGATGTTTCCACTAACTAGGCTCTAGCTGATGTTTCCACTAACTAGGCTCTAGCTGATGTTTCCACTAACTAGGCTCTAGCTGATGTTAGCCATATCCAGAAAGAGGAAAATATTTTTTTCTGACAAATTACCATGTCAGCACATCGTCCACTGAGGAGAAAAGCAAACCCTCATCAGGCCACCAACACTGTACCCGTTAACGTTAACTCATTAGATCTTCTTACTTATTAGACACAAAATCTACCCATTTCTGATTTTTATTTTTGAATACAAATCTGTAAAATCCCTACAGTCCTACACTAATTTTGGCCGAAGTAGATTTTTCTCTACTACAGAAAAATCAATAAAATCAACAAAATCATTGCATTCAAGTGAGCATCACCAGACATGTCAACCGCTTCTGTAACGCCTGCATGGCTATGATATGAACTCACTCCTGCAGTGTGATGTACTGGTGTGGTATGAGTCCATCAGTGCCGTTGTGTCGTCCCTCCCACCAGTCCTCCGAAGCTCTCTGGAATAGCAGCAGAGTTGCCCCCTTCTTAAAGGACAGCTCGCGGCCTGAGCGCCCCACGTAGTCAAACTTAGCTATGGCCTCCACCGGCTCCCCCTCTGAAACACAGATGGAGAAACTGTATTAAAGTCCTGTATAAAAGTCCTGTATTAAAGTCCTGTATTAAAGTCCTGTATTGTGAAAGACTGAATTTTTCTCACTTTTTAAAAAATGACAGTTTTGTGTAGTATGGACACTAAGCTGCATAAACACGTCACAAAAAACAAAGTATTTACATATACACACTTTTTCAGTCTACAATAGTTTTGCCCTGCCCATTCAGCAGTGTTGGTGTAATGTAGTGGGTAACACCTCTGCCTTCTACGCTGTAGACTGGGGTTCAATCCCGCACCTGGGCGAACACCCTACACTATACCAATAAGAGTCCTTGGGCAAGATTCCTAACACCACCTTCGCCTACTTGTGTAAAATGATCAAATTGTAAGTCGCTCTGGATGAGAGCGTCAGCCAAATGCCAAAAATGTAAATGCAGTGTTCATCCCTCGAATAAGGCACAAAATAGAGTAACCAATCAGAACTGAGACAATTTACATACCAATCTTACAGGCACTATGGCAGAAACAGATGTTAGAAAATGGTCATGTAGAAATGAAATGACCGTTTCTGGTACATAAAACCTCACAAATGTCAGACGGATATACGTAGGGTATACGCCCTTTAACAACACAGTCAGCAGGCGGTTTTCAGTAAGCCTTAGAAGCAGCAGCTATCGCTGGAGCTTGTTATAATTTTATATATGAATATGAACATGAAATACTTCTCACTTGTAGTAACAAATGGTGATTTTTTCAGTTCAGATCTGATTCCGATACACAACTGCAAATACCGTGTCACACATTCGGCTTCCTCTATGGAGGACACAGACTTCATCTCCTTGAATGCTCTGGGAGATCAGGTGACTGAACATCCACACTCGGACTCCATTACCCAGGATTTCGTAGAATCCCACGTGACTTTGAACTCTCGCAAGCGCTCCTATCAGCGCTCACATTCACCTGACTATTAACTCTATGCACCCGTGTATGTGTGGTCATGTGACAGATAGCTTAGAGTATTTAAGCCCGGACTTTAGCTAGAAATGTTGAAGTATTGTTTCAATGAGACTACTGAGTGTTTCCTGTCTGTTCTGTTTGATCTGATTTGCTTTTTGACCTTTTGCTTCTTTATCCAGTTTGCGATTTCTGCCTCATCCCTTTGTACCTTTGCCCGTTTGGTTGGATCTGTGTGTCGACTTTTTGGCTTGGACTTTGACTACGTTTTGTGATTTGCCCCTTTTTGACTACGCTTGTTTTGTTTTCATTAAACAACCTTCTTATCACATCTGCGAGCGTCTGGTTGCCACATTACATACTGATACAGGTTCTGATACAAGAGCTAATTTTTTTACTTTGATATGATGATGATTATTGTTGGTACTGGGTTTACGGTGTTGACTCTTCTAATCACTAAGCATATCTGTAACGAAGGCTGCACCTGAACTGCTGATGTGTGACCCCCTGCACTTTTTCACCTGATGCACCACACTCTGCAGTGCACACGTTTCTGAGTTCACCCAGTGAACAGTGGGCTCACATCTCTGTCTCTGAAATGTATTTTCTCGATGAGGCTCTAAGTTCGCCAACAGGCTGTGAAATCCGACATTTTCCACTACAGAGAGTGGTTGGTCATTGAATGTAATGAAGTTTGGCAACTTCTCTGTGATCCCTTTAGCTTTTGGGTTGTTTGCTGGAAGTTTCTCTCATTTCTGTAAAGCATCAGTGAGAGTCGCTGCTGCGTAGTGTCTTCCTGTGTGTTAGCTGGCATGAACTCCTGGTATTCTTTCACATGAAACCTCTGCAGGTGATTAAACTGGTTGTATTATCCGATGCAGCTGCACTTCCACCCCACAGCACGCCAGCTTTACACATAATACAAGCAGTGATGTCAACATCGGTCCCATCTCTAATAACAAACAAGCTAAGAAATTCTGTCAGAAAGTGCAGACTGTAAATTTTCAACTGATACCACGTGTGTTTGTAAGCAGATATAGTTATTTTTCATGTGTGTAGAAGTTAATTTTACATATAATTTTGTTTGTCTGAGATAAACAAACAATCTTTTTAAACTGGGCATGTTTTTGATATTGAAAAAAAAACATAGTGCAGAGTTAAGCCTGTCTGGGTCTGATATAATATGGGATAAACCCTCTTATAATACAGGAAGACTATAAAGGTTCTGAGGTCTTGTATTACTAAGCTATTCTTTTCGTACGACTTGGCTACAGTGAAGCAGGCTAGTCTCCGAGACATAAAACTTCCTAGTCCCCTCAACCTGTACATGTTCAAATGTAAATGTCAATGTGTAAAACAATTACGTAATTAAAAAGCAAGACAACCTTCAGACTTCTTGACCTGTAAGAGTTCATTAGGAGCATTAAATGAATTCATGGAGAAGAAAAAGACTGAAGTTTAGTGTGCGCATGCATTTATGACGTACCCTCTTCACTGGTCTGTGTCTCAGTGCCACCGTCCTGCTCTCCCTCTTCAAATGCTCCTGGCTCACTGTAGGGACTCTCACTGAGGGGTAGAGAGGAGAGAGATCAATGACAGAAGACCTTTCAGAAGACAGTTTTCCCCACTACTTAGTCCTAAAATTGTTCAGAAATGCCTCCTCCAATACACACATAGCCCTGGCAACCGCTGCTCACACCAGAGCCGCAACTAATGCATACTGTTACAATGAATTAATTCATCAGCTATTATTAAATGATGAATAGATGTTCCTCTGTTTGTCCTTGTGTTGGGAGTGTGCTTTTGTTTTAGGTATTTCACCAGCACTTCTTTAACTTTTTTTTTACAAGAGATTGTACCACCAGGGGTTTCAAACGGGTAAGGAGGTGTGTCTATATTTCCCCCATGGGGAAGTCCACTCTGTCTAGTTCCCTAGGTCAGAAGGCAGCACCGCATGTACTTTTGATTACCCGCCAGGGAAGTGTAGTTGGCTTTTGTTTCCTTTCTTTTAGGTTAGGTAAGTGCTTTTGTTTCAGAGCAGGCAAGTGTTGTTAGGTTTTGTTCTTTTCTTTGGTGCTGTCCACAGTTTGACTCTTCCAGTGTGGCACTAGATAACACAGCACACCAGTTTATTGTGGTTGGTTTTAATAAAATGGCTTCAAAAGCTCTAGTGGCCTGCTCCTCCAGCTTTTAATCCATCAAGGTCAGTTCAGTATTTTAATGCCACATGTTACTGATCCCACAGGGCCTTAGACTAAACGTGGGGTCGTAACAATTTGGGGCGCATCTGTGATGTGATCCTGGGAACTCTCGCACAGCACTGCCATCATTCCAAGTTAAGTGACCCACAATGGGGAAATTTCACCTCCGCATTTAACCCATCCATGCAGTGAAACACCACATACACACTAGGGGGCAGTGAGCACCCTTGCCCGGAGCGGTGGGCAGCCCTATCTGCAGTGCCCGGGGAGCTGTGGGGGGTTGGGTGTCTTGCTCAAGGACACCTCAGTCATGTACTGTCGGCTCTGGGGATCAAACCGGCAACCTTCCGATCACAGGGCCAGTTCCCTAACCTCCAGCCCATGACTGCCCCCAGGATCCATGTATGTGATTTATTCAACTATGGTACATTGAAATGACTGAAGCTATAAAGCCAGTGTGTCCTGTAGCGTATTGCAGACTATTGGTTCAACCAAGTGGCTCACATGAAAAACCCACTCTCTGAAAACGCTTCATTGTATTAGAGAGCCCATACCATGGAAAACTGAATTTTCCTATTTTCATGAAGTAAAAAAGTTTGATAAAGTATGTAAATATTTGTAAAAGCTTTAAAACGTGCCTTTCACTCCCCAGTCATTTGCTATTCAGTATTCAGTCATTACACTACACTTACATACATCTGCCTGTTCAGCCTACAGCAGTTTAGCCCCACCCATTCCTGCTGAGGTTCTAGGGCAGACCTGGGCATTGTACATCCCGCGGGCCAATACCGGGCCCTCTGACTATCTCTTACTGGCCCGTGTGAGATTGTTGGTAAATTAAAAGTGAAAATTAAACGTGTAACGACGCCGCCTATTACACTGAGATAGGTGCAAGAAATACAACTACAGCGCTTTTATTTTGAAGGCAACCCTTTTGTTTTATATATATAAAACACTCAAATGTGTCAGCAAATGCGTTGGACAGCTTTCAAGATAGCTCTTAAGCTCTTAGCCCTTAAATATGTTGGCTAACGTTAAAAAAAGAAAGACTGCATGCTGCAAGACTGCAAGAGTTAACAAGACATGAACTTCTAAATATTTATTTACTGAAGTCAAACGTAAAGCTGTGTGCTTAGTTTGTGGAGAACAGATAGCCGTGTTTCAGGATTACAGTCTGAATCGTCATTACGAGAGTAAGCCCGTGGAGAAACACAAGAGCTCGGCTGATGCAGAGCGGGCTCGGCCACCTGAAGATCTGCTAGCGAAGCTGCAAAGGCAGCAAGGATTTTTTACAAAGCTCCGCTCATCCTGTGATGCAGCAGTCAGGACCAGCTTATTGCAATTGCAAGAAACAGGAAGCCATTTAAGTTAAAGTGATGCTGGTCTTTGAAAAACGTGCAATTTTATGTCAGGTTGTGATGCTAGTTTTTTTTAAACAATGCAAAATATTTACAATTTTCTAAACTGAACCACCACAAGTTTATTAAATAATGATATAATCCTCCACATTTTGATTGCATCATTGTAATATTTCATTTACTGGTTTATATATATATATATATATATATATATATATATATATATATATATATATATATATATATATATATATATATGCCCAATACATATATACTGTATACAGCATCTATAATATCCCTTATATATATATATATATATATATATATATATATATATATATATATATATATATATATATATATATAAGGGATATTATAGATGCTGTATACAGTATATATGTATTGGGCAGAACAGAGTTAAGTATGTTTGTCTGGCCCTCTAAAACAGTTCCAATTTCTCATGTGGCACCTTGGGAAAATTAATTGCCTACCCCTGTTCTAGGGAGCATTTCAGCTGAACATACAGTAGGGTCGTACGCTCTTACAATTTTAGTTAAAAAAAAAAAAAAAAAAAAACGAGCAACATGATTTGAATCTTTCACAATATTAAAACTTCTTAAACTATGTGGTGATAATACAGGTTATAATATATAGGTTGTAATTAAAATATAAGCTTTTGCAATTTGAAAATTCCTTCAAACTGCAATTGGGATACAAAAATCATGATGCCTGATGACTAACTGACAACTTCTCGACTAACTGTTGCAGCTAGATCACATACAGCCCCGCTCTCACCAGTACTCTGTGCTGCTCATGCACTTCTCATAGACGGGCCCCTCCAGCTCTTTGGTGTCAGGGAAGATGGTCTCGTGGTGGACGATGATGGTCTTGACGACCTCGTTGACGTGGGCCTGGCAGGAGACCTGGTCCAGCAGGTCCGGCGTGGGCATCAGGGTCGGCCCGAAACAGATGGCCAGGTTACCAGGGTCCATCATGTTCTCATCGCTGTACTGAGACAGACTGGGGAAAGAGGTGGAGGAGGTGGAGGATACTGCTGAGTTTCAACCACAGTGAAACTAGAAAACCTTGTCTAATGAAATGACTGAGATAAAAACACAAAGGCTAAAGATTCCTAGGATATCTACATGCACTGCTCATGCAAATAAAATCAAACCTTCGCACTCATGCAAAACTACTGAAATCTTTTAACATCGAGAACATATTAATAAAGATGGGGTCATTATTTTATTCTGGCGTGTTCATTTCTCCAGGATGAGCAGACCTGTGTGCTTTCCAAGAGAGAGAAGCTGATGGTGAGATCACAGAGCAGCAAATCACACCTTTTCTCTTTTCACCTCTACCCATCCTTTCACACACGCCCCCTCACTCCCTCCCCTTGTCTTTCACACTGCTTCTCTCTCTCTCTCTCTCTCTCTCTCTCTTTTTGTCTTTCTCCTTTTCTATGTCTCTCCTGGCACAGAGCAGGCAGTGGATTTAATTTCCGGTGCGAAAGCTGGCACTTAGTTTAGCTGCATCGCTCTGCTCAAGAGTCGTTTTCTCCACCAGTGCACACACACATACACATATATATACACACATACAGAGTGGTTCAAAAAGATTCATCTGATTTCAGAATGATTTATTTCACTTGTAAATAATTAGTGAACTGTAAATGGTTTAATCGAGCACAAAGTTTATTATATAATTTTACACCTGCTCAATATGAACCTCCTCCAGCTGTACTGACAACATCAACGCCGTAGTCCAACTCATCCCATACTCGACTGAGCATGCAGGGTGTCACTGCACTCATGGCTCTCAGTGCGTTTTCACGTTGCACAGTTATGACAGATTCACTATTATTGAAATGGAGAATGCAGCACGCTTTCTGCTCAGGGGTCGCATCTCCTCGCAGACTGAAGGGACCCATCTTCTGGCGATGGTCTCATCTCTATGACCTTCTCTTTCAAGTGGTATGTGATTGGTTCCTAGACGCCTCACGGTTGTAAAAATATGGCATTTTGAAACTGGATTAAATTACGCCCGTCCCACCGCCTTCTTTTAAAGCTCCTCTGCAGAACAGTTTCTGCTCTCACCATGTTGAATGTTATAAAGTATAAAGCTATAAATATAATGTTAGCAGTGGAGGTGGCCTTCAGCAGACACTGCTTGCAGGAGAACCCTGGAGTCAGTGAGCAGCAAACTAACAAAAGCAAAAGCAATGTAGAAAGCTCCAGTTCTCCTTGAAACAAGACATTCAGAAAATCTGACAAAGCTGAAATCTTAGTGGCTAGAATATGCAGCCACTGTTGCTCTCACTGAACGTCTGTGGAAATTGTGTGATTTTTATGTTAGGTTCATGTGATCTCTGCATCCATACAATGAAAATAATGTTCTTGAGTTACTGAAAGTAATAAATACATTCTGATAAAGCCATTTTGTCCACTCATAACTACAACAGCATGCACCGCTTAAGGTGGAAAAAAATATCTGTTTATGGTCAAATTTGAGCAAAGAAGACTTTTAATTAATTTTATACATTTTTTTGTCATTAACTACAAAAAAATGCATGTATTCATGAGTAATTATTACATCGTTAGACATCCCTAATAACATATATGCATGTGTGCGCACTCACTGGTTGAGGAATGCAAAAAGGTATCTCATGATCACAAGAGTAGGCCGTGGTGATGTCATCAGGATCTTCCGAATAGACAGCGCTCGCTCGTACAAATTCTCTGTGCCTGCAGAGGGTTTAGAACATACACCTATTTGTGAAGTGACTGATTATGAAGAAGATATTATGACTGATTTATAAAAAGACTGACTGACACGTTTACACTGCACACAACACTATCACACCTGGTACTGCGCTAAAGCTGCACGATATGGACATGCAATATTCGACAAAGCTGTTATTGCATATCAGAAGCAAAAATCATAGTGCATAGTGCAATATAGTGCAAAATACACACTCTTTTTGCTGTTAAAACAGAAATCTATCATATTCTTTAGGCAAAATACCTAAATATAGACTATTATAAAAGCACTGGTCACTATTGCACAAAGTACAAAATAAGACAATGGCATACTAAAGGAGCTATTAACATGAAATTTACATATAATATGTGCACACTGTAAAGCTGTTTTGTAAAACAATCAGTACAGCTTTTTCTATTTATGCCAACAAAATGAATATAGATGTATATATGTTTAATGAACGATAACGAATATACAATGAAAAAAAAAAAATCAATCTGGTCTTGGTCTTGACTCGGACTCCACTACTACTAAATTAGACAGAACTATTTTCTTGTAATCATACAATTCTTGCACTGTTAGCTGTAACGTAATTTTATCCATTCTGTCTTCACAGACCTTAATGACGTCTTTATAGTGGAATCTTGTATCACAATAACAATAAAAATATGATGAATCATGCAGCCCCACACGGTCAGAAAAGGTACTGTATAAGTACATTTTTTGTTCATCCAGGTACAAACAACGTAAACGTTCCCTCAAAGGTACAACAACAAAGTCCAACTGTGAACCTAAATTTTTTTTCAGGGAAAATGTTTGTACCCTTTCAAAAGCGAATGTTTTAAAACAGAAGCGTGGAACGAAGACGAGCTGGATGGAGTCAATGCAACTTAAAACACAAATGTAATGGAACAGAGTGCAATTCTCTTCCCCAACTAAGGGGAGTGAAGACTTTCTCTTGAGGACACCACTTCAGTCAGTTTAGTACCTTTTTTTTGAGTGTTCACACAGTATAAACATTCACACCTAAATTGCTGAGGTGTTTTTGTACTGCTCTTTTATTTGAAACGCAATTGAATAAACGCAGCATTTTGCTGTCTACTGTGTGAAAGAAAGATGTAAAAGTGCACATTTATTCTTGTTTTTCCCCACACACACACACACACACACACACACACACACACACACACACACACGCACACACACACACGCACACACACACACACACCCCAGCTGTCCTAACTCCCTGGATAACTGAAGAATTTAGCACCCTGTCATATCCTGAATGCTTTTCCTCTCTGCTTTCTCTCCCTCTCTGTTCCTCTCATACACCTCTCTCTTCCTTCCTCTGCACTCACGGACGCAGGCGATGAGGTCGTTGAACTTCTCTTTGGGGAAGAGCGAGTTGTCCAGGTTGCGGAAGTACATCTTCAACACACCCGCCACCGAGTTGATATCGTGGTTGTTCTCCTCGTCTGTCAGAGGGTCGTTGCCTTGGAAACAGACAGGACGATGGCTAGAAACCTCGTAATTGCACAAATCTGCGCTGCTGCCAAAAGCAAATCGGCACGTTTAAGAAATTTGCGCGTATTGCGGTCAGGGCGAATTTCCTTTGAACGACTCCACACTAGCACAACAGATGCTTTCAGTGTGTGTCTTTATTCTGCCTTCTGTTCTGTGGGCATGAAAGAGCATCCCAAAAACACAGAGCACTGCTATTTCATCACTGTGATTGTGTGTGTGCGCATGAGGGTGGATGGCCAAAATACAGTGTTATCGGTACTGGGATAAATTACTAGGGATGCACAGTGATTGCAAATAATAAATTGCTTTAAAAGGTTATCAGCATCAGACAGATAGATAGATTTGACTGGTACTTCAAAACAATGTTTAATGACACATTTACTGCACTCCGGAAGAACTGAACGTTTAGGTGAAGCTGGGCTACTGCGCTGAAACACCTCCACTTCAGGAGTGATGTGAGCTCTCATCATTGTAGCTATCATGGGTATCACAGTTAGACTGTCAGAGTTAGGCCTTATTCACACATACTGCTTCTGCATGGCGTGAGCGCTACAGCTTGTGCAGTGGAATAATGAGAAAGTTATACAGACATTCCATTTTCCAGATGGATATGCGGCCACATCGGTCACTCTGCTCAACAAAAACATAATAAAACTGTATGGTATATTTATTTGTCATTGGCAGCATTCCGACTTTTAGGCAGAAGTTTGCCTGGTGTCGTTAGACTGGGAAATCTGTTTGCAGCACTAATGTTTAACTAGTATTTCATCATGAGTTAAATAACATTAAGTTTGTATGCTGTTTTCTATTTCATTTTCACAGATTTTCATGGCTTATTCCAGTGTATTTTGCTGTGTGACGCATGCATCGCACACTAAAAATCAGCACCGGGTCTATTCTCTCAACACTGCGCCACTTCAGTGAGGCATTCGGGACGCTCGGTCACTTCGCAGCCTGTGAGAAGGCGCTGACCAGTTAACATGAGTGTCAAAACGAAAAGCTTGACTTTCCGCATCGCTTACGCCACACAGTGTGAATCGGGCCTTAGACTAGTTATACAGGGCCTGTGGACAGCAACCACAATGTAGTACAGTACTAAATAAACTGCATAGTAACAACTGTCTATGCCACTGTTTATAAACGTGGAGCTACTGTTTTTCTGCATTTTGTCCATCATTTTTACAAATGTGAGAAAAACTAAACTACTTTTTGTGCACTATGAATGTTTTGAAGTATGTGTTTTGCTGTACTGTCCATCCTTAGTGCATGAAGTCTAAGAAGATCTACCAACCTCTCTCAAAAGAGTTCTTGATGTCATTGACCTCCACCTGTGAGCCAGACACTCTGAAAATGCCCTGGTGCTGCAAACCTGGAGAGGCGATGATAAGACCACGCTTTACACTTCATTTGTGTTGGTGTTGATGCATTAAATCTGTGCATCACTGGCTGTGTGACTAATGCATAAGCATTCACAGCTCACCGTAAAGGTTAATGTAGCGGATGCAGCTCTCTACAATCAGTGGAATGGCCTTCGCAGCGTCCTGAGCACAAATGAAAGAACTAACTTTCAGAACAGGTCAAGGGAAAAGGAAAAAAGCAACTGTGGCAAATAGAAGCCGAGAGACAGAGACAGAAACGCTACCTGGTGCCTGCTGTGGGAGTTCCGGCGACGGCTATGAGGGGTAAAGAGAAAGGGAGAGAGATAGAAAAATCCACACATCAAACACATCTGTTTTGCATTGCTCAGCAAAGCCAAGACAACAACTACAACAGACAGATGGACAGAAAGGCTCTTACCTTGTGGTCATTATGTCTGCCCTATAACCTGTGGAGAAAAAAAAATCTTTTGTAAAGTCTTAATACACCATTTATTGTGGCAGATGCTGAGACACAGTGAAAGACAGATGAGGACAATGAGAGTGTGAAGTTTTTAAAAGAGACATTGACTTGAATGTCAGTGGCAAAAGACAAAAAGGAAGGAAAACAGCAAAAACTATGTGAACACACGAAAAACGCGTAGAGCATGCCATTAAATTAAGCCATGGGAGTCTGAGACAGATGTAAAAACCAAAATGCACTGAGTGCCCCGAGTGCTGATGAATCACGGCCAACCAGAATAGAGCGCAATTATTAGTCTTAAAGGCGCAGTACCACAACCAGCCAGTGTAATTCTAAGGGAAAAAGAGGTTGGAAAATCCCAAATGGCCAGTTTTGGTACATAAAACCAGACCAATGTTCTAAGTGGATATAATATTCTAAGTAAAATACACAAAGTGAAGGAGCCCAATAAAGATCAGAAACTGTTTCACTGCAACAGATTTATAAAAAATAATTTATCATTGTTGTTACACTGGTTAGCCCACCTTCTGCGATGCTCCTCTTCAGTAGATCATGCTTGGCCTGCAGTTTGGAGATGAGGTTACTGCCTTCCAGATACTCGCGCAGCTTCTGCGTAACACACACAGTCAATATTAATGTAATCAGACCGATAATTAAATGATGTAATTACTCCTGGCTAGCACTCACTGGGTAAACACTGCTCCTGCTCAAAACTATGACCAGGCAGAAACCCTTATTGGACGTTATGCCTCTGATCTATGGCTTCAGTCAGACACTAGAAAGCATATAGTGCTGATACCACTGCCGGAGTCATACACATTACACATCTGATTAAACACCTTATTAAAGTGACAATTAATTCAGTATATTGTCCCAGCAGTGTGTGCGTCAGAGAGAGAGAGAGAGAGAGAGAGAGACTCTCACGGTAAAATAAAAGAGCTCCGTCTCCTGCTGGTTGGCCCTGCGCTTGGCCAGGCTGGGTTTGCTGAGGTAGGTGTCGGACACGCTGGATTTGACAGACTCTGTGGAGCGGCTGTGCTGGAAGCTCTCAGACACGTCATAGTCCTCCATGTTCAGCATGTCCTGGATGGTGCTCAGAGTGGCCTCTGACGTCTTCTTCACCTGAGGAGGAATACAGAACACATACATGCTGGCATACTGAATGTATGTATGTTTATTAAATACACTTCCTTTGTACTTGCACTGATTTGACAATTTATCAGGAAAACCATACAGGTATGATTTATAGGTCTACACGTACTGACTGTAGCTCATCTGTTGCCATGTATAATTTTGGCCAGAAACCTGCAAAGACTGAAGATGTGGGTCTAAACCTTCTCTGTCAGTGGTATGGAATCACCATAGGACCAGGTGCTTTTTGATGGAGACTGATAAATTGAGCAGAAAGAGATGGCTTAAAGCAGGAATGTCCAACCTTATCCTCAAAGGGCTGGTGTGGGGGCAGGTTTTTGTTCCAAACAAGAAGCACAGCTGATTCCACTCGTTTAATCAGCCAGTCTTAGTCTTTAAACAACTGGTCATGTGTGCTCTGCTTTGTTGCAACGAAAACCTACAACCACCTTGGCCCTTTGCAGATTAGATTGGACAGTCTGTAATTGTGAAGCGACAAAGTGCACCGTTTCACAAGGAGTGCAGGCATTAGATCTATTTGGTAGGTATGCCTAATAAACTGGCAACTCAATGAACACATAAAATGCACATGCATTCCATAGATACAGTACAGAGAAAGTATTTAGAGTATTAAAGTATTTTAATTAATATTCTTCCAGTCAATATAACAACTTGTCTTTTGACTTATATGTATGATTTAAATATAAAACAAAAAACGTATGTATTCATAAGCACAAACACATTTTTCTTATGTTTACACACAAAAGTTTAAAAACTAAATTGACAGTTAAAAAAGTATTCAGACACCAATAATGAATACCATTAGTATTCAGTAGTAATCATTAGTTGGTTAATTGGAAATCACAGCTTTGAAGCATGTATGATGAGAAATACCAAGCTCCACTGCAGCCTTGTGGTTGGATTTCAGCCCATTTTTCTTGGCGAATTGTTTTCAATTCCCCAAAGTTATGAGGGTCCTTCAGTTAGGGGCTGTCTGTAAACCTTTTGAGCATTTAGCACTGGTGCCACAAAGCACAAATTTTCTAAAAATAACATGTAATGTTCATTTTGTTTAACATACAGAATTTGCTTTCTCAACAATAATTCAGATTCCCCACAAGGGGGCGCTATTAGCAATCAAGTGGCATTCTTAAGCATGAACAAACCCACACCAGAAGGAATGTATGTTTGGCTGGTGTAAAAATAGAAAGCTGTAGTTTATTAGCTAAAAGTAGGGCTGGATGTTATTTAATGTTTTTTTTCATTTAGTCAACACATCATATGTTCACAACTGAACTAGATGTATGTTAAATAAAAAAAAAAAAACAAGTGTCTGAATACATTTTCCTCACTTTAGTCATTGTGCATGCCACTGAATCTGAATGTATAATGGGCTGTTTAATGTTGAAGAATCTACCCAGAGACAAGCGGCTGTAAGGCAGAGTGTGGAGAGGGAGGAACTCGGTGCAGGGATAAAACCTTCATCAGCACTTCAGCTCTGCCCTTCACATGGAGAGAGCTGTAGGAAACAGCTGGCCTGCCACCAAGCAGCAATAACAGAACTCCTCTCCAGCAGCAAGAGAGAGGAAAGTGTGTGCGAGTGAGTCAGAGAGAGAGAGCTGGAGGAAACAGCTGGCCTGCCACCAACCAGCAAATAAACCTCCTCTCCAACAAGGTAGAAGAAAGGTATGTGTATGTGAGCGAGTGATAGAGTGAGTGAGACAGTGAGGCAGAATACACTGAAAAAGCAGTGATGGCTGAAAGCCAAATTTATCGTCTTAAATGTGCGCAGTAATATGTTCTGCTACAACACAAAGTTATTCAAACATATTCAAAATTCCTTTAAAATACATTCAGAATACATTCTGATGAGACACATGGGGAAAACCCGGTCAGCAAGTCTCCTAATCAAATTATTCACTGAACAAAAATGTGCTTCTAATTTGAAGTTTTAGGAATATTAACCTTCTTATTTTTTTGCTCTAATCACGTACTTAAGTCCACCTCAGATAGCCCTGATGACAACATGATAGCCTGGACCAGGGGTTGGCAAAACGTGGCTCTTTTTCTACCCTGTTGTGGCTCCACAGCAGAATTAGATTTTTAGGTATAAAATAAAATAATCCTCCTTTACAGTAAAATAAAACTCTGCTGATCATTCAACACAGTTTAACAATACATGGTCTGAAACGCTGGAGTTAATGTAGAACTGCTATTTCACCCTTTAACTCTGAAGACTGGCGCATAAAGTGCTGGTCACCATAGCAACACAGACAACAATCTAACCTAGCTACTAGCTAACGACACGGCAAAGAGAGAGATTTAAGACGTGCATGTATACTTTGAAGACAAATTCTTATTTGCATTTATGTTCAGTCCAACTGGTACATTTAACCTGCAATGAGAAACTGTCAAACACTGAGAAGTCGCAAAGCTGAAGTTGCTTCTCATTCGCCAGCTTCTTGTTCGAATTTCCCTGTTCCATCTTAAATACTGCGGCACCTACTTTCGGCACCTCAGGCACCATTTAAGGTGGAATGAAAAAATTTGAACAAGCAACTGATGAATAAGAAGCTGACTTCAGCCTTGTAAAAAAATCAAAACATTTTACAAAAACCTACTGTATGTTTTCAGAACAGTGTCCTGCCAGAGATGCGAGAAAAGTGGCCATAGTTGAACTAAAGCTTAAAACAGAGAAAAGTCTGTGTTTTTGTTTATAGGCCATTTTATTTTTTTGTCTATACTAGTACATCAGCACATACTGAGACGCATTTACAGCCAAGATGGTAAAATGTTTTACTTAGTAAATTAGTAAAACTACAGACATGGTAGATTTGTACAAACGCTATTGGAGCTGGACTGGTTTCTCTCAGATGAGCTGGTGTAATTTGAGTGATTACTAATGAGATCAGTAATTTTAATCCCATGTGAACCTACCATGTCTGCAGATTTACAGATGTAGGTAATGCTAAGCAGCAAACCCAGAGCAAATTACTTTCTATAGCCCTATTCAAGTCAGATTAGTTTAACAGACAGTCTTCCAAAAAACAGAGGTGCCAATGTACTGTATATTAGCAGGATCTGCCATTACATTACTATGAGTTTGATTTGAACATGACTACAATTACTAGTGAAGCTCAGAGTTTGACGAAGTAAGATTATGATTCACTCCAGAATTATTACTTAGTAGACTTCATACAAGATTACAATTTCATGGATCTTGGCTCAGTTTCCCAAAAGCATCTTAAACCCTATGGGAGCTGGATCAGTTTTACCTGGGGAGGGGCTGTAATTTGAGTGAGTAACAATGAGATCAGTGATTTTAATCCCGTACAAATCTGCCATGACTGTAGCTTTTACAAGTCCACTAAAGTAATTCTGAAGTGAATTACCCACCATAATTCGCTGAACTCCGAGCTCCCCTAACAGCAGGGAGGGCAGAATGGGTTTGCGTCCTTTAGGGTGACATTAGTTAAGCTGAATGAGCCCAATTTGCTGGTCTAACTCTATTCTATCTGATATAAACTGGAAGTTAGTTTTTGTTTGGATCCATTTAATTCTGAACTAATGCTTAGTTAACGTCTGGGCTGGGTTGGCTCAATCCGAGTTATCTGAGGTACTAAACTGATGAGCTGTATGAATGAGTGAGTCAAATTCCTTACAAATGACATTACTGGACCTCCCCTGGTGAAACTAATTCGGCTCGAATAGGGCTATGAACAAACAAGTAAAAAATGTGTGGACGTAAGTTAAAATAACCTTAAAAGAAACATACAACAGTAGGAATTTTAGATTTAAGATAATTTTACTTGACAAGAGTGTCCTATTCTGTTTTAATTGGAAGCTCAATTTGTTGCTTAGATCCATTTAATTATAAGCTTAATGCTAAACTAAACATCTGGGCTGTGTTTTCTGAGGTATTTTGAAGGGATTACACAGATACTTTACCTGTATGTGTGTAACTTCTTTTTTGTTGTGGAATTATTACATAGGACGCTTGAAAAGCTACATTATATCTGATTCATACTTTATTAAAATCACAGATCTTGGTGATTTTACAATGTACCGCCCCTGATAACACCAATCCAGGCTGAATAGGGCTTTAGTCTTTGCACTTGTCTGCTCTATTAGTCTGTTACCTGTCGTGCATGTGTTCACTCACCAAGATGAAGCCCTTTAAAGAGGTCCTGATTCTGATTCTACCATACTACCTTTTTGTTCTGCACTCTCTTCACTGACTGAGCTTTCACAGCAGTTAAACAAGCTTTAATCGCTCCTTGTTTTGAGTATTTAGTAAGTATTCTCCTAACAATGTAAAAAGCAGCTGTGTTCTGAATACTGCCTTTTTAAAATACAACACAGACTTAATACAGACTCTGAATAGGCATTCCGAACGTATTCCGAATTGTTACATCCCGACCTTGGTGAGTGAGAGAGAGAGAGATTGTTATGCAAACAAACAAAATTGTATGTCTTTATGTATGTATGTATGTGTCTGTGTTTGCATTTGGAGCGGGAGTGGATACAGAGAGAAGAGAGGATTGGAGAAATGAAGAGAGCCTGAGCGTGTGTCACCTCATTCTTTATTCTCAGTGGGGAGCTGCAGCTGCTGAGGTGCATGTTTGTGTGTATGTGTGAGAGAGAGAGTGTGTGTGTGTGTGTGTGTGTGTGTGTCTCACCTCCTCGTTCTCGATCTTCAGTGTGGCGAGACGAGACTGGAGCTGCTGGTAGCGGAGCAGAAGCTCAGCCTGCACCTGCGGCAACGCTGTGAGCTGACTCACCTGCCAACACATTCACATCCCAAAAAGAACGATTTAGAGGAACTTTTCACTTGCATTACTAACAGTAATATACCATGTCAAAAATAGTAGCTCATCCATCCACACCTTGAACTCTGTCCCTTCAGGTATTCTAGTCAATTTCCAAAACAAGTCTGAAATGCTTTTGAGCACCCCACATTCTAGAAGTTATGAGATCTATGGCCACTAGGTGGCATCTGACCTGGTCACCCATGTGTGGTTGGAAGGTGAAGCGTGCTGGGGGGGTGAAAGCAGTGGGGTGGGTCTCCATGAAGCGCTGACGGTCACTACGTGGGTCTAGGCTCTCTACTGCCCCCTCAACGATGTCCAGGCCTTCGTGCCGGGACGTCTCCAGGCTGTACTCTGCCGACAGGTACGTACGCAAGGCGCGACTCAGACTGGCGTGGTAACCCAGGTCACAACACTAATAAAAAAAATAAATCAATAAAATAAAAAATACAATCACATACAACACCTGGCAGACACACCCAAGCGTATGCACATACATACAGCTGTATACAAAAGTGTGGGCACCCTTGGTCAATCTACACAGTTACACAGTAAAATCACATTTTCTTCTGTAATTGTAAATAGACAGTCATTTTATATTGGAATAAACCAAAAAACTAAATAAAATAAAGTTGCATGTCCTAGGATTTTGACACCCTACTATGTCAGGTCTAAGTAACATCCCCTATAGCAGATTCAGCAGCTTAAAAATGCTTTTTGTAGCCAGCGAGGAGCCTTTCAGTTCTTCTTTTAGAAAATTTCACCTCTTCTTCCTTGCAGTGTTTCTAGTTCTGCCACATTCTTCAGTGTCTTGACTGCTTCCTTAACATGCTAATATTAAGTACAATCCATTTTATTATCCGTTCAATGGTTCCTGTGCCATTGGCTTCCACACCAACTCCAAAGCATAACAGATCTACCCACATGCTTCACAGCTGGCAAGGTGTTCTTTTCATCAGATGCTGCTCTTTTCTTCAAACATGCCTTTGGAATTGTACTTCATCAGTCCACTTGCACTTGTTTACAAAATGCCTCTGAATTATCTAGACGTTGTTTTGCACACCCTTGATGTTGACTCCTGAGCTGAAAACTAACATTGTTTTATAGTCATCCTCTGCTTTGTAGGCATCAATTAGCTTCATTTTCAGATCTTAGCCAGCTGCTTAGAGGAGGCCAGGGCTGTTGAGAGTTAGCACAATGATTTAAGTCAGATCATCTATTATGGTCTGGAAATATCATCCGCTGACAATCCCTAATGACAATTGTTGACCTGCCTAACCTTTGAGTCAATGAGTCAATTAAGGAATTATAGGTTAATTAGGTTCTGAGACTTTACAACTGGAAGGCTGGCCATTTTGCACAATTACCACATGCCACAATTTAAAAAATTACTTTCTAAGTTAAACATTTGCAGATTGTATTTTGGACAAGATGCCCAAGCTCTTGCTTACAACTGTACGTGTAAACAATTTCAAATCATTTTCACAAAGTTATTTAAAAAGTAGTCAGCTTTAACTTCAAATGGTGTTGTTGCTGATGCCCGACTTTAGGAAGACTTTTTATTGCATTACTCAAAACAAGTAATTTTCAGACAAAGTATGTTGGTTTTTCTGCTTTCCTTACTGTTCTCCTGCATCTCAACTCCTTCTTCTACCACTGCTATATTTCATTACTAAAATCAGGTACTCCTCCTAAGTAGTAAACAGCTGGCCACAGGTCCAACTAGTGGACATATCAGTCTGTCAGGGATCAGCAACCCAAATGTTATGAAGGGCCATTTTCTCCTTTCAACAAAAATTTAACCAAATTGGGAGCCACAACATTTCATATCCACTTTACCAGCGTAGCTGTAAATATCTCTCAGTATGTGCTAACAAACTAGTATTGGCTAAAATATAACAGAAATGAAAACACAACTTACTTTGCTCTGTTTTAAGCTTTAGCTCAGCAATAGCTGCTTTTCTTGCACATCCAGGAGGAAACTTTTCCACAAAAGTAGAATAGTTTCCTGTAAAATGTCCATCACTTCGATTTTTTACGAGGCTAATGTAAATCTCTCTCTCTGCCTTTTTTCGTGAGCAACTAGCCAGACAAGACTGTTGTCTGTGTTGCTATGGTGACCAGCAGTCTATGCGCCAAACTTTAGGGTTAAAGGTTGGGGAATTAGCAGATATAGGCTACATAACATCTAATTCTGCTGTGGATCCACAAAAGGGCAGTAAAACAGCTGCATGTTGCAAACCCCTGGTCTAAGAAAAAAGCTTTATTAATTTCTTAAATAGCACGTTTACAAAGGGAATTTGCTATTTCTTGTTTAGATAAATGGCTTTCTATATGTCACAAGGTTGTCACTCAAAAGGTTGATAATCTAAGAGGAGGATAGCCAACTGGTTAATTTAAAGCGTTTATCTTCAACTGTCCTTCACAGCTCTTTAAGGTTAATTCAAAGCTTTTCTCATCAAGACTTTCCATGACCCTTCTAGCTCTACTTCTCTCTCTCTCTCTCTCTCTCTCTCTCTCGTCCTCCTGCTGTCTTTATCTCAGCCGCAGGAGCGAGCATGGATGACCTCTGTGAAGGTCAGAAAGACGGTACACTCCTACCGGCTGAATACTGCTGACTACATTCAGCCTGCTGCTAGCTCTAATGAAGAAAACCCTGCACGCAGCAAAACCCTCTCACTGGAGACAGGGCTCGATGCGTGTGAGCATGTGCTTGTGCAGAGTCTGTGTTTGTGTACATGTGAAATGTTCATTTAGTGCACAAGCCTGTCCTTGAATTCACTTCAGCGCATCATTGCCATCATAAGAAAACCTTAATTTCTTCCAGCCTTTATTCATTTGATTGTAAAAGCCAGCGGCCAGTCATGATGAATACTGATGGATAGAAATGGTCTGAAATCACTCTGAATAAAATGGCATTACTTGTGCTGGCCTGAACAGCATTACACAGCATTTCACATACTCCTTTGTGTTTCTAGATGAGTACTTAAATACGCATTCTTAGTAGTACGCTTAAAAGCAATACATTCACATTTCATCATTGTAAGGATGTTCATCTGTTTAATTCATGTTTTAGTCAAACTATTCAAGTTTTCCGTTTGAAACACATTTTCATCCTTTTTACAATGGACATTGCAAAGATGAGACAGATGTGAGATATGCAATATTACACTGATCAGCCATAACATTACAGCCAAGAACTCACCGTTCTTTTTATCAGCTCCTATTACCATATAAGGAAACTCTCTTGTTCTATAGTTACAGACTGTAGTCCATTTGTTTCTCTGCATACTTTGTTAGCCCCCTTTCACTCTGGTCCTCAATGGTCAGGACCCCCACAGGACTCCCACAGAGCAGGTATTATTTGCATGGTGGATCATTCTCAGCACTGCAGTGACACTGATGTGGTGGTGGTGTGTTAGTGTGTGTTGCGCTGGTATGAGTGGATCAGACACAGGAGTTTTTAAACACCTCAGTGTCACTGCTGGACTGAGACTAGTCCACCAACCAAAAATACCCAGTTAACAGCGTCCTGTGGGCAGCATCCTGTTACCACTGATGAAGGACTAGAGGATGACCGACACAAACTGTGCAGCAGCAGATGAGCTGTCGTCTCTGACTTTATGTCTACAAGGTGGACCAACAAGATAGGAGTGTCTAATAGAGTGGACAGTGAGTGGACAATGTTTAAAGCTCCAGCAGCACTGATGTGTCTGATTCGCTCACACCAGCACAACACACACTAACACACCACCACCATGTCAGTCACTGCAGTGCTGAGAATGATCCACTACCCAAATAGTACCTGCTCTGTGAGGGTCCATGGGGGTCCTGAGCACTGAAGAACAGGGTAAAAGGGGGTAAAAGTATCAGAGAAACAGATGGACTACAGTCTGTAACTGTAGAACTACAAAGTGCAGCTATACAGTAAGTGGAGCTGATAAAATGGACAATGAGTGCAGACACAAGGAGGTGGCTGTAACGTTATGGCTGATCGGTGTATGTCAGATGAGGAGACAGATTTCTGCTTATCTAAAGTTGCAAGCAGACGTTTTGGAATAGGTGGATATATGCAAATCTGTTTTCAGGACGTCACTGAAGCAGGTAAATGAAAATGATCTACTTTTGCAGCTTAGATTTCATATATGGACTGCATGGACTGTACAAAACCTTCACAATGTTTACATCTACCTTTTTTGCTAAAACAAAGATATAAACACAACATACAAATACTTGGTTTTCCATAATCTCTTTCACTAACTTATCTCGCTTCAATTGATCCAAGAAAAGCAGTGTCGCTGCAAAACTGTACAAGGGAGTGTAGCTGCTAGCTAATACTACCTGGGTATGATGTTTTTTTATGCATGTTATAAAATGAACAGTTCCAATCCTAAAATCTGATTGGCTGAGGTGAATTCGAAGCCGCTCTGTTTTCTGTTTAAACTGAGGGGCTGAATTAGACTGGTCAGCTAGTTAACAGGCTACAAGATAATCAACAGCCTCAATAGCTCCATCATTAATATCACAGGCTTGAATTAAAGTACTTACCGTGTGATCAACTGTAAAACAGCAGTGTAAAAATCTAAACAATGTCATTTGAACTGATTGCACACTTCAATGAGAACCTCTAGAGGCTATGTAGCCTCTACAGCCAAATAGTGTGTCACTTATCGAGTGTGGATGTGGCTGAGTACCAAATTACTATTTGCTAGATATATTTTGCACCGCTGGGTTGGAGGAGCCAGTATTTAAATTCTTACGTAGTGCAGCACGTAGGGAGCAGAGAGATATTTACGATTCAGCCCCAGCATGAGACGAGGGGCGTCGCTGGACTGATGCTAAATAAGACTCATGGTGGTAATTTGGTGACCAAAAAGTATTTCTAAAGCAAGCGTTTTTGCATTGAACAGTGCTCCGTTGTCAGATGATCACTGCTAAACGACAAAAAGCTAAAAGTTCATTAAATGACGACAATATACAGCAAGCGAACATTCTTCTCCTCATGCAGCGGTCTATGGCTGTTGGGCAACAATACAATACTCGAAAAGAACTGCATTTATTGGGGCAGATTATTATTATTATGAATAATTAATTATGATAAAATACACAATTTATTTTGTAAAACCACATCAATGCACAGCCTCTTGTGGATTATTGCTTTAATGTCTCGTCTTTTATTAAGTAGCTGCTGCTATCATTTCCTCGTTTTACAGTGATATGCCAGTGACTCTGAATTGTCAGGAATCTACAAAACTGTATTACTTTAAAAAAGTATTAACAAAAGTCGATGCCTGTGAATAGTGAATCACATTATAATGAACAAATTCAAAGTATTCAACTTATTCAGGCCATTATCATTAACACACATTAAAATGAGGACTCTTTCCCTTACCATTACAGAAGGTTTCCTTATGACAATGGCAATATCCTACACACAACTAAGGAATGTGTGTGCAAACTGTGTTTGCTTTGCTCTCACCATCTTCGCCACCACTTCACAATGTCTGTGTGAACCACATCAGTGTGTGTGTGTGTGTGTGTGTGTGTGTGTGTGTGTGTGTGTGTGTGTGTGCGCATTTGTGTGTCTGTGTATGTAATTAAAGTCTTAAGCTCCATC
This sequence comes from Pygocentrus nattereri, assembly GCF_015220715.1. Taxonomy (NCBI): domain Eukaryota; kingdom Metazoa; phylum Chordata; class Actinopteri; order Characiformes; family Serrasalmidae; genus Pygocentrus; species Pygocentrus nattereri. Next base: position 49,527,645 of record NC_051211.1, read on the forward strand.
CCTTCCTCTGCGTTATGCGGCATATTCGTCTCTAATTAAAAGCATCAGAGACTACCCTAATTACGGAGCATTAATCAGGACTAGAATTCATCAGTGCTTAGTGAGATAGAAGCAGCTGAAGGAACAGTAACGCCACACTGGTGCTCGATCGGCAGTGGTTTGGCACTCACGTCAATCAGGTGGGACAGGTCCTGGATGTAGTACTTAAACAGAGCTGCGTTCGCAGCTTCCAAAGTCAACAGATACTCGTTGCGAGCCTTCATAACCTTCAGCTTGTTCTCTGAGTACTTGGCCTGGCGCTGAGGTGGGTGAGAGAGAGAGAGAGAGAGAGAGAGAGAGAGAGAGAGAGAGAGAGAGAGAGAGAGAGAGAGAGAGAGAGAGAGAGAGAGAGAGAGAGCAGGAGAGAGAAATGACAAGAACATTAAAGTTTCTAGAGCTTCATGTCCCAATATGACTTGGTTTTATTGATAAACATATCCTCAATGCTTGTTTCATTACCATAGATGCATATTCCTAATGTGTGTATATTAACAATGTTTTCACAGTAGATTATTTCTTGCACATTTCCATTATATTAGCACAAGCCTTAGTTTGGCACAGCTGAAATGTTCTGCTCAGTAATTTGTAATTGCTGCTTTCATTGAGTCCTTTCAACTGGAGCCACAGTCCACTAATGGAAAATGGGAAAAGAAAAGACAATAAGAGTGGGGAACCTCACACAGCTACAGGAAACATCAGTAACCAGCAGCCTTTATAGCAACAACACACACTAACACAATGCACAAAGCATGTGTATCTGTATATACACTATATGGACAAGTACTGGGACACTCACCTTAATTACCGAGTTCAAGTGTTTCAGCCACACCCTCTGCTAACAGGTGGATCAAATCAAGCACATAGCCTTGCAGACAAACACTGGCAGTAGAACAGGTCGTACTGATGACCTCAGTGACTTTAAACATGGCACTGTCACAGGATGCCACCTCTGCCACCAGTCAGTTTCTGAAAATCACAATGTCTGTGTGAACCACATCAATGTGTCTGTGCATTTGTGTTTTTTCTACTCCACATTTCTACCCCACCTGTATTCGAGTAGATCTGCCCCAGTGAACTGTAAGTGCTATTACTGTGAAATGGAAGCACACAGGAGCAACAACAGCTCAGCTATGAAGCAGTAAACCACTCAAACTCAGATAGCCGGGTCGCCGAGTGCTGAACCGCACACTGCCTATTCTTTGTTGAATCACTTACTAACGAGTTCAGAATTGCCTTAGCAAAAGAACTGTGCGTCAGGAGCTTCACAAAATGGGTTTCCATTGCCGAGCAGTTATGCATTCTGTGGCATGATGAATCACACTTCTCTATCTGGCAGTCTTGTGGATGAGTCTGGGTTTGGTGAATGCCAAGAGACCTGTGAAGTAACTGTAAAGTTTGGTGGAGGAGGGATAATGATATGGGGTTGTTTTAAGGGTTGGACTAGACCCCTTAGTTCCAGTGAATGGAAATCTTAATGCCTCAACATACTAAGACATTTTAGACATTTGTATGCTTCCAACTTTGTGGGAACAGTTTGGGGAAGAACATTTTTTGTTCCAGCAAAATATACATACATATATATATATATATATATATATATATATATATATATATATATATATATATATATATAAAAACACAATATTTATATACATATATAAATGTATGTGTGTGTGTGTATTACAAAGTGCATGTATTAGTGGACTGTGGTTCCAGTTTAATGAAAGCAGCAAGTACAAATTACTGTTAGTTGTCACTGTTCCACCTCTTAAAGCATTACACTTCATTAGCCTGATGAAATACTGGTCTCTTGTCACTGTAAATGTCAGTCCAGCTAGACTCACTCATTACAGACACATTAGCATCAATGTAATCAACTCTTAAAGTAAAAGATCCTGGATCCTGTTCCACACCTTCTCCTTCATCTTCTGGATTTTGCGGGCAGCGTTGCGGCGCTGATGGCGCTCCTCGTTGCGCAGGCCGAAGACTTCGCCCCCGCGACCCTGTCTCTCACCCTGACGCTCCGCCTCCTTTAGCTTCGTCTCTGCGCTCAGAGTCTCGCTGTGGTACATGTGGTAGGTCTTCATCACCTGTACAGGGGTAGCATGCAGGGGTATTAATCCCTAATCTCAACAACCTCAACCTCAACGGTGTACTTCTTTAATATGCCATCAGAGGGAGAATATCACTAGCATGACTGAGATTTCAGGATCCTCAGAACATCACCCCTCTTGCCAGCAATTAGCAGGACCATAAGTCAAATTTTATTATGTTAATTCACTGAGAAGCACTGAGGCAGCAGCTCTGTGGTACATCCTGTGTCTGTAAATATATAAATATATAATATACTGCTTGTTGTTGTTAGTGTAATATCTCCACGTCATTATCATCAGTATATTTGATTTTCTACAGTAAATTAAAAAAAAAAATCATTATATATCTCATTATAAATACCGTTTTTGGATACAGTTATACAGACCTACTAAATTTGCCAAAATCAGGTGGACAATATTAGCATTGTCTGCCATCGTGTGAACCTTGCTAGCTGGCTAGTTCACTCCGACCTAGCCAGCAGTGTGAACGACTGACTGAACGAACTAACGAAACTAAATTAAACTCCAACAAGGAAATGTTGAAATTATGTTAAACTGAAACTGGGAAATACTATGAGTGTGTTTTATTTACACAATGAACAGTGGAAATGTGCAAGTAATTTCACGAACCGGGTTGTAGTTTGTCTTTCGACGTAAATAGCTCAAAATAGCTGTCAATCAAAACGGGATTCAGCCTTTCGAGTGATCCTCCAATCATCTTGCAGAAGCTCCGCATCCAGACCCGCCCACCCACAGCTTCATTCACCCCCAGAGACGCTCAGCGTCCGGGAGCGGGACAAAATCATGGCTTTTTTCCAATGAGCAGCGAGTTTCAAAGCAACGAAAAAACCCGCTCCATGCGGTTGCGCTGAAGTGAAAAGACGCTCAGCTTCTACGGGCAATTGCGCTGACGCTACGTGATAAGTAGCTGATTCTGAACGAAATGAGATCTCAACCTGTGGGCTGTGGACCACCAGTGGGCTGTGAGCCACTCTCTAGTGGTCTGCGAGCCTGAACTCGTGGGGGAGGCAGTAGTTTGTAGTAGGCTGCTAGTAGACGTATAAATAAAAACCCTGCAGTCGCAGTTTAAGACGTCATCAGTTTGAGACAATGCAGCCGCCTGGATAGGTTCCTCATGGCGTTTCTCCTACCTTCAGTGCGGACCTATCAAACCTTTTTTTCCTTTAATTCGCTTCATTTTTACGTGTGTGAACCACCTGTATTAGAGTCTGAAACAAACAGCTGAAACCCGCAGGTCTCGGACCGCTTCCAACCGAACGCTGTTCAGTTCACTGCTGGTGGGAATACATTTTATGATGAAATGAGGGAATTTATCAATAGAGCTAGCTTTCCTCTTCTTCACATCAGCTGCTATGATTTATAGTTATAAACAGGTGGGCCTTGAAGTGAAAAAGGTTGAGAACCCTGCTCAATACAGTATTAGCACAGCATCTGCTTTGGCCTGTGATTCTCACCAACCAAGTCCTTTACTCACATCTGTGAATCACTAGCGATGCAATATCTAAAAAGGAAGCCAGTTCTCCCCACATCCGTGGTGTTGTTTTCATATGCCCACACTGAGACAGTCACGCAGTTAAGACACAACCCCTCATACACACACCATCTGTGTGCTTAGTGGCTGTCGTGTGTGTGTGGGGGGGGGGTGCCACACATGTACATTTGTGTGCATGTATGTGTGAAGGGGAGAGACTTTGAGTAATATTTGCCATATGTAAATGACTCCTGCTTAGCTTTGCCTCAGGCTGCACTGCAATGAAGTTGTGATTCATTTCAAGTACATGCAGACAAACACATGCACTGTTAAAACTCCCCCCTCAACAACAGTACAGCAAATGCTACACAAAAACGCAGCTCCCTGAGTAAACGTGTGAATGAGTGATTCGTGAGAATGCATGTCGAAGTAAAGACAGCAGCACACATGACCCTCCGCGGTTCAAAGCAGTGGGGCTTTGTCTGTAGTTATGTTTCAAAAGCCGCCAAGAGTTTTCTTCTTTAAATGTGTCCTGTGTCAAGAATGTAAAGCACTCTTCCTGCTAGCCGGCAGCCTGGCTGCCGTAGCTAATGCGTACCGCATGGCTTTGTTTAATAGGGTTTATTTATTTAAGACCCGCTGGCTTTTAAGGCGTCAGATGAGCTCAAAATCAGGGCAAATGTTCATGCGACTGCAAGGTTTGGGCAGCATTTGTCGCAATCTGCAGATCCATACTGGAGAATCATTCCATCATGGATGAGATAAGAACCTGCAATATGTCCTTCTGAGGCCATCATACCTCAAAATAGACAAGGTACAACTAAACATATGCCCGAAAATGAAAGCTGGCGAGGACTGGCATGGTGACAGAGCGACAGAAGTAAGGCATGACAGCAAGGGAAGATGAAAAGCTGATGAGACTGATGGAGCTGAGTTACGGACTGATCGAAGAACCAAGTGGAAGAAAGAAGGCTGGAGATGGAGTGGGTGACTCATGTATTGATGAAATGATAAACGAGAAGGGTAGAGCGAAGGGGAATGGGAATGAAATCGTAATTTAAGAAGAGAAGCAGAGAATGAAAGGATGATGAGAAGAATTGTCTGGGTGGAGAGTGAGTGAGCGAGCAAAAGCGAGTGCTGCCCTCACCGTGTAGAGCTCGTTAAGAATCTTCATCAGGTCCTCCTGCAGCTGGAAAGTGATCTCTTTACTCTACAGAAGGGGGAGGAAAAAAAAACAAGAGCATATTAGAGGAGGAATACAAAGGGGCAGGCTTGGGTCAAACTCATATATACAGCAATGAAACACTGGCCTGTTCGACACCTGATCTAAACGGAATGGACGGATCAAAAGCCATTTTGAAAGTTGTCGCTCTCCTTAATGCCGTTCTATTGCTTCCATCTGCCAAGTTCGTTCAGGCTTGGAGTCAAGATTACACAGATTACAAGCAGACGAAGCTATTTCTGAGCAGCAAGTCATGAACAGCCACGATGCTAGTTTAAAGGTGCAAGTCAGAAATCCAGGCTATTATTGGTTCATTGGTAACCAGAAGCGTCACCCCAAAAACTGCGGGGATGAAAGTGTCCCGCCTTGAGAACCATCATGAATCTTCACTTCTGGTAAATATAGTGGTGCTTGAAAGTTTGTGAACCCTTTCGATTTTTCTAAACTTCTGCATAAATTTGACCTAAAACTTCCTCAGATTTTCACAAAAGTCCTAAAAGTAGATAAAGAGAACCAAATTAAACAAGTGAGACTTTAGACTGGGTCATTTATTTACTGGGGAAAGTGATCTAATAGTACATGTGTGTGAGTGGCAAAAGTATGTGAACCTTCAGGATTAGCTGATAATTTGATGGTGAAATTAGACTCGGGTGTTTTCAAATCAGTGGGATGGCAGTCAGCTGTGAGTGACCACCCAGTTTTATTTAAGGAACAGGGATCGGTCACTGTCTGATCTTCACAACACATGTTTGTGAAAGTGTTTCATGACACGAACAAAGGAGGTTTCTGAGGACCTCAGAAGAAGAGCTGTTGATGCTCATCAGACTGGAAAACCTATCACAGCAAATAAACGGTGATTGTGCATTAAAATATGCAGAGGCCTGCTGTTTGTAGAGAACGTATTAACTCATTTTCACTTAGGAAATCAACAAAATGTGTCATTTGAAATCCTGGGGTGTCCAAACTTTTGCATACGACTCTACATGACTTAATTGACTGGAAGGTCCTCATGAACACAAAAGAACTGTGCTCTCAATCAGACGTCTGACTGGCTGCCTGGTTAAATGGAGCCCCGAGGCACATTAACCACTGCTACATGGTGTTGCACAATAAGCACTTCTACACAGCATCTGCAGACGACTGGAACAGCTCAGAGAGCCACTACACTGGGAATTAGCCGTAACTCAATTGGGATGGAAAAAACAGGGCAAATAAAAACTGCTTTAGAGAAATCTAATATTGCCATATAAATAGAGTGAGTGCAATACTGTACAACTGAGCATCAGTAAGAGGGCCCTACTTGAACTGAAGCAGAGATGGAAGACTACATCCCCTTTATATAAGCCTTCTGTTCCCATGCTGCTCTCTTGGTACCTCTGCAGCAACAAAAGTCATGGAAATTCTTTTATAAAAACAACTGATCAGACAAAAGCTCAGATCTCTGAACCTAAACTGGCTGATAAAACTGTATTCTAAACCTTTAGGCTTTGCTTTATGTGTTTCTAGTGCTAATTTTAGAGTGCCACTGGTGGCACCACACTATCCTGGGAGCTCACTTGTGAATGGGTTAACCACAGCGATGGAGAAGTGAAGCTTCAGTGTGTGGGACAGGAATTTCACTGCCCATGAATAAACCAACAGTGTGCAAAGTTCTGCACAGACAGGCAGAACCCATAAATAATTAAGAATGAATCTACATGAAAACAAAACTACTGTACCCCTCATATACACACTAGCTGAACTGGAGCAGAGAGTTCCACACACTCACCCTTTGGTCTAATTAGTATTAGAGTTTGGTCAGACTGAAGGCCAATTATTCTTCATGTGAAGCCCTTTACTGAATCCATCACTTGTTGGTGGTCTGGCATAGAAATGCACTGTCATGACTTTACAAAAGTTACACCATTATTACAAGTACTGAATGACAATATCATGATGCAGCAACATGAAAAACGCTGGAAGAATTTCTGGCAGCTACTGGACAGACCTTGCATGAGGCAACAAGATAATCCTTTATTTTTCCTATAAAAGGGAAAATTCACAGTGCTACAGCAGAAAAGGGACAGCAAATCACTCAAGAAAAGAAGCAATCAGAAGACAATTAACCTCAATTACTTAACATGAAACTAAAGACAAAAAACAAACTACATCTTTCACAAAATTAACACTATAAACGTAAATACAAAAGCATAACATCTTTACACAAGCAATATCAATCATTTAAAATGAAATGTAGCATGATGAATTGATGAGCACACACACACACACACACACACACACATACACACACACACACCCCATGTGGGTTCCTCCCAGGCATGCATGTGCTTTTGTTTTGGTTTTGGTGATCTTAAGTGTCCATTTTCTGTTTGTGGCAAAGTAAGAAGTAAAAACGTTCATATGGCTTGAGCATCTCCTATAGCTGTCAAACTCGTTGCTTAGCAACAGCATCTCCGCAGAGTGATACAGTAGTGTTCGCGAAAAATCCATAATGTTATAGTGAAATAACAGCAACTTATCAACCAATCCGCTTGCGTCGTTGGAACTAACTGTTATCTAAAAAGCTGCTAATTTTTCTATTAGGTTTGTCATTATGTTAGCACCAAGCTAGCAACATTTGATGTTTATATTTAATGGCTGATCCAGCTTAAAATGTGGACATTTCAGGAGCAAATGTATTTACAGCTTATGCAAATACCTCACAGGTGATGGTCACAACAACTGGGAGTTGTGTGTACAACTGTGCAGCTATTACCTTCGCAAATGGTTGACATTTTACAGAAACCTACACATATCACATTCTTTTCAGGGCTTTCACCCGACAAACACCCGCTTGAACAACCGCATACACGACACTGATATTTTCATCATGAATATTTCTAAATTGGCTCCGTCTGCTAATGCAGGTCAATGACTGAAAGCTCCTCTTCTTCCTGAATGTGAGTGTGTGCATTTTTGTGAGGCCATCTGTTTTGCAACTTTTTAAAGGGTGTATCGTCACTCAATGTGTGCTCTCACCTTCTTGAGCAGGCGTGTGTTGTCCTCGCTGACGTGCGAGATGCGTGTGATGACGTTGTTGAGGTAGAGGTCACTGAGTGTGGCGTGGTCTTTGCTCTCTCTCCTCACCTGGTTCAACAGCAGGTACCAGCAGTTCACAGGAGACAGTAGGTTCTGGTCTTTCCTGCACCAAACGCCACAAACCATATGGAAGAAACAAGTGTTTATGGGCCAAAAGCTAGCTGGCAAATATCACCAAGACATATTTTTACATTATTTGACAGAGGCTGATTATATAACCTCAGACTTAACATTTAAAAAGACATATGGGAAGAAAAAATACCAATTCCACTGGCTGTTTAGTGTTTCCCAAACCAGATTTCCATGTTTCGCAAGGCTTTCAAATAGTTAACATGGCAGGATCCTGGTAATAACATTTTGTAACCACACCAACAGTGCTATAACACTTGCTGGGTGGCCTCCGTGTCTGCCATTTTCTGATGCTGCTTTGTGGTTTTGCCTTCCAAAACCCACTAATGAACAATTTTCTTACATGTCCTCAGGAAATTTCCAGCTTTTAACAGGCCTCTCTACAGCGAGGGACTGCATGATGCTGGTTTAAAAGAAAAAAGGCTGATTCTGGGTAAAAGAAGCACATCTGCCTTCCTGAAAACTTCACTAAACATCACACGGTCACTGCAGGAAGCTGAGGAAACATATCCCAGCCCAGAGGAACTAAATGCACGACCCCTCTGTGCACACACAAAGAGTCCTCCGGAAACATTCCTGGTGTGACAAATATCCAGAATGACAAAACTTGGAATTTAAGGATACAAACATTTACAAAATGAAGAAAAAAAAAAAAATGCAACAATAACCTGAACAACTGCCCAACTGCCCCCCTCTCCTGCCTCCTGACAGATCTTATGTGCTAGCTAAAGCAGGGTTCCTATGCAGTCGTGGGCTGGAGGTTAGGGAACTGGCTCTGTGACCGGAAGGTTGCTGGTTCGATCCCCAGCGCCAACAGCACATAACTGAGCTGTCCTTGAGCAAGACACCTAACCCCCAATTGCTCCCCGGGTGCCGTGGATAGGGCTGCCCACTGCTCCGGGCAAAGTGTGCTCACTGCCCCCTAGTGTGTGTGTATTCACTAGTGTGTATGTGGTGTTGCACTTCATGGATGGGTTAAATGTGGAGGTGGAATTTCCCCGTTTGTAGGATTAAAAAAAGTATGACTTATCATTAAAAACCAAATGTTTCTTGCTTTGTTGAAATAAACTTGCAGAGTTTAATGAAGTAGACCACGCTAAAGTTTCAAAACATACCACTCGCTCCCCAGTCCACACATCCGCATCTTCGTTTCCACACATCTACCACACATCTTAGTTTCCATATGGAAACTAAGCTCCAAAAACATCCTGTTTTGACTTAAATGCTTTGTGATGTCACAAAAACCAACATATCTGCAAATATCTGCCTATTCGGCTTACAGCAGTTAAGCCCTGCCCACTCACGCTGACCTTACTTGCGCCTGGAAAGCGTTTTGCAACACAGTGCAGAACAACAAATCAGATCTAAGATCATTTACAGCACTATGCAAATGTTTGGGCACCCCTGGTGTTATAACGTGCATTAAAATCTGCAGAATAAAGTGACATTTAAGTCTGTTTCCGTAAAAGAATGTGTTCCAACTTATTTTCACCTGGAATATCAACAAAGCATGTAATTTGACCAAGACACAGTAAGAAAAACAGCCTGTTTAAATCTACAGAACAAAGCGAAGTTTGGTCCTGTAAAAATGATTGTTTTGGGTTCATAAAGCCACACAAGTGTCATAAACTGACCTCAATGAGGAAAAAAAACATATGGGCCACAGAGCAATTCACTTTACATGTATTATTTACTGAGGCATGAATCAAAGGCTATGAACGCATGACTTTCTCACACTCCAAACTGGCCAGGTTTGCTTTTGAGGATATTGATCAAATATGACCACCTGCTGAGCTGGATGCCTGGGTGCCATTTTGTTTCACCGATAGGAGTCTTGCACATTAGACAGAGCTGGCAAAAAGACAATAGGAAGCCATTTTGGAGCAGAAATGCTCTACAGTCACTGACTAATAGCACAGCTCTCAGCAGGCAAGCAGTGGGACAACCCTACGAGGACCTGCACACCAGCAGCGCCCAACACACCAGCGCCAGCTGTGAAGGAGAGAGAGAGAGAGAGAGAGAGAGAGAGAGAGAGAGAGAGAGAGAGAGAGAGAGAGAGAGAGAGAGAGAGAGAGAGAGAGAGGAGACAAATTGTCCTTTACTCTCTCCCTCTCTCTCTCCTCTTCTGCTGGAGAATGCTATCTGCATTAATGAGACTGTGATTGCAAACACACCCTGACAGATGATGAGCAGAATACATAAAGGAAGCAGGAGCAGTTATCTCCTAGTGTCTCTCTGCCAATTCTGATCTTTCAGGCAATAAGCGCAGTGGAGCATCACGGTTAAAATATTCTCAGCACCGCCTTTGCATTCATAGTGAACCAAACGAGAGAGAGAGAGAGAGAGAGAGAGAGAGAGAGAGATAGAGAGAGAGATAGAGAGAGAGAGAGAGAGGACTGGTTTCTGGCTACAACAATGGCTGGATGGGTGAGGACAAACAAAGGTTACTAGATCTGCATCAGTCTCCACTCAGTACAGCGTTTGCTCATCGTTTTTGCTCATAACCCCAGAGTCTCGGCCCCAGCCCCACTCACTTGTACTGCTGGTGGTCCTTGGTGCTGCGTGTTTTGGCCATGAAGCGTTCGGCCAGCTTCTCCAGGTTGCGCGAGTACTCGCTCTCTATCTCAGCTTTCTTACGGAAGAAATCCTGCAGGTCCTGCAGCAGCTGCACCCGCATCTCCGTCTGCTGTTCCAGACATTTCTGCTGCTCCACCAGCTGGGAGCGGATCTCTGCACAGAGACACATAACGAGAGAGCATAACGTCACTATACTTCACAATACAGAACATACAATCACCAAGCACTGTATTAGAAACACCTGCACACCTACTCACTCATGCAATTATCTAATCAGCTGATCGTGTGGCAGCAGTGCAGTGCATAAAATCATGCAGATACAGGACAGCAACTTCAGGTAACAGGTAGCTGTTGGTGCCAGACAGGCTGGTTTGAGTATTTCTAACTGCTGATCTCATTTACATTTTGGCAGATGCTCTTTCCCAGAGCGACTTATAATTTTGATAATTTTACACAGGTAGGTGAAGGTAGTGTTAGGAGTCTTGCCCAAGAACTCTTATTGTTATAGTGTAGGGTACTTATCCAGGTGGGGGACTACAGTATAGAAGGCAAAGTAGTAGGCAAAATGTAGCCTGGTCTGATGAATCGCGATTTCTGCTGAGGCACACAGATGCGAGGGTCAGAATTTGGCAATTGAATCCCTGGGCGCAACCTGTCTTGTGCACTTTTCTTTGTACACTTTGCGGCTGATGATACTAATCAATCATTGCTTGAATGGCACAACCTGTTTAAGTATTGTTGCTGACCGTGTGCATCCCTTCATGCTCCCAATTCCATCTGCTAATGGCTACTTTCAGCATGATAATGCACCATGTCACAAAGCAAAAGTCATCTTAAACTGGTCTCATGAACTCTGACTGGCCTCCAAGTCACCCATTCTAAATCCAACACAACCCCTCTGGGATTTGTCACATGAAAGTGCAAAAAATCTGCAGGAATTGCACGATGCAGTCATGTAAACATGAACCAGAATCTAAAAAGAATGCTTCCAACAACTCGTGGAATCCCTGCTGCGAAGAGAGGCCCTACCCAGTATTAGTAGTGTTTCTAATAAAGTGGTTGGTGAGCGTCCATCACAACATTCTTGTTTTTCAGAGGTTTGTTAGTGAGCTGGAACAAACAAAATGCACCAGCAAAGTAGTAACACCTGAAAATGACATAATGGGCTGACATCCAATCAGCTTCTCGTTACTACATAGTTCATGCAATAAAGCACTGGTTGTTAGGGTGTGACATCATGACAACCGGTGACAAGGTGCATCATGACCCCAACCTTGGCATGTAGGTTTGTTTCAACTTTGGCTATTAATGAGTGATGAATATAACTTTGTAATTTTTGAATATAGGATTTCAGTAGCCCACCAGAGTGTATTCCAGTCTTTTTTGCCAACTATTAGGTTTTTGGTCATATAATCATGAACATAAATTTGTCAGCCCCTTAGTTTAAACAGAACAGGGTTCTTAGAAGTGTTTGTTTAATACAGGTTCGAGACACTGGCTCTACCCATTAGTACTACATTCTATGTTCACACACCATGTATGAACTCATAAGTGTATCAAGTATTTTACAATGTCTTCCCAGTGGTTCAGCCAATCAGCTTTCAGAACTGGAATTAGCAGTACAGCCAAAAATGTATATTACAGTATAATCAAGATTAATGCTGCTTTCAGTATATACTGTATAGCCATAAGTAATAAATAAGCTCTGGCGTTTCAGCCACACCGATTGCTAAAAGGTGTACAAAATCAAGCACACAGCCACGCAATCTCCATAAATAAACACATGCAGTATAAGGGGTCGTACTGAAGAGCTCACTGGTTTTAAAAATGGTATGGCCATAGGATGCTGTCTTTGTCACAAGTCAGTTTGTGAAACTTCTGCCCTGCTAGATCTGCCCTGGTCAACTGTAAGTGCTATTATTATTAAATGGATTGCTTTCTACCCCTAAGTCTAAAAGTGAGTGTACGTGAGGCATTATATGGCACACAAGAGGTGAGGTAATTACAACATTTTGCACTGCACATTTGCTGCATTATCTGTGTATCTGTGGCATTCTGGTATACATCGTCCACTACTCTGGAATATTTAGCTACCTTTGCCACAACTCAGTCTATGAAAATTCTACCCCACTAAATGTGCCCCAGTCAACTGTAAGTGCTATTACTGTGGAATTGAATTGTCTAGGAGAAACAACAGCTGAGCTGTGAAGCAGCAGACCATGCAAACTCAGAGTGGGGGGTTGCTGAGTGCTGAAGCGTGTAAAAATGACCTATCCTCTGTTGTATCACTCACAAGAGTCCCAAACTGCCTCTGGAAGCCACATCAGTAAAAGAACTAAGTTAACTGCACACTATTCGCTATGCCAAGCATCAGAAGCACACTGCCACCAGACCAGTATACAGCCCTGCCAACTGGAACTAAGGCCACGTTTACACAGCAGTTTAAAAAGGCAAAAATCGGATTTTCTCACCAAATCCGATTTTTATTGTTTGACTGGTCTTTAAAATTTTTTGTTGACATTATCTTTAAAATGTGACCTATACACGACATTAGTCTGAACAGATCAGCTTCTAAACGACCTGCATGTGCAAAAGAACAAAGCTTCACGTGGCGTGCTTGTCCACAGGTAAACAATCATGACAATCAAATCAGAATTGAAAATGTCAGATTCAATGCATTTTTTGCTGTTCACACTGACACAAGGCCACTTTTACCTGCTGTGTAAATGTAGCCTAACAATATTTTGCTGTGTCCTTAATTTTAGAGTTGCCTGTTAATCAAAAGAATTGCCCAGCCATAGTGAACACAAACTCATTTTGCAGTCACGCACACTTTGAATACAATGTGACGGCTACAGTGACCTGAGACATCCGCGCTTTATGCTTAGGTGACGCATGCAACTGAACAGTGCAGGGCACAGTAGTAAAGAGAACGGGAGAATAAATCCACGCTCAGCTGAATGTCTGAAGCAAAGGGCAGATTTTCTGCCTCTCCAAACCCTGCCGACATTCATCCTCTACAACACGCCGCCATCACAACTCGCTGCGGTTGCCAAGACAACAGGTAGTGGAGTACCCCGTGGGGATTAGAGTGTGTGTCTGTCTGTCTGTGTGTGGAGCATGTGTGCATTCAGGATTCTTCCTTTCTCCTATTTTGCTGCACCCCTCCTTTTCCATGATCCTGTGCTTTCCTCTCATTTTCTTCTCCACATCTCTCCCTCCCTCCTTCCTTCTCTCGCTCGCTCACTCGCTCTCCAACAGACCAACTGCTTAATGTCACACTGGCTCCCCCTCTCCACCAGAGCTGAATCTCAGATGAGATGGCTGGCAGCCTGTGCGCTATGTGTGGGAGGGTGTGCGTGGGATGGCGGGTGGGAGTGTGAGTATTGGAGAGTGATCATATTAATCGGAATGTGTGCGACTGTGTGTGTGTGTGTGTGTGTGTGTGTCTGCTTTTCTCATTGGAGAATTGGATTATGACCAAGGTGACTCTTCTGGCAATGTGAGAGAGACAAACGAAGAGAATGAGAGAAAAGAAAAGTGAAAAATTAAAAATAATGTGTGACAATGTCACTTCCTCTGTTCAAGAGGGAAAATATCAAAACATCAGTAACAACTCAACTGCATGACTGCAATTGCTATAAGACTGGACTGTATGGCTGGAAGCGCTATAAAGCGCTATAAGACCAGACTGCATGATTAGATGCGCTATAAAGTGCTATAAGACTGGACTGCATGAGTAGATGCGCTATAAAGCGCTATAAGACTGGACTGCGTGGCTGGAAGCGCTATAAAGCGCTATAAGCCTGGACTACATGGCTGGAAGCGCTATAAAGCGCTATAAGACTGGACTGCATGGCTGGAAGTGCTATAAGACCGGACTGCATGGCTGGATGTGCTATAAAGCATTTTAAAGACTGGACTGCATGACTGGATGCACTATAAAGCACTATAAGACCGGAGTGCATGACTGGAAGCGCTATAAAGCATTTTAAGGATGGACTGCATGACTGGAAGCGCTATAAGACCGGACTGCATGACTGGAACCGCTATAAAGCGCTATAAGACCGGACTGCATGACTGGAAGCGCTATAAAGCGCTATAAGACCGGACTGCATGACTGGAAGTGCTATAAGACCGGATTGAATGACTGGAAGCGCTATAAAGCGCTATAAGACCGGACTGCATGACTGTAAGCGCTATAAAGCGCTATAAGACCGGATTGCATGACTGGAAGCGCTATAAAGCGCTATAAGACCGGATTGCATGACTGGAAGTGCTATAAGACCGGACTGCATGACTGGAAGCGCTATAAAGCGCTATAAGACCGGACTGCATGACTGGAAGCGCTATGAAGCGCTATAAGACCGGACTGCATGACTGTAAGCGCTATAAAGCGCTATAAGACCGGATTGCATGACTGGAAGCGCTATAAAGCGCTATAAGACCGGATTGCATGACTGGAAGTGCTATAAGACCGGACTGCATGACTGGAAGCGCTATAAAGCGCTATAAGACCGGACTGCATGACTGGAAGCGCTATAAAGCGCTATAAGAGCGGATTGCATGACTGGAAGCGCTATAAGACCGGACTGCATGACTGGAAGCGCTATAAGGCTTTGCTATCATTACTTTGCTGAATATTTTGTGATAGGTCATTTACATACAAAGATTATGTAATTCCGATTACAGATTAAGACTGATGTGTTTATCTGCTCACTAGATTAGTGTTTTATTAGCTTTATTAGTTTCATTTATTATACACAATAGTAATATAGAGTTATTAGACTATTAATAGTTATCAGATACCAATAGTGTTAGTACTAATGATAATAGTGCTATACTTACAAATAAGAGGAGACATCCACTTTAGAACAAAGGATATTAAGCAAAAGTCCATAGCATGAGTTCCCACTCACTCTTACAGCTTGGATGGTTAACCAGTGTAGAGAAGTCATTAAACTCTCATTGTTTTTAACAGTTCTTTCTCAGTGTTTGACCAGAATGCAATTGTTCTTGATTTGGCCTTTTGTATCCCAGCCATTGTACATTCCAGCAGGGCAACGTCCCAAAAATAAGCAAGCCAAGTAAGATGAGGAGGAGTGGATGGTTCAAATTATAGCTTCCTTTTTGGCTGCTGTGAGGAAAATCCTTTTTCTGATGGAAAGAAAATGATTCTCAGAGTCATCGAGTGGAAGGAAAGTCCACACATCTTTGTATAAATATTTTCCCAAAATAGTAGAATATCTTGACCATCAGCTGAATTTAACATAGTGGGGAAAAAACCATGTAGTTACTGAATATCACACCTTAGTATGTAGCAATCCTGGGATTTTGAGAGGTTAAACTTGCCATTTTTCAGCAAAGAAAATGTGCACAGACCAAATTTTATTTGCTGAAAAACAGCACAATTAACCTCTTAAAATCCCACGCTTATTACATACTAAGGCTTAATGTTCAGTAACTACAGGGACTTCAATGCAAACTGGCTGAGCTATTCTAAGCTTATAGAAGTGTGTAATGAAACTTTGGGCCCATTGGTGGCCATTTAAGGGGTTAAGTGTGTTCTTTGTAGATAAGGTGTTGCTTTATTTTTACTCACAAAAACAACCAAACATGTAATTTCCTCCCACGGGTGTGCAATCCTTTGCATAAGTCTGTACTGTACTACTGATCTGGAGTCTAACTCTGTGACTCATTTCCACTATGAGCCTTAAATATATATGGGCAGATGACCGTGCTTTAAAAACACACAAGAAAAAGGGAAACAAACCATATGATGACTACATGCGCTGGTAACGTCTGGAAGAAAGAGAGCAGTGTGTTATTGCCAAGCTAGCATGTTTCACTGTTGAGGCCACATGCACTACTGTACAGCCATCAAACTGCTGGACAGTGCACTAATGGCCACTCGCTACTTTTCACATGCTTTGTGACTTTTCTTTCTACAACAGCTTGATTTTACCCTTCATGATACAAGTGAAATGTAGGTTTGGGCTGGTTGGCCTTAAAATAAACATTCCCAAATATTCCATTGGTCCTATGAAGAACCTTTAATTGGAATAGAACAGTTACATTATGCAGAGGTTCTTTAAACCTTGAAAAGTAGTGATGCTTGATGATATTCGAAATGTAGGAAAAATGTATAAGCATTAGACAGATGTTTAGATTTGGCCGATATTTAATACTATTTCACATGTATTTACTGTACTTTAGGTTCTTTAGGTGAGACTGGGTTACTGCGCTAAAATATCTGCATTTTATTTTATTCAAATACATCCATAATTATCTACAGATACATTTCTCTGCAATTCTCATCTGTCTACATTTTATACACGTTCATGTTTCAGCCACAGCACAGATGTACAAGAAAATATTGGTGCATCACTATTTAAAAGGTTCTTATTTAAATAGCACACTTACAAAAATCAAAAGGTTCTTTAAGGATCGAAAAGGGGCTCCTTTATGGCATCACTTCAAGGAACATGGGCAGTGTTTACATTCCAATTGAATACATTCCGATTTACATGCTCACTACAAGTAATATGATCCAAAATGGCACGTATGCATGGAGCACCACTTAGAGTAAACATTACCATGATGGTGAACGTCACGTGAGTCCAGTCAGAGTGAGATGAGCAGCAGTGAGCAGTGCTTGTGTTTTTAATTGCTTTAAAATGATGTCAGACTCAGAAAAATGTACCTCACAGGTCCTTACTAAAGAAGGCCGAGAGGAAGACGTCGTGTTCTGAGACACATAAGCTAGACGTCCGTCCCACCGCCGTTTTTTAAAGATCAGAGCATAAACTTCGTCTCCTCTGCAGACCAGTTTCTGCTCCGTCATGTTGAACGTTATTAACTTTCACTATGACGCGACGAACATGCAGAACGTACTTAAACTTTCTGACTGGGAATGCAATCGGACACAGGCGTTTACATGGATGTTATTCTTCTATTTAATGGATTATTTACAGGATTACACACCTCGTTCAATCGGATAGAAACTGTATTCCGAATGGCCTCAAATCGGAATAGACTATTCCAACTGAACGTCAATATTTGAACTCTTTAAATCTCTTGACCAGTTTTTCTTGGTTAGAATAATTCTTTTTAAACTTTCAGATTTTTCAAAACTTCTGCATAAACCAATGAGTAAACAGTGAGTAAAGTCATTCAGAGTACTTTGATGTGAAATGCTCTATTCTAGGCTACGTTTACACAGCAGATAAAAGTGGCCCAAATCTGATTTTCTCACCAAATCCGATTTGTTTGCCTGTTCACACTATTTTTTTAAATGTGACCCATATGCGACATCAGTCTGAACAGATCTCGCTCACAAACCGACCCGCATGTGCAAAAGAACAATCCTTCACGTGGCTCATCCAGACATAAACAATCATGAGGACTAGTGAATGCTGGACACTCCCAGTTTCTTCTTCGCCAGCATTACAGGAGCGATTATGAAGTTCCAGTGGTCGACAGCTGGGCTCATCACCCACATCGGATTGGATATGGATCGGATCTCAGTACCACATATGAAAGCGTCTCAAATTGGAATTGAAAATCTCAGATTCAGTGCGTTTTTTGCTGTTCACACTGACACACAGACACACATCTGTGTCACAAATTAGGAAAAATATTGGATTACTGAAGATTACATTACATTATATATATATATATATATATATATATATATATATATATATATATATATATATATATATATATATATATATATAATACAATTTTTTTGCAGTCACTGTGAAGTTCCTTGAATCTGACCTTTGAACTTGTGACCTGTGTAAGCTTGTCTTACCCTGAGGCGTAAGCATAAGCCTGACCCAGGCTGTCGCCATGGCAACAAGGCATCTGCTCCTCAACCGGAGAGCGAGAGAGTGTAGGCATGCTGTACAGCATTGCTAACAGTCCACACACACACACACACACACAGCCTGAGAACCAGATTCCAAACCACACACAGTCACTAAACATCTGCATACAAACAAACAAACATGCTCTCTGACACAACAGTGCACAGCCCTCATGCCCTGATCCCTCACAGCATCACCCAATACTACCTCCTCCTTTGCTCTCATCAGTATATCAAAGGAATTAGTGATAATGCATGGCAGAGAATACATCCATTAATTACACCATCCAACGCAACCAAACTTGTAAACGATCAGCATCAATCAACACCTCACTCCATCATTTCTCCTGCTCCCGTTAATAAGCTGTGCAACAGCTTTCTTCATACTAATTTTGCTCAAAACACAGGGCGATTCAAAAAGATTCATCCAATTTCAAAGCGCCATATTTTTACATCCATGAGGCGTTTAGGAACCAATCACATACCAACTGAAAGAGGGGGTCATTCAGTTTATGACTGTCAGTATGGCAGTGAACCTCCAACAGCTCAGAGCATTCAACGTTCCAACGATTCCAAGAAAAAGGTCACCAGCATCACCAGATCTCATGCCGGGTGACTATTTTTTTGTGGGGGTACATTAAGGATTCTATTTATGTGCTGCTCCCAAAAACACTGGATCTCCGAAATCACACTGAAAGAGCTGCGGGTGCAGTGACACCCGGCATGCTCAATCGAGTATGGGATGAGTTTGACTATGGCGTTGATGTCTGTACAGCTGGAGGAGGTTCATACTGAGCACTTGTACAATTACATAAACTTTATGCTCAATTAAACCATTTACAGTGAAACCATTACAAGTGAAATAAATCATTTTGAAACCGGGTGTATGGTGAGAATAATGAATTGTGAACAGAATCACAGGCTGGGCGTATCATTCATAGTGTGGTCAAGTCAGTTCTGACTCCTCCTGACCATATCGTTGACAAGTATCTCCAAAACAATAACTTTACAGGAGAAGGCAAAAACATTCTGTACTGTCAATGCAAGTTAAAGAGATTTTATTCAAAGCAGTTTTGGAGCATTTCTATTGGTCCAGTCATCATGAAATTATCACACAATGGAAAGGACAGCTGCTGAACTCAAATTATGCAGAAAAATAAACAAAGCAAAAAGGAGATGCTTTTTTTGGACAGTGAGGATACGAATACTGTTTTTCCTGAGTGTCCTGTCTTCTGTTTGGGTCTTCAGGCTTCTCAAGGACTTATTCATTACTCCTCTGATTGTATCCATTCATTCTATTACTGGCTTAGGGTGGGGAATGAGGCAAAATTATCATATCACAATACTAAAAAAAGAGTTGTTTTCATGATATACACCTTATTTTAACACACACTACACCAGTAGTGCCACATTTAATAATAATAAAAAAAAAGAAGCCATCAAAAGTCTGGGCACAAGGATTTTTATTACATTTTTCACATTCAGGTGTTCTTATGTTCTGTACTGCCAATATCCATAATACTCTCAGGGAAGCATATAGTTAACCTGGATAAAATAAAATAAAAACAATATAATATTGATATTGCCCAGCTCTACTTCACCTACAGGATTTGCAAAATCCTAACCAGTGTTGAAAATCTGAAGACTCCACACGACAGATTGCACTGATTTTTTGTCCTTAGATGTCTTTCATCAAAGTCCCCCTCTCCCCACAAGATCTGCCCAGAAGAAAAAACTCCACGCTTTCAGATTATGCTGACGGTGCCATCTCTTAGAACCTGAGATCTGGCAGAATTTCTTGTGAACAAACGTGACTTTAGATCAAAATACACACAGCATAGACTACAGTGAGATTTCTGTAGTTCTGCATGCACTTAATACCAGGAAATAAAATGTTTCATTTGTTTGTTGTCAATGTCGAATAAGATGCAAATAAATTTTCCCTTCCATTCAGCTTAGCTCTGATTGGTTAATGGTCTTTCACTCATTATATCAACACTGTGCTTCATATGAGACAATCTGGCATTCCCCACACTTCATGATGCTGAGTCCTCAATACTGAACATGCTTAACATGTTATGATTCTGAATGAAGCTGGTCAGTATCGGACAGTGAGTAGATCGGAAGGCTAATGAAGGGATGTCACACACCCCACACCACAGGATAATCTGGGAAGACAGACATTTAAGACCTGAAGGGAAATCGGAAATGCTTTTGGCCCAATTACTCTGTACTGTGGGCCTCGTCCTCTGCAACTCCTCCCTAAGTACCCTCTCAATCCCTCACTTCATCTAACCCCCCACTCCTCTCTCTCTCTCACTCATCTAAAAAATCTCACTGGAGTTTTGGCATCTCTGCCCATGCCTCGAGAATCATTATAATATGTCAGAGTGGTCTGGCTCAATACTCTCATTTACAGTGTGTGAGTGTGTGCGGGTGGGTGTGCGTGAGACAGACTGCTGCTCATCACACAAATGCTGTTAACTGCAGGAAATCACATTGTGCTCATTAAGTTAGACAGAGAGAAAAAATGAGAGAAAAGGAGGAAGAATGAAAGGCAGGAAAGGGCCTCTTTAGAGTCAGTCCGGTTTGCTCAGTTGTTAGTCTTGCTCCCAAGCTCTCTTGCACACCAGAAAGCTCTGGGTAAGAGTTTCTGATCAGCAGACGTACTAATAAGTCTCTCTTTCCCCCACCAGAAATGGCAAAAAAAATGCTTGAGGAACAACTGTGTGCATCCAATTTTGGATTTCCATGACAAAAACCACACCAGGCGCCGTATCTGAAAAGCCTCCAGCATTGTAGAGGACGCCACACACCCCTCAAACCAACTGTTCTCACTTCTGCCATCTAAAAGAAGGTGGCACAGCTTTTGGGCCATCACAGCCAGACTGTGAAACAGTTCCACAAGCCATCAAATTTCTCAGCTCCCATAGACTGAACTGATGGACGCCCCCACATAGACACACATGCATAACAAAGGACACCATCCCTCTCACCACGTCTTGCAATTCCACACTATGTCTGAGATGCTGTAATTAAATGTAACTAATGCATTTCATACTGAAATACTTAATATGATTTATATACGTGGTCAACCAAACGCTGCATTCCATTGCTGTTGTTCTGGTTGCTACCTAAGTGACTGCTATGTTCATATATATGTTAGGCCCGGGGTCGGCAACATGCGGCTCCACAGAAGAATTTGATTTTTAGGCAAAAATAAAAATAATCCTCATTTGCAGGAATGAAGCTCTGCTGATCGTTCAGCACAGCTTTAAAAATAAATGGTCTTAAATGCTTGAGTTCACCTTGCCTAGCTAGTAGCTACGAAAAGGCAAGGGAAATATTTAAGATAAACGTCGATAGTTTGGAGACAAATGCACTTTTAGAGCCCTCAGCTGGTTTCCTGTTAGGTTTAATCCGTTACAAGAAAAGGTCAAACACTAAAAAGCAGCGACGCTGAAGTTCTTCTCATTCCAGTTTTCCCGTTACACCTTAAATGGAGACCCCGGACTGTTGAGCAACTGACGTTGTACATCAAGCAAGAATGGGAAAGAATTCCACCTACAAAGCTTCAACAATTAGTGTCCTCAGTTCCCAAACGCTTACTGAGTGCTGTTAAAAGGAAAGGTGATGTAACACAGTGGTAAACACGCCCCTGTCCCAACTTCTTTGGAACGTGTTGCAGGCATCAAATTCAACATGAGTGAATATTTGCAAAAAACAATGAAGTTTATCCGTTTGAACGTTAAATATCTTGTCTTTGTAGTGTATTCAATTGAATATAGGTTGAAAAGGATTTGCAAATCATCGTTTGTAATTATGTTTTACACAACGTCCCAACTTCACTGGAATTGGGGTTGTAAGTGTGTAAAAATGATGTAAGTTTCGGTTCTGCCTCAAACATTCAGTGATCGCTTCACGACAACTTTGATGTCTCCTCACCACTTTCTGTGCTTAAGGAGTCAAAATCACAATAAAAAGGAAACATGTGAAACTGTGGCCTGTGTCACGGAGTCTGCTTCTTTGTCTTTTTCCATCTGGACAAAAATAAACCCCACGCTTAGCTGTAGTGGTATGACAGATATGCGCATTTGTTCTTTCACTGCGGGAAGTTCCTCCAGAGAATTTTACCTGCTACCACTGTATCTCTTCAGTTTCAGAAAAAAATAACAGCATTTGGCACAATGCCATCGAGGAACTGAACGGGACAGGTACCATTCACCGCAAACACTGTAAAATGGCTTGAGTGACAGCTGTAAGTTCTGCCTCTTCTTTATGGCTGCCATATCCGCATCTTCCTCTAAAACAGCCCTTATCTGACGTAGTGCTGAACTGGACTGAGGCAATTCAGTATCGCAATATTCTTTAAATATATCACTTTATTCATATAATACGTCACACAATGGGATTATATTCATGCTTCCCCAGCAGGGATACTTTACAAAGATCAGAACCTTACAAAGTACTATAAAAGGTAAACCAGAGGGAATCTCATGAAGCGCCGAGCAAAAGAATCCGAAGCACCCAGCCAATGACACACATTACCTTTTAGATCATGGATGCAATGTGCATCCTACAGAAAACAGCTTGTAAATCTGGAAACAAACTGTTTGGCAATAGGGATGATTTATGGTAGAGTGTTATCACAAACATAATACTTATGTATCAATAAAAAACAAACTAAAAATCAGTTCTGCTTTGTGACTCCAGGGAAGTATTTCACAAAACAGGATTTCTGATTTAGACAGGTAACGCAAGCCCAAAGACTGTCCAATAGAAACACCCCTCCACTCTTTTCCTATTGGCCAGGCCGGACAGGCTGAGGTTTTCTGGTGAAACTGAGAAATCCTGCATTGTGAAATACCGCCCAGTCCCAATATACAGACATATCACTACAGGTGCCATACCACCCAGTACCACACAGTACTACTCCACACTAAAGATGGCACAAGACCACTTTGGCTTTTCTGACTTGAGTGTCGACTGACAGCAATCCAATATTTCATCTTTACAAATGACAGCTTCAAAATGAGCCATTTTTAATTAAAACATTGATCACTTAAAATGAGCGCCTAAAAGTAGGCCATCATTCGAAAAAGTAGGCCATCATTTGAAACTACTCAAACGCTCTACTGTTCCACTGGAAGAACCACACAGTTAACATCACATCACACAGTGAGCGCGAGTGCTGTTGCTAGATTTGTTGCAGGACTGCGCCATATCAGTCGTGGCCAGTTGAATATCAGTTGAAGTTCTTCTTAAGGTATTTACTCCGTCATGGGCATTATACCAGTATGTAAATGAATGCAGATAACATGACGTATGGACGGTGCAAAACAAGCTGATTCCCTCACCTCCCGTGTAGGGAGTTCCAGCCTGAGGTCACTTAGTCCGGTGTATTGTCAATATAGCAGACATCAAATGAACGAAGAATTAACATGCTGCACCATTTAAGGTGGAATGGGAAAATTCAAACAAGATGCTGGTGATTAGGAAGCCAACTTCAGCTTCGTACCATTTTTGCCAGGCTCAGAGAAGCTGATGTGGGCTTTACATACACTTGGCGCTGTTTAGAAAGCGATATTGACGTGTCTGTATATTGTTCGTTTCTGTTTGCACTGTTTCACTGCAGATTAACTGCAGTTGTTAAATATGGTTCTTATTAAATGGAGACATCCAGAATAATACTCTTTTGTTAATCTGCAAAAAAGGTTTACTTAAGCATCTAAAATGATTATTTGGAAAAAAAAACAAACAAACACACAAACACACTATACCGTGATATATATATCGAAACGGTCAGTAATCTTAATTATATATATTATTCTTCTTCCTTCCGATATCCAAATCTAGCATTTTCTGCGATCAGCCTGAAGCTGACACCTGTCAGTATTGATAAGTCTCTACCCTACAAGGCTCATTCAGGCCTGTTTGAAAGGCAGCTG
The DNA here is from genome assembly GCF_015220715.1 of Pygocentrus nattereri. Lineage (NCBI taxonomy): Eukaryota > Metazoa > Chordata > Actinopteri > Characiformes > Serrasalmidae > Pygocentrus > Pygocentrus nattereri. The sequence continues at coordinate 49,552,093 of NC_051211.1, forward strand.
TGTTTATTGGTGCTGAAAGCAAATCTCTCAGCACTAAAGCAGTAGGACTCAGCTCAGGGGGTGAAACATGTCCAGTCCATGCTTTTACCTGCAAATCAAAGCTGATCTGTTGCTAAATCTGCATCATTCCATGGCCTGTAGAACAAGTTTTACTCTAACACTTGAGTCCAGTCTTGGTCTCTTAACTGTACATGAACGGTCAAAGTCTTGTCATCATTGGGACGTGTCTCTGTCTCGGGGCAAGGTGGAAAGTGTTCTCATGAATCTTTCCATGACGGCTTGCCTGGGTATTATTTGTTGATGTTCACCGGTTCCAAAATTCAAACATCCACTGAGGACTGATCAGAATGTTTCCACTGTGTTTTCATTTAACAATAAAAATGAATTTATATTCATTTGACATTGGGAAGTGATTCTTAGTTCCAAAAGACTAATATTTAATAATAACAACATTGTTAACATATTAAATAACATATAATAAAATTTGTAGACTATAAATTATTGAATGTTATATTTTTCAAAATACATTTTAAACTCTTTATTATGTCGACCAGAGGAGGGTGGGTTCCCCTTCTGAATTTTGGTTCCTCTCAAGGTTTCTTCCTCTTTGTGAGTTTTCCCTTACCACTTTGGTCACTGGTTCGCTCACAGGGACTCGGACCTGGAATTTTGTCTAAAGCTGCGTTGCGACAACATCTGTTGTAAAAAGTACTATATGAATAAACTTTGACTTGTATATCGTGTATAACGAGTTATAATGAAACTCCTGGACTCCGGTTTCATGTGTCCAAGCCTTGGTTTTGCCTCAAACTACCTCTAGTGGTCTTGACTATAAGTTTATGTAGAAGTACATTCCTTTTTTTTTACCAGTGCAAATCCATAACCCACATGCAGCCTCCCACAAAGGATGAATGGTCAAGAGCTTTAAGAAACAAGTGTGACCATACCGCCAGTATCCAGCTGAGCTCAGAAACGCACTGCTGGCCTGTAGACCACTTTAAGTTGAGCAGGCTTACATGCATTAGTACTCAGCCTTATCATTGCCATTCCAAGAACAGCGTTTATAAGCAGGCCAATCCACTGCAGGCCACACTGCCATAAATAGATTAATGGATCGATATTTATACTTGATTAATGGGTCTTTGCAGGGCTCACTTAATACATGCAGACCAAACGAAAGAGCCGCTCTGGAGGCGCCTGATGCTTTGACTGAGTTTTTGCTCATGTTTTAACCAAATGAGATGTGAATTGCAGGGTGTTCACAATAAATTCTACTATAAATATAAAAGCACAAACAAGACCAAGATCACAGTCATTTCTGAGTATAAATCACAGGTTGCTTGCTGTCTCATAAGAGACGTACACCTCTCAGTGCTGAGTTTCCCTGTGTTCCCAGTAAACGAAAGGCCATCTCTCATCAGTACACTGGTGTCCCACTGAGCATTGCACCTAAAAAAGCTGCTGTTCTGGACAGAACCACCAATTACACATCCTGTAACCAACTGTATGATGGAGTTGTAGACTTTAAAGGAATACTCCAGCATCTCTTTCTGCCACATGGCTGATTATAACAAATGGTCATTTTTCTGGAACCCCCTTGCAAGCACAGCCAAAACTGACCACATTTTGCAGGAGTGGGAATCTCTAGCCACATCACAATTCAATTGGATTTCAGTTCATGGTACAAAGATGTGGTTATAAAAATTGCATTTCTATAGCCTATATACATTATGATTTTTACCTGTTTGTCATTAACAGGTATTGCTGGTTTAGTTGAACTGTAATGCAGCCTAAACTCTCCACGCTTATTAAGTCTACAGGATTGTGCCACTATCTCATATTTTTAAAGCAAAATCTAAAAAGGAAGAAAAAAGATGAACGAAGAAAAAAAAAACATTTGTATTTGACCTTTTTAATTCTGTCACACATTACAGTACAGTCCATAGCATGTGTCACCAGAAACTTTGGGACCTGATGAAATATTTCAATACAAAAAGCTTATAATAGACACTGATGTACATTTTTCTTTGTATGCAGCAGTGTTGCTGTTGATTATTCATAAAGTCAAACATTCGCATTTCATTGCTAACACCTGCATTTTATTTCTCCTCCAAGCTGAGCTGCGCCAAAGTATCCCGCTTCAGAACGCCTCCAAGTGTGCATGAGTATTTTACAGTAAGGGAAACTTAATATTTGCAAATGCAATTTTTTATGGCCAGTATTGTGAGTGCAATTTAAATTGTGATTATTTTCTATAAATCAAAGGTTCAGGCCTGTTTTTTGGCCAAGAAGACCAGCATATCCATGTATTTTCTAAGGCTTGAACGCTGGGTGTACTGTGCATAGGGCTGCGTACCATTTACATCTGAACCAGTACCAATACACAACGTTTTTTGTATCCTCTGTAACTTCAATTCCAATGTTTTTTTCATTATTTAGAACATTTTACACACCACACAAAATAAAGCCCCTCTTTAACCCCCCTCTCCCCTCCAAAACGGTCCCTACAACCTCCATCCTGCCACAGCCTGTCACCAGGGCAGCGAGCATGCAGTCTCAAAAGAAGCAAAAAAAAGCCCCATTTTCTCCAACAACAACTCCTCCACCTAGCTAATTAATTACCTGAAGATGCTGAAGTTGTTGATGCCTCATTTAGTTTCGTCATCCATGGAGGGTCAGCTTCTTTGGTGCTGACTGCTGTTAACGTTACCTGTAGCTGCTGCGGGGGGCTTAGCTTTCAAGCTATCCAATGCAGCGCACTCTTCAGCCTCTGGATATATTTTGTGCTTGACCAGGTGTTTCATCAGGTTAGATGTGTTGCCTGGACAAGTTTTGAAAAATGTAAGTATACCTGAGGCCGCGTTCGTGTCACCACAGCCCTCACTGTGTGTTGGGTATGAACGGAAATTTGGCATTAACTGGTTTAAAGTGAATCGGTACTCGGGAGGACTGATGTAATTCAGTCGGTTCTCTCAACCCTAAGTGTGCCAGACTGCCAGCTAGCTGTGATTGTGTTGCCAGCACATGTGTCTTGGGTTCTTTATGATTGAACTCAGAGATCTCAAACTCAGGTCCTGCTTAACCCGGTCTTGCTAAACGTGAGTGAAATGCTGGCAAAAACAGAGGTTAGTAAGGTGTTCTGAGCAGATCTGTTCGGGTATGTTTACCACTTTGTCATCAATGAATGCACAAAGTCAGATTTAACTACCGGTCTAAATAAGAAAATAGCCAAGTCAGTTCTGGCTAAATTACTGCCACTGTGTTTTTTTTTCATTTGAATGGTTCATCTTGCATGCGGAGCTCTGTCTAAAGCAAGCACCAGCCTAAAGCTAAATTTTCTTTAGAGTGTAACGCTGGGTTGACGACTCGCACACTCACAGATAAAAGATAAACCATAAGGTTTATTAAAAAACAGGATTAGCTGAAATAACAGGGTTAACACCAGACCAGGTCAGAAACCAGATTAACAAAACACAATACATGGGCAAGAAAAACAAGCAAGGGTCATAACCAAAGAGTAAACGCACAGGTAGATTTAGCCAAAAGGGACAAATCTGAGAATCGGAGACAAGAAACAGAACAAGGTCATAAACAGGGTAGCTAGCAAATAAGAGTCCGGCTCGGTATACAGTGATGGAACAGGGGCAATACTTCACAAAGAAAGAACGCAAACAGACAGGTTTACATACACAGGCACACAGTTAGTGGAATCACATGACAAACTAAGGGATTCCGGGAAGAGGAGTCCCAGAGGAATTACAGCCCAACTAAGAACCAGGAAGGGTGACACAGCTTTTGTTGGTTAACCAGCCACAGTTTCTGGTGGGTAAACCAAATCTACTCATCACACCTAAAAATTCAACTACTGGGGACAAAAAGATTTGTACGCAGGTTTTGAGGATAAATTGTGAACGTTATGGACCTTGCGAAGCTCCAGGCTGGTAGTCAAAGCTCATCTACAGGCAGGATTCTGTGTTATTAGGTTGAATTTCCCCATTTAAAGCTTGCTGAGACAAAACACTTGTTAATGTCGGCAATAACAGCTTGTTGTTTGAACACTACACTCTTTTAAATTGCGGTTTTAATATAAAACCGATATAATTTTTCAGCCCTGGGGAATGTGATAGGTGTGGTGACTACTTTGGTGGTGTTGTGCTCAATAAGTGGTCTGGAGACTCCCCATTGAACACTCTTGGACATCAGGGCTCAATTCCACAGTGCTCTAAAGTTTATTGTGGTTTTGCACACAAAGTATTTACACTCGTGAGAAAAAAATGAACAAGACAAAGCTGTTACCAGAACCTACATAAAAATCTGATCATATGATTTTATGAACTGCTTTCCCACCTCTAATATTGAGCTGTTATTCTTCAATGTTTGAAACCAAATCAACAACATTTTATAACAAATCGCAGATTTAATGAACTTTCATTTCAATACCTTCCCATGTAGGACCCACAATAATAGCAATCTATGTTCTGCAAGCCTCTGCTATGAATGAGAATGTGTGCTGTGTGCGCGTGTCTTACGAGAGCTCGGGCTTTTTGGCTGGACAGTGGCCAGTGCTGCAACCCAACATCAAATCTCATTACAACCAAACACACTAAACAGAGCATTAAGGCACTGTCGAATTGCTTTCTGTGTGTGATACTTGTGCCCAGCCTCTGGCAAAAAGCTTGAAAAACACTCACACTCACATATATATATATATATATATATACACACACACACACACACACACACACACACACACACACACACACACACACACACACACACACACACACACACACACATCCCACAAGGCCCTCTGTATCACTTTCCTTGGACAGAATGAGGGTGGGAGCAGCTCCCATGTGTCCCCACTTTTACTGAAAGCACTTCTCACTGTTCTGCTGCTTCTAGCTGATAGGGCAAAAATGTGTCTTTATAATTAATATCCAGAGCACACCAACTCGCACACACACACACACACACACACACACATCCTGAATCAGCATCTTTGAGTTTGTGTATGTATCCTATTCACTGTCGCTGTTGTAACATAACAAAACATTCTTAAAGGGTCTGTCAATGCAAATGTTAATCTGTTTATGCTTTAACTACAGGCTCTTGTATTGATGTGCCACTGACTGCCAAAAGAAGAACATTATTGGCCATTTTCACGGAGAGATTTTTGTCCTTTTATGTTCGGGCTTAAGTGTTGGCGACGCTATATAGTGGAAGTGGATCCAGCCACTCTTTAAGGCGTCGTTAATGTGTCCAAAGTGGTTCTACAAGCAATGCCAAAGAACAGGGGTGCTCAATCCTGGTCCTGGAGACCTACCATCCTGGACAATTCAGCTCAAAGACACCTGGCTCTAACACCCAGATGTCCATGAAGGCCTTCATTACCTGTGCAAACCTCACCTGCATGCCACTGGCCCTCCTGCTGCTGCAGACTCAAGCTATTTAATCATTGCCAGTGCTTCTCCTGCTTTTCCCCTTTTCTGTATCTTATACTAATGGTCAAACCTTATTGATGTTAACATGATGTTATCTCAAGTAATTCTAGACCATTTCAAATGATTCGGCCTTTAAGCTCTTGGCTCCTACATGAATGTATTATTGACTGATCTCTCCAACCAATCAGAATTAAGGCAGATTGTATGGCAGCGGCTCTTTCGCCAGGACCAAATCTGACTATAGAGCTGCGAGAACCTTTGTCATCAAAGCCTTGTTTAATGTAACAAGATTCTTTTCCATGTTATTCCATTCACCCATTCATCAAGAAACCATCCACACAATAAAACAGGCATCTGGTGTTTCCATGTGGTAAAAATGGCTTTACAAGGTTTTGATATAAAGGCGAAAATGTGTGAGTGTGTGTGTGTGTGTGTGTGTGTGTGTGTGTGTGTGTGTGTGTGTGTGTGTAGGTGGTGCCGAGGTCACGCTGCTTGCTTTCCTCTCCACCTCGTCCCTGTGTAAAACCTCTTTCCTGTTCGGACATGGATGGGCTCAAAAACAGCAAGCAAATGACTGTGCGTGTGTGTCTGTGTCTGTGTCTGTGTGTGTGTGTGTGTGTGTGTGTCTGTGTTCTGCTGCTTTTCAGGCTGGAAAGCTTTTGGGAAATCCACACATAGACGGCTCCCTTTTACGGAGACACCTCACAGCTCCCAGCAGGATTCACCCCACACTAGCACACAAATCCGCTTTCAGACAGACGGAAGCAAACGCACAAAGGAAAAGGTCAGCAGCACAGCAGCCTACTTACATAGCAAAATAGCAAAATTAAAATACGTACACGCGAGGGAAGGAAATGATGAACCGCTTATCTGTTAACCGACAAACTATTGTTTAACCAAAGCTATCAGTTAAAAAAAAAAAAACTTCATTTATTTTAAAGTTCATTTTGAGTAAACAACAGTTCCTATTTGAATATGCGGGATTATCATTCATACGCTTGTCAGCGCAACAGGCAATCAGTTCTGTTAGACAGGTCAACTGAAAAAAGTAGCATGCAGATGAAAATAGTGCTGGTTGGGAACAATTTTAGAGAGGATGATAGCTCAACAACAACACTGTACCATATCGAAAGCAAACATTCATAAATCATAAGACAGGCCGCGTTTTCCGAGATAAAGTGTGATGCATGCTGGTGTGAGGCAATAACACAGGTGTGCAAAGTTATAGAAGGACACACTGAGTTACACTGAGCCAAAGCTAACGCTGGTCATGGCATGTATTGATTAGTAAATATAACCGTGTAACTTTAGACTATCGCTGCTGTCAGAGGAAAACCTCATATCCCCATTTTTTGTCGTTTTTTACTTTTTGACATAAACTGAAAATGCTTGACTCTCTTCAGCCTGTGTGTAAATGTCATGAGCTATGGACCAAACGAAATGGCCCAAAATGACTGGGAAGAAAGTCTGGTTCTCTTGACTTTCAGTATAAGTATGTTTTTTCCTTGACCTATAATCATTTTATATACAAGAGCTACAAGGTTTTGTTCTGACAGCAGTGATATAGAACTTTCAGTAGCCCATTATGAACTGGCATTCAGAAATTTCCCAAAGCCAATTTCCAAAAAGTCTGAAAAAGAAAATGCAATTTTTCAACTTTTCCTACCGTTTTGTACAAATTCTTGAACATAACATGACACACTTGATGAAGTCTTGTTCACCATGTATGGTTTATGCAAAGGAATGATTCAAACCTTTATTAGCTCTCAATGTAGCAGTTTTAACAGCCCTCTGTCAACTGTACATGGCTGTAGCCCCAACACTGCATTTCTATTACAGGGAACCAAAATGCTTACTTTGCCATTTGCTGGCTGCTTCGTGGGCATGTCGCTAATACGCAGGCAAGATAAGCTGTCCAAGCTGTTCTGATAAACGCAGGCGAGAAAAGGTCCACAACTGAAAAATGTGAACTAATGTATAGCTCCCACTAACGTCTCCTCCATCTTCCATCCACACTAATTTCAGTGTGTAGTTTAAATGTGGACGTGACGCATGAATGACGCATAACAGCCAATCAAAACTCGCTTCTCAGTTGTGTGAAGTTGAGAAAAGCGTGCTTTGCTCCACAGCCGCTCCCACAGTCCCTCGCAAAACTGCCGGCTGTCTCCATAAACCAAAACCTCCTCATTCGCTTTGATGTAAGCACATACATGAACATAACAGTTCAGAGATGCTGGGTGGAGCGGTGTCTGAAGCTGCTGTCCCATTGTGCCATCACGCACCGGACCCCTGTGAACACCATCTGGGCTGGGGACAGGACATAGCACCATACAATCAGATTCCAGAATTATTTGTTCTATATTGATATTTTGATGGGGCGTGTCCTTAATTTTAGGCTTGCTGGGTAACGAGATGGCCAAATAATCCCTAGTACACACAAAGACGCAAGTGCATTGTAGATGAGAGTGCAGAGCAGGGCCACATGTAGTGGTGTAATGGTGTAATGGTGACTGAGTAAGTGCAGCATGTGAGTAAGAATGTGTGCGGTTTCTGAAAATAGCAGAGCTTGCCCTTATGACCATAAATCACTCATCTCGCAGACCTGTTCGTACTTAAACCACTGCCTCGACCGGAGCTCACACACCCACACACCCACACACACACACTCAAACACACACACACACACTCTCCACTACGTGCGCCCCATACTAAACAGCACGGGCGCTGCAGCAGAGGATTCCCTCAACCTGCTCTCTCTCTCCCTCCCTCTCTCTCTCACATTCATATACACAGTGCTGTCAGAAGCCCCTCTGTCCCCCTATGGACAGACACACAGCCTGGCTGGTGGCCAGGTATCCATGGAAACGGATACAGTGCAGCAAAAGCCTGTTGCCAGTGTTTGGTAAGAAAGGAACACCGACAATCTCCACTCCACACACTATACATCCATACACAGGGGTACACACTATACATCCATACACAGGGGTGGGCCCTCCCTCCCTTACTGCCCGGTGCCCCTGACCACAGCATGTGACATTTCAGATACTAAACATGCAGTGAGGCTGCCATCACTGAATATTTTCATTTTCAAATATTTTACTCAATATTATCTTGAATATTTGTATATTCTATGAGAATAAAAGAAAAGCTCAACATGTGTTTACTTTAATAATTCAATGAAAATGTTTTATATTATTATTATTATCATCATCATCACTATTACTGAGACAGTTCAGCAGAGCAGTGGAAACAGCATTTCTTTGACCACATTGTCACAAAAACGGAAAATAGCTTTTTGCTCACTTCTTGTCAGGGAGCAAGGGGGCTGACCATGTTTATTTGTTTATTTATTTATTTAAAGACCCTGGCTTGTTCAGGTGATGCAGGGTTACGGTGCTCAAATACCTGCATTTTACTCATTTTTCTAGATTTATAACCCTACAGAAATACTTGATCATCATTTATCACATTAGCAGATTGGAACATGAAAAATATCCAATAGCAGCCCAGAATTCCCTGCAGTAGCTAAACAGTAGCTAACACAATAACCTACATCAAGCGACAGCAGGGGGACCAGATCGGCAGGGGGAACACCACAGGAGAAATATTGAAATATTGGGGAGGCTGTGAGAACTCAAACGTGAAACGTGGACCCGACCTGACCCCGGCACACATTTGTTGGGGTTCTCTCGGCCTTCCTTTTAAATCGATTTCACCTGCAGTTCTGCTTTAGTTTCTCTGCATGTTTTATTCTCGACTACCTTAAATTGTTTTTAAAGCTGCTGCACCAGAGTCATCCACTCAGAGAGAAAATGGGACAAAAACAGTGAATCAATTCAGGAAAGGATGGTTTAGTGCAGCCAAAAGAAATTAGTTTGGTCCAAAAAATATTTTAATGTTACAGATTCCACATGTTCTCTGTCTAAAATAGAGTTTATTATTAAAAAAGCGAAGACGAACATCTCGCTATATCAGCCCCACTTTGGACTGCTTATTAGTTTAGCATATTTCATACTGTTTTATACTTTACTTATTTTATAGCTCTCCATCATCTCATCAAATGACAGCTATTACGGTCACTACAGTAGCCGGTGCCATCCTGTCTGGTTTTATTCAGTGTTTTGTGTGGTTATAGGCCAGCTTGTGTCATTTTCAGCCATAATTTTTTCAGGACTGAAACATGATTACATGGTTCAGGTCGGGCAGAATATGCTCTCAATTGGGTTTCAGACCAACGTTTTAAGCCCAACTAAAGCTTGAATTCCTCTGTCCACTGTTATTATTAATGTGATGTTATGTCATTTTAAAATGACTGCAGTTTTGAATGGATATTTACTTTTTCAAAGCAACACCTGGCTGACTTTAACTCTTGTCAACTGTAAACTCAACCTTTACAAAAAAAAAGTTTCTATTATTCTGGCCACAAGTTTCATGGGTGTTTCTAATATCCGTCAACTCCTGTACATGCACACAGGTCCAGCGCTGCTCTAACAGATGGACATACAGAATGGTCAGAATCTCCTTATATTTCAATGGACAAATAGAATAAATAGCACATATTAATGATACTGAGCTTAGTTCAGTGACACACAATGATATCAGAATCATATCTGCAGATATTTGCTTAAAAAGCAGCAGCACTGGACAGACGTTTAGATCTGACCAGTATTTCAGACCAATATAAGATGACTGCTCGACAGAGGAGCTGAATGTTTAGGTGATGCTGGGTTACTGTGCTACACTATCAGCATATGATCCAGTTTACTGCATTGTTAATCCTCTACAAGTGTCACATTTCGCTGTAATGCTAGTCCAGGTGGATCTACGTCTAGTTTCTGCACTTTATAAATGTTTACCTATCAGTATCAAAGGATATATACAGGAAAAACACCGGATTTCAGCATCATCCCATAGTTTCCATAATGGTGTGTCCCTAGCTGGCATTTAAGGGTCCATATCATGGAAATCTGCATTTTTGAAACCGAATTTGAACTCATGTGTAAACACATAATAATCCGGTAATTGCAGAAAATCAGATTTTTGTCAGTAATCCGATCAATGTGTTTACATGCACTTGGCTTATCAAATAGTGTAAAAACTCCAGGTCTACACGAGTCAGGCAGTTATCGGATTTCTGCTTTGCAACCAGCCAATAAACTCACAGAAAATGACGTGACATAAAAGTAACGTAAAACTCAAATTTCACGACGTGGATTTTTTTTTTTTTTAAACGCATTGCACAAATTTACCGGAAACTATGAATATACATCATCTACAGGGAGATTCACTCGAAAGAGGCCCCGAATATTCTGTAATAACTCTCACCAGGACAAAGCAATCTGGACAAAGCAATGTGTACTGTGCTCCTCAGTATATGGAGCTTCAAACAAGCCAGGATGCCTCTGTGTTGGAGTGATGAGGCAGGCGCTGGACAGCTGTCGCAATGTTTAACCTCTGTTTGCTACTTCCGGGTGCAGACCCCCATATCCCTTCATGTGTCTGTGATGCAATCAATCACACATACATTAAGATAGGTAGCATTTAAAAAAAATTTTATTCATATTGCTTCATCCTAATGGGACTTACAACAGAACGTTCGGGGCCTCTTTCTAGTGAATTTCCTTGTAGAAGATTTTTAAATTTAGAAATTTTAAAAACTTCATTTCATCAAGCATGAAGTTGGTTTCAGCAACACTTCCGAAGTGTCTTGTGGCAACACTGCTTGCTTATTTCCGGTACCGCCGTCTGTTTTCGCACATGCACTGTGCACTCTGATTACTGAGCTCAAACCCAGGTCTCTTTATCGGATTTCTTAATCAGCTTTCTAGACTTTACTTCGACTGTATAAATCGGAGTATGCTGTTTACACGACCCTTTGAATAGAATCAGATCAGATTATAACCGGATGACTGAGTGCACGTAAAGGCACGCACTACTGAAGTCTGAAAGTGTACCGTGCACTACACCGTCCACATGTGGAGAGCAAGCTGCCAAAACTGTCATGATGTCATGAATACCATCTCATTTACATAAATACACCTACAGCCGTTTAGCCACACCCACCAAACACTGAAGTTATAAGGAGTGTTTCCAACCAGACTGGCTTTTGAACGAGACAACCAGAACACAGATCATTAGCATAGATCTTGATATCTTAAAGACATTAACAACAGCCTGTTTTATTTCACAAGGGCTCTTGTGAAAATGAATCAGACCCTCCAAATACCAGCGCTGAGGTTATGCCGGAGCCCACCCTCACACTCTGAAGCGCAGAGCCGTGAATAGCTGCTGACACAGCAGGTATCAGGCCTCCACATTCGCTGCATGAATAAAGGCGAGCGCCTCAGTAAACACGCAAACTTCACGCTGTGGCGGAGAAATGAACCCGCACCTGGCTGAGGCGCCACGGCTGGGTTACTGCGCCAACCTCGGCAGCACGCGCACACGTGCTCACGTCCACACGGAGACACGCACAGTTTCACGCAGGCACGAGCGCGCGCGCTCACAAAGCCCCTCGCAGGCGCAGACAGCTATTCAGGCGCGTGCACATACACTTTCTCACACCTGCCTACAGCCAGAACAGCCAGAAGCGCGCGTGAACGGGGTTGCTATGGATCCCGGAGATCCTGTTCGCCAGCTCCTTGTCCGAATTCCCCCGGTCCACCTTAAATGGAGCAGTTAGGCGATTTAAGTTGGCACGGAGAGCCAACTTCAGCCTCGCTCTTTTTTAAGGAGGGGTGGATGAAGCGTGCCGCCCGCCCTGCGCTTTTCTGGCTGAGGGCGCGGGCGCGCGCGCGCGCAGCACCAAGCATGCCGCCTCACTCCCTACAGTGTCTCACTCCCCACAGTGTCTCACTCCCTACAGTGACAGATAGTCTCAAAGTGAAGAGTCTGAATGGATGGAAAACCCCGAGCGCGTGCGCAGCGCGAGGAAGCTCTCGCGCTTGGCTCACCAGGTAGCCAGCAGCCAGGTGTGCGTGCGCGCTCGCGCGCGTCAGGCTAATCCAGAGGCGCTCCCTCACCTTTCACTTGGCTCTCGTACTCCGTCAGGATCTCCTTTTCCTTTTTGAACTTGGCCGTGTTCGCCATGCTGCCTCTGCTCCTCCTTCTCTGACCGTCTGCACCCTCGAGCTGCTCCCGACCGACCTGTCTGTCTCCCTCCCTACTGGGACCGAGCCGGCATGGCCCCCCTCAGGCTCGCCTCCAGCGGCGACAACGGAGAACTGGAGTCCTGAGCGCTGGTAAATGGCATTAAACCCGCAAAGGCAGAGCTGTTTCAGCGCTAAAGCTCACGGATAAAAGTAAAATAAAGCAGAGCAGCGGCGTCTGGGAGCTCGTCACCGTCGCTTGCATCCGTCTGGAGGGTCCGGAGGCGAGCGGAGTTCCCGGCACACGAAGACGAGGGAAAAAAAGCGGAGGAAAAACACCGTTAGCTTAGTTTGCTCACGAAGGGAAGACGGGAAGACGGGTGCACGCGTTCCCTCGCCGTGTGCGCAGCGTCCACGCCTCCCAGCCCGGTTCCCTCACGCCACGCCACGCCACGCCACACTGCCTCGCCGCGGTCAATGGAGATGGGCGTGTGTCGGGGGGCGTGGCCTGTGGTAACTGGGCAGAATTGACAGCCACCCAATCCAATGACGGTGTCACGTGCTCACGCTGCTCGAGGAGACCGGCGATTGGCACGCTGCTCCCAATTACGCCTTGATTGGTTAATTGGTGTCATTAGCGGCGCTCAGTCACAACAGAGGCGAGGCAGCCGAACTGGAGGGGCGTGCGGAGCCCCGAGCGGTGAAACAGAGCTTTACGCATTAGATTAAAGGGCCCGTATTGTGGAAAACTGAACGTGTATTTGCTGTTTGTTTTGGGATGGAAGAGTTTGATGTCGGGTGGACACTGTGAAAGTTTCAAGACGTCCACGCTCCCTTACGTATTCTAAATTTCTGCATAAGTTGATGGCTGACACGACAACGAGGTCACTCAGAGTGTGTTGGTGTGAAAGGCGCTTTCCTAGAGAAACATGCCAAGTCAGAATTGTTCACAGTGGTGGTGATGGGAACCAGACGTCTGAGGAGTTTGATGCCTCGAAAAGGTCCTTCACAGAAAGTAATGGCATGAAATAGTTATGAATACGCTGCCTGATGCTTGATGCATCGTTATACGGTAGGTTTGTGACTAAGTTTAGGTGTAAAAGGTATTTTAATCCATTGATGGTGGAGGGATACATGAAGGGTCCCCAAAAAGTATATTTTTTCAAATTGACCATTATTCTACTATCATTAACATATATTGTAGTGAACCCCTTACAGGCCAGCGGCTCTGAGAGACTCAGGAGGCGTGGCCATGTAGGCGGCAATGCAAAGGCCTATGGTATGCATGCACCCTCCTGAAAAGGGACTGTTTATGTCATTGTCTGTTGGTTAAAAGTATGTGATATGTCTTTTTTGCAGTGTTCTGTATGGGGGTGTGTGTGTGTTTTGGGGGGAGGGGGTCACTGTCCAGGTTAATTGTGGCCTCACCCTCTAGTTCAGCATTATGTATGTGCCTTTCTTGCTGTGTGTTTAATAAAGAACGCTTTTCCCAGCGGAATCAAGGCTACGGCTGTGTTTTACCCTCTGCCGACATCACAATGTAAACACACAGGTTCACTGGTGGTTTTGGACAGTACATAATGGACCCCTGGTTCCTATCACCACCACTGTAAGGAAGTAGTAGTCCCATTTCACTTCAAGCCAGTCTTAATCACTTGTTTACGGCTCAACCACTAAATGAGGCAGAAGTGTTGAGAAATCGGTGTGATTGCCCTTCAGGCCCTTTTGAATTCACTGAGTGCGCTCCATTTACCTGCGCTTCCACTCATAGAGCGTAGTAACTGCATTTTTCTAATGTTTCATTGTGATTTTAATAGGAATTCAGCTTGACATCAATTGTGTTATAAGTGTATAACTGATAATTCATTATTAGGGCTGTAAAATATCGTTTTTATAGTTTTATTTAGGGAACTACCTACACTCACAAAATGATTTATGCCCATCAAAAAGCAAATATTTTGACATGAAAATACACTTTACATATTTATATTCTTTAGAAACAACCCAATTTGGATAAATCCAAAACTGATTTCATTGAACTGTGTTTTATTTTACAAGCTCCTGCCATCCTTTGCTATTCAGTCCACCTGCAATGAAACACACACACACACACACACACACACACACACACACACACACACACACACACACACACACACACATCTTCTAAGCCGCTTCTCCTTCTGGGTCACAGGGGGTGCTGGAGCCTATCCCAGTGGTCATTAGGCGGAAGGCAAGATACACCCTGGACAGGTTTACAGTCCATCACAGGGCAGACAGAAAGACATATGGACACATTTGCAATAAAACAGTCATGTGCATGAACGTCATTTGTGTTTTTAATGTTTTTAACCAGATATTAAAGTTTCATTTTGCTTATTTTGAGAGATACTGTAGACAAACACCAGCGAACTAGCTAGCTAGCATCCTTGCTAGGCCTGCTGTCATGGAAAAGGGTACTAAAGGTAGATTACATAAACAGTGGTAGTGATTTATTGTGGACCAGCATTTAAAGTTGCATTCCATTAATATTCAAATCAACAGTTCATGGTTTGTGTAACTGTAGATGACCTCGACACGTTAGCACGGCATGAAGTGACTGATAGCGTTAGCTGGCTAACTGGCATGATGGTTAGCATGAGAGCTGCAATGTTGTGCACATAAACATCTGCTGTAATTAATAGTTCAGCTGGGAGTGAATAGGAATTCTAAAGCAGGGAATTTGATCATGGCTGAAATCTGTAAAGTCCTGTTTATATCTTTATAATTAGACTTTAAAGTTGAAATGTTTGCCTCAGCAAATACTGTTTAATACAGTTTGGACGAGAGTAAATGTATCTGAATTTAACATGTTTAGTCATTTAATACATTTACACAGTAAGTAACTGTGTGCCGAATACAGAAGGTCCTATTAACTCTTTAGAAATAGATAAATGTGATGTAAAAGAATTGCATAAATACAAGCTACAAGCACTTCTAGTTTAAACGTATTAAATTCATTCAGGTTTGTTGAACATGATGGAGAAACAAATTATAAAACCATTTTTACATTGGATTTATGCCTTTAAATTGAATGGTAAATTTGCATGTAATTAAAATACATAAGTCTTAACTTTTGGGCTTAAATATGTTTTTTGAGTGTGTAGATCTATGCCACAGTAAGACATTATGACAAGTTAGGTCAATTCACCGTCTCCCACCTCAATTAAATGGAGTGCTGCCAGCACCTATACGGCTGTAAACTGTTGTGAAGGCTATTCGGTTCTCACAATTGGAATAAGTATATCACTAGAAAAGGCTGTAGCTGTCCTTACTGAGGATGAATAGTCGCTCTGTATTCAGAAAGTACTTTCCAATTTTACCATTCTTTGCCAAGGTTGCCAGTTATTTCCTGCGTGCTGTTTGATATGCCGCAGCTTCCCCAACTGAGCTGGTGCTTCTGTGCTACAAAAGTGGCAAGTGATCATGTGATGCTTATAAATGTATCATTCTCATCACTGCAGTGACACCGATGTGGTGGCGGTGATGTGTTAGTGTGTGTTGTGCTGGTACGAGTGGATCAGACACAGCAGTGCTGCTGGAGCTTTTAAACACTTCAGTGTCACTGCTGGACTGAGAATAGGCCACCAACCATAAATATCCAGCCAACAGCATCCTGTGACCACTGATGAAGGACTAGAGGATGACTAGCAGATGAGCTACTGTCTCTGTTTTTAACAGTGTTTATTTTTATATTTGTTAGTGTTTAACAGAGTGGACAGTGAATGTTTAAAAACAGTCTGATCCACTCATACCAGCACAACACACACTAACACACCACCACATCAGTGTCCATGCAGTGCTGCGAATGATCCACTACACAAATAGTACCTGTTCTGTGAGGGTCCATGGGGGTCCTGACCACTGAAGAACAGGGTAAAGGGGGCTAACAAATAATGTTATGGCTGGTCAGTGTGTATTTATAGTGCAGGAAGTGCACCAAATAAAAGCATTTTGTTGGTTGTTCATGAAAATCTATGTAATGAAAAGTTTATTTCAACATGAGACTATGCCAGAAACAGACATTTTAGATGTGTTTTCGCAAAAAAAATAAACAATTAAACAAGCAAACAAAAACATAGGGTCCCCCAGTAAAACCTGCCCATTTCCACCTCAGCATGAATTGGACATGTACTTGTGATGTCATGCAAAACCAAAATATATATACACATGCACTTGATCAGCCTACAGCAGTTTAGCCATGCTGAAGTTATAAGGAGTGTTCATTGACTGCTCTTTGAATGAGGTGCAATCAGAACTGAGCTCATTTTACATACATCAATCTTAAAGGCACTGTAACAGAAATAACCTATTCAACTAAAGATATATTGGAAAATGGTCATTTAAAATTGATTTGTGACTGGTTTTGGTACCCAGATCCACACAAATGTTATAAATAGACCTCGAGAAGAAAAATGATATGGGCTCTTCAAGAGCACGGCCAATTAAATGAAGAGAAGTACAACCTGGTTTGCAAAAAAGTTGGGACACGGCAAAATTGAAATGAAAATAGAATACAATAATATGCTAAGCATTCGAACCCTATATTTAATTGAAAATAGTACAAAGACAACAGAGCAAATGTTGAAATTGAGAATTTATTTATTTATTTCTAAGCTGCTTCTCCCTCAGTGTTATTTATTTATTTATTTTAAATATATGACCATTTTGAATTTGGTGCAAGCAACACATTTAAAACAAGCTGGGACGGGGCATGTTTACCACTGTTCATCACCTCTTTTTTAAAACACTGTAAGCATTTGGCAACTAAAGAGCTCAATTGCTTTAATTTTTAAAGTAAAATATTTTCTCATTCTTGCTTGATATAGGATTTCATCTGCTCAACAGTTCAGGGTCTCTTTTGTTTCAGGTTTAGCACCCTAACTCTTACTACAGAGCCATGCTGTTGTAATATGTGCAGAATGTGATTTGGCGTTATCTTGCTCAAATAATCAAGGCCTTCCCTGAAAAAGACGTCATCTGGATGGCAGCATGTGTAGCCCCAGAACCTGTGTATATCATTCAGCATTAATGGTGCCTTAATAGATGTGCATGTTACCCATGCCGTGTGCAGTAGTGCACCTCTATACCATCATGAATACTGGGTTTTGAACTCTGATAACAAGCCTGATGGTCCATCTCCTCTTTAGAATGGAAGACGTGGTGTCCATGATTTCCAAAGAGAATTTCACATGTTGATTTGTCGGACCACAGGACACTTTTCCATCTTGCGTCAGTCTATGAGCTGGGGCCCAGAGAAGGTGGCAGCGTTTCTGAGTCCTGTATATACAGTTTTCTTCTGTGCAGAGTTTTATCTCGCATTTGTAAATGAAGTATTGAGCTGTGTTCACAGAAAATGGTGTTCAGAACCATTTCTGAGCCCATGCAGTGATTCTCACTACAGAATCATGTCTGTTTTTAACGCAGTGCTGCCTTATGGCCCGAAGACCACAGCCTGCCAATATTGTTTTTTTGGCCTTGTCTCTTGTATAAAGGGATTTCTCCAGATTCTCTGAATCTTTTAATAATATTATTTACAATAGATGATGAAATCCCAGAATTCTTTGCTATATTATGTTGAGAAACGTTATTCTTGTTATGCTATATTATGTTATGCTATATTATGTTGAGAAACGTTATTCTTGAACTGTTGCACTATTTGATCGTGGACAGAGTGATGAACCCCTTCCCATCTTTACTTATGAAAGACTCAGCCTCTCTGAGATGCTGACCTGTTGTCAGTTAACCACCAGGTATTTTTTTAGTCCTACAGAACTTTACCAGCCTTTTGTTGCCCCATCCCAACTTTTTTGACACATGTTGCTGCCATCAAATTCAAAATGGGCAAATGTTTTTCAAAAAACAGTCAAATGCACAGATCAAATTTGATTGATGTTGTCTTTGTGCTATTCTGAATTAAATATAGGGTTTAAATGATTTGCATATAATTACACTGTTTTTATTTACATTTTACACAACTTTCTTGGGTAGTAAAAGACTTTAGTGCGTTTGTGTGGATCTATAAGGTGTGGTTGTGTGGCTCTTCATGCTTGTAAACTGTTATTTGAAAAAAAGAAAAATAGACAGTTACAAAGACTAAGAGTGCTTTCAGTAAGAGTAGTGATATGTATTTAGGTAGTTAGCGGTTGCAGTTGTTTGTTAGTGGTTATATTGATCACCTATCTCGGGATTAGAGGCCTATGGAAGCATCAAAACACAAAGGATAGAGCTTGAGCGTCCTCTCTTGGTGAAATACACCAACTACAAACAAAATATGTTTTTTTTTTGGTTCCCTGGTCCTGAAGTCCTTTCTTTCTCTTAAGCTCAAGAAGCTGATGTCCTCAGTTACAACTGACAAAGCCTAAATATAAATAGATAAATAGATGAAATGTAACATACATGCCTAAACTGTTTACCAAAGAACTCTGAACACAAACACACACACAGAGACTCTTACTAGTATATTAGTGAATGGACAACAGGGGGAGCCAGAGACTGAATACTCTCCACATGTACCCGTTCTTCATGTCAGAACTGCAGTGGTGATGTAATTTAAGCTCACAGGTACAGAAAAAGGCACATTAATGGATGTATGTTTATGTGTCTGAGCAATAAGCACAGAGCCCATAGAGAGACAGGGGTGGGTTTGGTGTTCAGTCTCAGTGGGGGTTGATGAGGCTAAAGTAAACACAGTGAGGCAATATGTGTACAGCTGTGAGTATGCAGGCACTTATTGACCGTGTTACTCTCCTTGGGCTGTTTTCTGTCTGTCTAGTCTTTCTGCAATAATTGACCTACACTTGGGGGTGATATTAGCCCGAGGTTAGTGGGTAATGTTGTTTCTGGATTAGGCAGGATTTCCTTTTCAGACACAGTGCAGTAAGGCCCAATCCCATTTCACCCCTTGCACTTAGCCCTACACACTTAAAAATATGGTTCTTCAAGGGTTCTTTAGTGGTTCTATATTGAACCATGAACACTCAAGTATTTATTTGTGTGATTAAAGGATTCTTTGCATCATAATAGAGTTCTTCAGATTGATGGGAGAGTGTGTTATATGTGGTTCAAAATAGAACATCTTTGCAGGCCTCACCTTGTCACAAAAGAAGAACCCTTTTTGGTGCTATATAGAACCATCTACAGCACGTTCTCCATTAATCTTAAGAACACTTCACCATGCAAAGAAGCCTTTAATCTGGCAATTGGTTCTTTGAGGGTTCATGGTTCTATATAGAACCATTTTCTTTAGTAAAGATTTACCCCTCTGTTTTGTGCATTCAGGTCTAGAGGTAGCGTGTGAGATGGGGGGCTAGGGCGAGGTTTCGGGGCTACATGGCCCTCCAAGCGGAGGTTTTTCAGAGACTCACTTTAAACAGAATATTATGAGAAAGAAAGAACTAAAAATCAGCAACATGACCGCTTGAGCGACCAGAGAAACTCACAAATGTGAGGATTTTCTCTGTAAAAAATGATGGTAACTGCTGTATTGTCTTAGTTTAATGTCTTTTCAGTGTATTTGGTCCTTTTCTTCATAACAAGCATAAAAATCACTAGTAGTATTCTGATATCTCAGCAACGAGCTACCTAAACTTCCCATTCCACCTTATATGGTTCAGCGGTTCTGATGCCAGAGATGCAACTGCTGCACACATTCAGGTGGAATGATAAAGTTCAAAGAAGAAGTTGGCAAATAGCTGACTTCATTTTCATAGTACTAAAGAATTTGTGGTGGGTGATAATACATAATTGTCACATTGTCACACATGATGCCCTAAATGTTACTACAGCCCAGCAGTGAGGAGCTGAACTTTACCCTCTTCTGCTGTCACTGACGGGCAGGGTCACCTACAGGGCAGCTGTTAATGAAATACTGTTCTTTCTTTATTAGAGGTGGACAGTAACTAAGTAAATGTAATTCGTTACTGTTCTTAAGTAGTTTTTTCGTGTATCTGTACTTTACTTAAGTATTTCTATTTTGGGCGACTTTTTCCTTTCACTCCACTACATTTCAGAGTCTAATATCCGACTTTTTCCTCCACTACATTTTGTGAAATCTGTCGTTCCTTTTGGTTTCTGTCTGTATAAAAACGTAACATGTCAAAACAAAAGAAGTGTAAAGCCAGAGCACCAATCAGGGCCCAGCGGTCACTTTGTTCTGAGCTTGTTTTGACCTCTTGGTCATACCGACCCAGTGCAGCACACGGTTTAACGTCAGAGCAGCAGCACATACGTCACCTAAATGATGAACTAACCAAACTTTGTGCAAATAGAGCACAATATAGAAATATGTCCACATATGCAGTCGTGACTGGCCTGTTTCTTTTTTTTTTAATTCATACAAACACTTTCATTTTATAGTAAATTAGTTTGGGTTAGTTTATGTTTATGAACAGAGGCCAATACAATACAGTAAAGGAAAACTTATTTGTGATTCTGAGTTTAAAGCCAGTTTTTATTCAACTTAAACTTGGAACTAAGTTGTAAATAAATCTGAAACTGAAACTTTGCTTGTGTGTAAAAGTGATTTCAGAACCACTCGGTTCTCCCTGATGGAAACTGTTTACCTTCAGTGTTTTGTGCTTATGATCATTTTAATAGACGTCAGCGTCACTAATTAATGACGTTCTATTAAAAGACTGGTTTACCAAGAGAGACGCTGGAGGACTTTCACCTGAAATGAGTTCATGAAGCCAGTCTGGTTATAAAAATGATAACAGGACATCAGAGCCAGAATTACTCTTTTAGTACTTTTACTTTATACTTAAGTACATTTGAAGCCAAATACTTTTGTACTTTTACTCAAGTTGAGGTCCAGAGTAAGGACTTCTACTTTTACTGGAGTAATATTTTACCTTGGGTGTCTCTACTTTAACTCAAGTACATGATTTGTGTACTTCGTCCACCTCTGATTTGAGGGTCCCATTTCACAGGGGAAGATTTCAGCCACTACACCTCGACCAGGAGTGTTTGTCAGAACAGAGAACAGAGGACGTTCAACAAGCTGTTAGCCATAATGGACAACACCTCACACCCTCTGCATGCTGCACTGGATGAATGGAGAATCACATTCAGTGGCCACATTCAGTGGCTGTGCTGTGTTAAAGACTGTCATGTGAGATCTTTCTTACCCACCGATATAAAGGTCTACAACGAGTCTCCTGACTGCAGAGACGGTACTGATCTCCTGCTGTCTGAACTGTGCTGAACCACATCACTGTATCTCCTCTCCGATTAATACACACTGTGCATTATATCACAATTACTGTAATGACACTTTTCACTGTGCATTTTACACTGTAATACTGATGCAAGTCTGAGTTAATTATGTCTATTATATGTGCTTTTAGATTATCTCACACCACTCAGTGCCTGCTGTCATGTCTATACAACAAATCTGTCTCACATGCCATGTAAATACATAAATAGATATACTTTTATTTTATTTCTCTTGTACTTTAACTTAACACATCTAGATTTGTTTCTATTTTTCTGCATAGTATATGTACGTTTATGTGCAATTATATGTCTTGTTACAGGACCAATAAAGTTCTACCTACCTACCTACTTCTTGTAAATCCAGAGGCAAGGTGACACTTGGAAATAAGAAATGGGATTGGGCCTCACACTCAGCTGGCCTGCTCCAAGTCTGCTGATTTACAGTGGAGAATAAAGCTCACATTCTCTGTCTTACTAAATATTAAGCAGACAAATTCCGGAACGCAGTCCTGTTTTATGGGGCAAGTAAACTTCCTGCATCTGTCATAACTTCCTCACAGGGGTGCAAATTTAGTTTGACACATGCAGGCGCCGGCGCCAGGAGGCTAAATACATATATATATACAGCAATGTAACTGTAAAACTGTAAACAAAAGCATGTCTATGGCTGCACTTATCATATCTGTCGCACTGGCATTTCATTTCTTTCCACTGTGTTGCTAAAATTCTGAATGTTGCTATGAATGTTTTAGCAAATTAACCCAACTCAGATAAATATGATGAGTAAGAGTTTTAAACTGTAATTTACAGCTCTTTTGCCATTCAACAATGCTACCAATGCTAGGAGGGTGAAGGCGGGCACAGGCTTCCTCCGAGACCTGTGAAACCAACCACTGCTTCTTTTCGGACTGCCGCTCATACAACATCAGCCGAATGCACTCGGACTGAGTGTTGGAGGGGAGGAGGGGGCCATCCTGCCCACCCAGAGAGAGTGAGGCCAATTGTGCTCTCTTGGACTCCCGGCTATGGACGGCTAAAGCATCACCAGGGATCGAACTCTCGATCTCCTGATGATACAGCCAACGCTTAGATGGTTGCGCCACTCAGGAGCCAAAATGCGACTTTTAAATGATCAGTTTCATTACTGAAGACAAAGATTTGTTCAAAGCCTATATCACCCATGTGAAAAAGTAATTGCTCCCCTAAACCTAATAACTCGTTGTGCCACCCTTGACAGTAATAGCTGCAATCAAATGTTTGCGATGAGTCTTGTACATCACTATAGAGGGATTTGGCCCACTCTTCTTAGCAGAATTGTTTCGATTCTGCAATATGTGAGTTTTTCAAGCATGAACTGCCGTTTAAGGTCTTGCCACAGCATCTCAATGGAATCCAAGTCATGTATTTGACACGGCTACTCCAAAACCTTAACTTTGAGCCATTCGTGGGTGGACTTGCGTGTGTGATTTGGATCATTGTGTCCACTCACTGTCCACTCTATTAGATACTTGTACTATGCTGGTCCACCTTGTAGATCTAACGTCAGAGACAGTAGCTCATCTGTTGCTGAGCAGTTTGTGTTGGTCATCTTCTAGTCCTTCATAGGTGGTCACAGGATGCTGCCCACAGGATGCTGTTGGCTGGATATTTCTTTAAAACCTCCAGCAGCACTGCTGTGTCTGATCCACTCATACCTGCTCAACACACACTAACAGACCACCACCACATCAGTGTTACTGCAGTGCTGAGAATGATCCACCACCCAAATAATATCTGCTCTGTGGTGGTCCTGTGGGGATCCTGACCACTGAAGAACAGGGTAATAAAGTATCAGAGAAACAGATGGACTACAGTCTGTAACTGTAGAACTACAAAGTGCTCCTAAATGGTAAGTGGAGCTGATAAAATGGACAATGAAAGTAGAAAATAGGAGGCGTACATAATAAAGTGCTAGAATAGTTATTAAATAAAGCTGCTCTATACAGGATCATTATAAAATAAGCCATTCTATCTGGGCAATTTTGTGAGATAAACATTTTGGAGGTCTACTTATCTGCATATGGGGCCACAAAAACTGCGGTTTTCGGACATTAGTTGATATTTTACGAGCAACATTAAGCTCAGTTTGGGCATGTTTTCTAATGAGGTTTTTTATGAGAGGTTTTCTCCCTCTCTCTCTCCCTCTTTTCATACTCTCTCTCTCTCTCTCTCTCTCTCTCTTTCTCTCTCTCTCTCTCTCTCTCTCTCTCTCTCTCTTTCTCTCTCTGTCTCATAATACCATTGCTTATATCTGTGGAGGAGTGGGTGGGTGAATGTGCCCCTGAATGAAACCGTGGAGCTGGGCTGAAATGTATGGCATGTTAATCTTATAAGGTTTGCTGTTCGTTATAAAAACACTATTCAGGCCTATAGCCCCCGAGGACCAGGCCAGGTGACCCCTCCCAACCATGATGCAATTTCATCAATTAACCCCTTCAATGACCAAATGTTATATTACACACTTCTAAGCTTAGAGTAGCTCAACAGGCTTGCACTGAAGACCCTGTTGCTACAGAATAATAATGCCTAGGCCCTTGCCTTAGTATCACCTTACCACTTGGAACTGAGTTACAGGGTGGTGGTTGAAATCGTCCCCGTACGAAATGGAACAACCTTCAAATAAATAGAGCACTACTTCTTTTGTGCTGCTCTGTAGGCGTCTCTGCTAGTCTGCAGTGATAGCAGAGGAGGGTAAAGTTCAGCACCTCACTGCTGGGCTTTAGTTACATTTAGGGAATCAAACGCCTTCAAGGCCCATAATTATTATAAGTACATGTGCCTTTAATTATTTATCATCTCCCAGCACTAATTCTTCAGTGAGATGGAGCTGAAGTCAGCTATTCACCAACTTCTTGTTCAAGTTTTCCTGTTCCACCTTAAATGGAGCATTCTGGCACTTCAGGTGTCAAAACTGCCGGACTGTTTAAGGTGGACCGGGACGTGTAGTTAGCTAAGTACTGAGACGTTAGTGTTAGTGTTTATGTGTGACGATGAAAGGCTGCTCTAGTGATGTCAGCGTCATAAAACAGCACGATGAAGGGCCAGAACATAGCAATGAAATGGAAAGGAACAAATAAACATTACATATAATTGCCTAATAACTAGAGACGCACCGATGCTACTTTTTCCTTTCTGATACCGATACCTGATCCTTTAGTTTTGGTCGATACAGAGTACCAATACCTATACCAAATCTGTCTAACCTAACACACCTACTGTATAAGTTGGTGGTGATCTTGTTCCTTGGTCTGGCAGTTGGATGGTGTTGGCTCATGTTTTTATGTATGGCCTTAAATTGTCCCCTAGACATAGGAGGTCGTAACAAAACAGCGCTCTCTGTACTTTCCTTCTAATGCAATTGGTGAAGTTTGTTTCAACTGGCAGCTCAGATATTTTTATGATGGTTACTTGGGTATTTGAGCTATTTCTCAGTGTTACCTCTCTCTCTCTCGCTGCTCGCTCTCTCTCTCTCTCTCTGTCTCTCTCACACACACACACACACACACACACACACACACATACACACACACACACACACACACACACACACACACACACACACACACACACACACACACACACACAAAAACTGTGGCAACATAGCTGGATGTGTGTATCATTTGTAGCCACTCAGCGCTCCCAGAGGAGGCATTTATGGTATATTTAGCAGCCACAAGATGGTAGTCTGATAGTAAAGACCCCAGTGCATCATTAGCCTTTACATCTTTCACTAACAGCTATGATGACCTTTTCCATGGGACATTAAGCTAAATAGGCCCGTTTACATAACTGGATCTGTGGGATAAGATACACTCTGGCTAGGAGCTGTTCTGTATCTCTCAGACACTGAAAGCTGAGTGCTGGTATAATTAAACTAAACTATAAAGGTAAAAGGTTTGCAAGGTTTTTCTGATGAAAGCAGCGACAGTATTATTTTGACTT
Organism: Pygocentrus nattereri; assembly: GCF_015220715.1. Taxonomy (NCBI): domain Eukaryota; kingdom Metazoa; phylum Chordata; class Actinopteri; order Characiformes; family Serrasalmidae; genus Pygocentrus; species Pygocentrus nattereri. The sequence continues at coordinate 49,577,861 of NC_051211.1, forward strand.
TCGGTGTGATTGTTTGAACTTAACAAATTTAGATACGCTTGAGAATGTCCCTCGTTCACACTCTCTCTCTCTCTCTCTCATCACAGATATACCCTGTAAATGAATGACTTGTATTTAATAGAATGAAATAAAATGAATGAAGGGTGCTCTCTGACTTTTGTGGAAAATGCAGCCAATTTCTACTCTCCTGGAAAGAATGGAAGCAAGAATGGAATCTCACAGCAAGTAGGGTCTGGGCTCGATTCCCGGGCCACTTTCCTCCCACGATCCAAAGACATCCAGTCAGGTCAAATAGACAGTGTGTGAGTGAATGTATGTGTCTGTCCGCCCTGTGATGGACTGGTGACAAGTCCAGGGTGTGCCATGCCTACTGCCTGATGACAGCTGGGATAGGCTCCAGCACCCCCTGTGACCACCTTAGAAGGTGGGTGTGTGGATGGATGGATGGATGGATGGATGTGTTTGATGTTTAGTTTCTGATTTGTAGTTGTTTGCTAAATGTGTCCCCCCGCCCCCCCGCAACCCTGAGGGAGAGGCGACTTAGAAAATGTGTGTGTGTGTGTGTGTGTGTGTGTGTGTGTGTGTGTGTGTGTGTGTGTGTGTGTGTTTTTTCCTGACATTGAAACATGAACAACTTCACTCAATGGCTGTTTTGACTGGAAATCAACCCCTTTTCACAGTAGCCATAACATGCAATTTTAGCCTGTGTTGGAGGTCACAGGCTAAATGATAGAGTACTAGCCCAAATCAGATTTTATGACATTCAGATTGATTTTTGATAGTCTCTGATATCAAAAAACACATAAAATCAGATTTGCGCTAAGTGGATCCAAACCACATTTGGAGGTGGTTTGAAATTCACCTTCTGTCATGTTATGACAGATGCGTCTCAGTCTGGACGCTCTGGCAACTCGAATCGGTTTTAAAGTGTCTTTTGCGTCACTCCCTAATAACAAACAATGACAATGTCAAATCTAGAGTGACAGAGTGCTGGGATTCAGGAAGCGCTCCAGCGATTCATGATGGATATCTTTGGTCTACTTTACTTGGCATTTACTCTGACTCTACAGGACTAAGCTGGAACTAAGATCATTTATTCTCATTCTACCACAGACCTGCGCAGTCTGACTAGCTATAAATCTATCTTTAGCTGATGTGCTGAAGCGAGCTAACCTTAACTAAGAAGAATAACCTGGAACAGAGGAAAGAACCAGAAAGGAATCTTGTGAGTGCAAAAAAGTAGCTTCTTTTTTTTACATCTGATTTCTTTCTGGGCGTCTGAAAGTGTTAAAGTGTCTAATTCATCAAATTTGGTATCCAAAAGCATTAGTTCCCACTTAGTTTTTCATATTGAAATAGTTGTTTTCTTCATAACTTTCATATTTCATAAGCTCCATTCAGAAGCTGGGCGTCGTATGAGGCTGTAACTCTTCTTTCCAGTCAAATAGACAGTGATGTCGTTTTAAACCCTTATAATAAAAGAAGTTGAATTTTTTTTCTACTGAAATTCGACCCATTTGTCCACAAATCTGGGCTATAAACTACAAACAGATGGAATCACTTCAATGATCTGCTCTGTAAAAATGGTTTTCACAAAATACAAAGAGCATCTACGCTTTTCAGCTTTCAGCAGTAAACTAAATAATAAATAAATAAATAAATGTACATTTATTTCATGCAGTTACTGAATAATTAGCCTTATTATTTGGCCATGTCAATTCAGATGGACAAACCAAAATATACCCTGGAGCCTAAGAGGTGAACGTCTTTATTCTCATAGAGCTCATGGATTTCTGTGAACTGATGAAACCACTGAAAGCTGAGGGACCATCAACACACTTCATAATGATTGGTGAAGTCTACACACCAATATGAAGCCTTATGATGAATCAGTACAGGCCTTTTAGAAAACAGAACACAACTGACGGTCAGCTAGAGTTTTTACAATGGCCTGTATTTATAGTCAGTGTTGATGACGGGTCTCAAAAGAAGATCTATATCAGACTGATCTTCTGACTTTGGTATAAAGCACAGACCGATAAACCACCTACAAAATATCGTTTAGCTTCCGAAGTCAGTGTTGTTGTCCTGTTTGTCTCGTGTTGAGACAAAGTCCTCTTGTGTAAATACTTTTTCTCTTGTCTTTAATTACATTTCTTCAATATTTTAATAATCTGATTACAGTTCACAGTGGTGGTGATAGGAACCAGACGTCTTAATCGCTTAATGGCACAAGCTCCCTCAAAGAATTTGGTTGAAATGGTTATGAATAAAGTGCCTGATCCTGAGACACTGTTTTACAAATCTGTTTGACCTGAAGTCTATATTTTAAAGGTTGCTCATGGTGGAGGGGTACATGCATGTCAGTATAAGGCAAAAAAGGAAACATACTGGCAACACTTTCTGTTATAATGCATTCATACGGCATTGTAAACATGGTTATAGATATCTATAAAAATGAATGACACTGAATTACACTTTATAGCCATGTTTATTTTACATTATGAATTATTAATATAATGCATTATAAGTAGTGTTAATAACGTTGTGCCAGAGAAGTCAGTCCCAGCCTGGAGAGCGTTAAGACAAATACAAAGTTTATTTATGGATTTTCCAATATTTTATTCCTTACCGCTGGTGCTGTTAGAGCTACATCTTTGGAGCATCAGTCATGAATATTCAGATGTTCCAAACAGGCTGTCCAGGCTAGAATTACTGCTACAATGTGCTTTTCATAACCAGCGTCTCACTTTAAGTGTTACATTACATTACAGTAAACCAAGTACCCATCAGCCCCTCCCCACCCCGTCTGACATCACACTGAGCATGAAGTCACTGTGGAGTGAAGGCCTGGAGAGGGAGAGGCGAGATAGTCCCTGACTGGTTCTAACGTCAAGCACTAGAACCCTTCACTCTGTAACACTACACTACAGTACAGTAACTCTAATGTCTGCTAGTATTCTATTGGATATGCAGTGTTAAGTCAGTGCCAGGCTAACGGTGGTGCACATTAACAGTGGTGTACATTGACTTTCCCACATTGGGTGAAACACTGAGGGCAGCTCTAGTTTAAACTCTGACATTTGAAGCCTGTAATAAGCTTTATTGTGTTTTAGTGTTTCAGTAAATCCTTCAGTAAATACTTCAACTTAAAGCCTCAGTCTTAACACTGGAGGAGTTTTAGGGCTTTAGTACAGTATGTTTCACTTTACTTATAGTGGACATATATGACTTATGAGCTCTTATAATTTGTTCTGAACACTACATATAATGCATTATGTTAACAATTCATAATGCATAATAAACATGGCTATAACATGTAATGCATTTTTATAAATATTTATAGCCGTGATTATGATTCCTTGTGAATGCATTACAACAACCCCTGGTTCCTATCACGCCCATTGAAAAGAAAGTCAGCAAGTTTCTCAACAAAGTTCTCAACAAACCACTCTGAATGCCTTTGTTTACTGAATTATGCAGATATTTTGGAAAATTGGTGGAATTCCCCTTTAACTAAGAGCTGGAACGATAGAAATATGGCAAAATAAAGAGCAGGGTGAAAACTGTGACATTACTGGTAAAGGTCAGCAGATGTGAGGGGCACTTACTTAAAGGGCACTCTCTGAACAATGTCTCAGTCTACAGCCATTAAGGGGCTGGAATAATACATGTCCAGAGACTGTGACCTCTGGCCCATTTCAGACAGCTGTATGGAGGGGGTTGCCCACGCCACGGCAGCTAAGCTTTGATGAGATCGGACTGAGAGATTGCGGTTTGCCTTATAGTTTCCTGCTCTTTTTAATCTGCCATGTTCAAGACTGCAGTGACCCATACAGGGCCAGAGCTGCATTCCATCCTGCACATTAAGCCTGGGAAAAACATCAGCAGCGCCCCACCAGTAATTACAGCCGATGTATTACAATGCAGGATGGACGGCCCAGACAACAGACAAACACGGAGTCCAGAGGGCAGGGCAGAGAGTACAGTATGTACGGTACAGAGCACTGCTGTACTTAGCATTCCTTCCATTCTTCATTAGCCGCTCCTGAACTCATTCACTCCATCTCAGTCAGTGAGATCATTCTGCATTTTGAGGCCACCACTAATGATGCTGCTGCTGCTGCTGCTGATGATGATGATGATGATGATGATGATGATGAGGACAGGGGACAGTGATCATATTAAATATGCTCACTTTCTTAGAAAAACCTCCCAGTCAGTGGGACTTCAGTGTTAGTGTTACAGGCAAAATGAACACTCAGTAAAGAACAGGTTCATTTTTAAAAGGTTCTTTACAGAATCGCATACAACAGGGTTCCTCAACATGTAGAACCACCATTTAACCATGCAAAGAACCATTTAAACATTCATAGGGTTCTTCTAGTGTTCATGGTTCTACAGTGAGGGGAAACGAATATTGAGATATGCTCCCGCTTTATATTGAGTGTCTCTAATAACTGTGTAGTTACACATGAATACCATATGCAATAACACTGTAACTAATGATGATTTAGTAAATGTCACAGATGGATTACAGCCGTACAGCCTATGTAATTACACAAGTGCATCTCAGACACAGGAACTTTCTAGTGTAGTGTTAAAGCTACACTATAAAATAAGTGGACAGTTCCTGTGTAGTTGATATAGAGGTACTGTGTAATAATGTAGTGGTTATAGAGACACTGCTTTGGGGAAATGCAACACATTTGATTAATGTCATTAAAGTTATATTTTAATATATAAGGGGGCGTCGGCTGTTCTGTCACATTACCAAATGGTTTAAAGCTGAAACTGGTTACAGTGTTACAACACTAGCAACATCAATGCTAGCTAAATACACATGTGTAATTACATATCATATCATGTAATCCATCAGTAACAGTGACTATTAATCATTAGTAATTACATTGTTGTTGCATATGTTGTTTACATGTAAGTACACAGTTATTAGAGGCACTTAATCTAAAGTGGGACCTGCGATACTTTTGTTTTTATTATCTAATAATGGATATATAATGCATATTTTAATAAGTAAAAATTTGAACAAAAGAACATGTGCAGCATAAAAAGTATGTTTATATGTTTAAATATGTTTAAAAAATGAGACTCACAGGAAAAAAAATTCAGACATCATATTATATATTATATATATGTATATACATCCATCCATCCATCTTCTAAGCCGCTTCTCCGTCAGGGTCGCGGGGGGATGCTGGAGCCTATCCCAGCAGTCTTCGGGCGGAAGGCAGGAAACACCCTGGACAGGTCGCCAGTCCATCTCAGGGCTATATATATATATATATACAGTACATTATAATAAATCAAGCTCTAGTTATTAAAGATGCACAGCACATTATCCTTATCTAACACTTTAACCCTATAGCTCTGTATTTTGACAATATACTGTGTATTACATGTAACTTCAGGTTGGCACACATTAATTTAATTTCAAAACAATAATTTAAAAAGTGTAACATCCAAACATAATTGAATATTTAATGCAAATATTTGATTGTTGTTGAAGTGACCAATAAAACTATATTCTGTGGCAGTAAGTGCTTTGGTGACAGCATTTGAGCCTTCAGAGGAGCAAAAAACTGAAACCTGGTGTCAAAAGATGACAAAAGATGTGTGAGGAAATGTGAGGACAGAACGTGTGACACTGTGTATGCTTGCACACTGCTTTTAGCACTGTTTACTGCTTCTGAAGCTAGTAGGTGCTAAAGCTAGCAAGGGGTGAAGCCATACATACCTATGCCACATTGGGTCCAGTCAGGCACGTCAATGGCCCCTCCATTTTAGGGCGGTCAACAAAGTTAGCACCTTACACAAAGTTAAAGTTGGCTTCTTATTTGTCAGCTATTTGTTTGAATTTCCACCTTAAATGGTGCATCAGTGTCACGATTGGCTCTTCCCAGTCCTGTCCTCCTGCTTGTGTTTACCTTTTAGTCCTCTCCATGTGCTTCTGTTTTGTTTCTTCCTGGTCCTGCCCCCTTGTTTTCAGACCCTGCCCCTGATTGTAACCACCTGTGTTTACCACCTGTGTCTTGCTCACCCTCATTATCCCTGTTGTATTTAAGCCCTGTGTTTGTCCTGGTTTGTTGCTAGTCTTTGTATTCTCGTGTAATGTATTCTCCTGTGGTGTTTTGTTTAGCATTGTTCTTCCAGCCTCTGTCGTGTGTTTTCCCACTGTTCACTTTTGTTATGTCTGTCCCTCGTTCTCTCCATGTTGGCTCGTTGTCCCTGGACTGTCTTGACCCTGATGATGGATTTGTCCTTAATAAATCTCGCTTCTCTCAACGTGTGCATCCACCTCATCATTGCTCCAGAGCATTACAATCAGCCAGCAACTTGTGTGAATTTTCCTGCTCCATCTTAAATGGTGCATCAACCAGCATCTCGTTCAAATTTTCCCATTCCACCTTAAATGGTGCATCAACCAGGATCTTGTACAAATTTTCCCGTTCCACCTTAAATGGTGCAGCTTCAGTCACCAGAAAGTGACTGCTACACCATTTAAGGTGGAATGAGAAAACTCGAAGAAGCTGGCGAATTGGAAGCCAACTTTAACTTCGTCCTTCTTGCTGTGATTTGGGGGGGGGGTTGGTTTATTTTAGTGTGCTTTAAGGTTAGAAGTGATTTACACATTGATGGATTTGCTGATGTTTCCCTTGAGCTAAACTCAGTTTACTTACTTTTCTGGTGGTCCAGGCAGGTAATTAGCTCAATCAGTTATTAAATAAATAAAAGCTACCGAGAGCAGTCCTTGCAGCCTATTAATCTATGTCTGAGGATTATAACAAAGCAACGTTGGTGAAAATCAGTTGAGTAATAAGGAAGTTGTGGCAGATTTAATCCTGAGACTCATCATCTCTCAATGCAAGTGAATTTGACCGCTCCAACATGGCGGACGCACAGACGTCTTGCCTAAGATAGAAAACAACAGGCAATGTGGCATCTAGGTATGTATATCTATGGGCGAAGGTAGTAAGGGCTGATGGTGACAGAGGCGGAAGTTAGCAAGGGCCGAAGCTAGCAGGGTATAAAGCTATTAAGGGCTGAAGCTGGCTGAGGCTGAAGCTAGCATGTGCTGAAAGTGAGCATTGGCTGAAGCTAACAGGAGCTGAAGCTGACAGCAGTTGCAGGGCTCAACTCCATAAGCTGACTGGCCAAATCGTCCTTGATATTGACACACCAAGAAACCTATGAAGTGACAGAACAGTGACCAAAAGGAAAATGTGCACAGGCACTGATACAAAATACTCACTAACAATAACAACACAGCACACAGCAGTGTCTGCCAGCTGGTTTATTATTATATTAGATTAGAACTGCTGTTGTTGACGCTCAGGTACAGCATTCAATGAATTACAGAAAGTCATTAACTCTGGAATCACACATGTCAGAACTGCAAACATTGCAGATTCATACCGGATTCAAGTCATGGATTTTGTCAGTAATCACTTATATTACAGCACCTACCCATGTAAAACTAATCCAGTGAGAACAGGGCTTATAGACCTGAATGGCATTCATTTTGATGGGGACTCAAAATGAAGGAGAGGAGACTGTAACTGACCAAGACATAAAAGACATAAAAGCTCCTTTATTTGTCTAGTCTTTTTGAATCCTCTCAGCAGACGTCTGAAGTAGGAACACTTTGGTCATCCAGCAGCCACTCTTAGCCTCCTGGTCTGTGGGTGGCTATGAAAAGCTGCAGCAGGTTGTGTCTTTTAAAAACAGCCCTCTTCAGCTCTGTGTGATGCTGCGCTGCCCTCCAGCAGAGTTATGTAAAGAATAGATTAGGATCGCCAGCAGTGAGCAGCCACTTCCACCCACCCGCCAGGGCCATTTCCTGCTGGGGAACCTCATTAACGACCTGCTTTTCTGATGGGTGAACCAGGATTGGTGGCCTCGTAGCAACAGAGCTCAGGAAATAAGGCACAGCTCAGCAGGAAGCGAGTAGTCTCTACTCAAGAGGGGGCTGATGGTGGGCTTGAGTCATACCACTTATACTGGTTTATTTTTTTCGCTACTTTTTCAGTCACATATAAGCTTACACTGACTACTCATTCAGAATAATGACACTGACAAGCCTTAGGACATAGAACAGAAGTGCAGAAAAGAACAACAGAAAGGAACCAATGGGTTCTCCGACTTTAGCGGCACATGGAAAACCACAGGAATGTGGTTACCATGCTTGAGCACACGACTCAGCTAAAGAAACAACTAACGCTAATCTGCGCAGGGAAGGAGTTGGACAGCAGTGTTTTCAAGCACCGTAACACATATGAATGGAACAGGAGGGAGTCATTAACCAGTAGAGGGTGCTGTAATATTTTTGCAGGTTCACAGCAACCTAGGAAGAACCCTAAACCAGGACTGCAAGTGAAACATCTGTGCATCTGCACGATGTCCTGCTACTAACAGCACAGGAAGGTAAGAACAAACGTCCTAAATCGAGCTTGAGTATAACAAGAACTCACAAATAGAGCTTAAAAGGGGAATCCCACTGATCTGTCAACATTTCTCCAGAATTCAGTTGTTTACATGTAAACAAATTCATTCAGTGTTTTGATGTAACACGATTAATTAAAGAGAAACATTTCGACTCAGATTTCTTCACAGTGGTGGTGATAGGAACCAGGCATCGTAATATCTACACATCAAATACATAAAGCACCATATTATAAAAAATGATACACAAATATATCATTTAATTTACTACCCAAAACCACCAGTGAACCTACGTCTTCGGAGTTTTTATGTCATTGCTGTCCTAATTGCTGTCTCAATTTTTACTCTTCCTTTTAATTTCATCATGATTGGCCCAACAGCAATGCTCCCAAATCACTTGGAATAAAATCTCTTGAAAGTAAAGAACATCGTGGCCCCTCCTGTAACGTTACTATTTTGGAGATGCTTGTTTTTCTTTATACAGTGATGATATCGCTGCTGCCTGAACAAAACCATTTTTGTCATTTTTCAGTTTTTGGCATATTTTTGAAAATGTCTGTTGCTCTTTACATTGTGTGCAAATTTCATGATGAATGGACCAAAAGAAATGGCCCAAAAAAAATTGGAAAAAATTCTGGTTCCATTGACTTACATTAAAAGTAAAGTAGATTATTTTCCTTCTGTAAAGACCCCATTTTGGAGGCACAAGGTTTTCTTCCCACAATAGTGATATATAATACTGCAGTAAATCTGAGAATAAAATAAGCTTTTGGGGACACTATTCATGTACCTCCCTGCCATGAATAAACGTTCTCAAATCAAAACCTTCCCAAATCTATCATAAAATCTTAAATCTCATTTATCAGGGAATGGAATTATAGCACTTTTCTGAATCCCTTGCTTTGAGGGAGCTTTTAGAGGCAGAAATCTTCTTCTTATCACTGCCACTGTGAACAGTTCTGACTCTGATTTCACACCAAACTACTCTGATTTACTTTGCTTTATGTCTTTAACATAAGATTCATGAAGATTTAAATATACAGTATTATCAAAAGTGGACGGTTCTTTAAAAGCTCTTCAGGGAAACCAAAAGTGGTTCTTGGTTTATTTCTCCAAAGAACCTCTTTTGGCACCTGTAGCATAGATAAAGCAGTCAGATAGAATGGCAGAAGTATTAACCTCTTCATGTTTTCATTAATAATGAAGGATGAAGGTTATTGTGAGAACAGAAGCTGAGAACAGCAACACTTTCCACTTCACCTTCAATGTTTTTTCTAGTTCTTTGTCTCTTTGCTCTTCTCCTCTGCTTGCTTTGTGATGTTCCTTGCTGGCGAGGCAGGTTTGAGGTCTTGGGAAGGTGAGAAAATAAGCGTTAGGAGGGAGACGAAGCTTTATGTAAGCCCCACCTGAAAGTGCGTCCTAACAGGAAATTAAATTGGAGCAGAAGGATAAGTAGAGGGTTAAGGGTCAACACCGCTGGGCAGGTGCCTAAAGAAATGAGAACAGGGTTTCTCACTCAGATAAGGCTGTGTGAGGGATAAGCTATGCTCACGTTGGCTGCAACCCACATAAACACAATTTTACAAATGTATTATAAACATTTTGGCAGTTTTTCCAAATTTGGTCATATCCAGTTCCACCCACTAGTTAGGACTTCACAAATAGCATTATACCACCAGCACTAGGAGGGTGAAGGCTAGCACAGGCTTCCTCTAAGTCATGTGAAGCGCCACAACATCTTTTTGATCTGCCGCTAATGCAATGTCACTGGACAGTTGAACACGCTTGGAGGAGAACACTAACCACCAGTTCTGTTATGTCAGCTAAAAGACGCCTGCGCTGGCTAGCTGCGCACTGAGTGAATGAGGGGAGGGGGAGGGCCATGCTACCCACCCAGAGAGAGCAAGACCTATATTGCTCTCTTAGACTCCCAGCCATGGATGGCTGTGGCATCACTGGGAATCAAGCTCATGATCTCCTGATGATAGCTTAGACTGTTGTGCCACTCAGAAGCCCCCTCATTCACACAGTTTACATCAATTTAGTGCTGCTGGTCTCCTGCTTGCACACAGAGGAATAATATTAAAAATACACATGAATTCCAATCTGGCGAATTGTATTACAGTCACATGGTCACATGTATCAGAGGCCTAGTCATGGATCGTTATCTAGGACCACACAGCTGAGTCTGAAAAGATCTGATTTTTTTGTGTTCATACTGAATGAAGCCACTCCAGGTGGAAGGAGAAGAGGTAGACCTCAGAGAAGGTTTATGGATGTAGTGAAGGTGGACATGGAGATGGTTGGTGTGAAAGTAGAGGAGGCAGTGGATAGGGCAAGATGGAGGCAGATGATCCGCTGTGGCGACCCCTAAAGGGAGCAGCCAAAAGAAGAAGAAGACTGAATGAAGCCACTGATCCCACGTCTACAGCAGGTGGTGATGAGGTTTGCCTCCTGAATCAATAAGAGCTCATCTTCTATTTGCTGCCAAACCAGGTTTGTTGTATTTAAAAGCTTTCAGGTCAATCCTGCATTTGTAAGTCTGGTGGGTTGGAGTATGTCCGGCACACTTACCTGGCTACATGGAATGTATTTTTTTCTTTCAAGTGTGATTTGTAATGCAATAGAGTGGAGGAATGGGAGAAATAACCGATGACCTCTGGAGGACAAATAACAGGCCAGGAAGTTAGCCCATCCCATTGGCCTAGTGTTTTTTTTCTCTTTTCCTTCTTTCTTTTGAAGCTAATTGAAACTTTATCTACAATAGTTTGCAAAAGTGTGGGTGTCCTGATCATTTGATGCACACTATATTTCCAATAGTATTCACTCACCCATCCAAATCATTGAATTCAGGTGTTCCAATCACTTCCATGGCCACAGGTGTATAAAACCAAGCACCTAGGCCTGCAGACTGCTTCTACAGACATTAGTGAAAGAATGGGTCGCTCTCAGGAGCTCAGTGAACTCCAGTGTGGTACCGTGATCGGACGCCACCTGTGCAACAAGTCCAGTCATGAAATTTCCTCACTACTAAATATTCCACAGTTAACTGTCAGTGGTATTATAACAAAGTGGAAGCGATCGGGAACGACAGCAACTCAGCCACAAAGTGTTCGGCCACGTAAAATGACAGAGCGGGGTCAGCGGATGCTGAGGGGCAGACTTTCTGCAGAGCCAATTGCTAAAGACCTCCAAACTTCATGTGGCCTTCAGAATAGCTCAAGAACAGCATAGAGAGTTTCATGGAATGGGTTTCCATGGCTGAGCAGCTGCATCCAAGGCTTACATCACCAAGTGCAATGCAAAGCGTCGTGCAGTGTGTAAAGTGGTGTAAAGCACCGCCACTGGACTCTCTCAAGTTCATATGCGTGTGAAGGCAGACGAGCGAATACGTCTGACAACATAGTGTATTTTGTTGATAAGTTAACACATTTATAATTTTGACACATTTTGTAAGTTTTCTCCTTGAAGATTATTTTTGCTGTAACAAAACATGTATTTTGACCTGGGGTGTTCAAGTTCAAACTTTTATATACAACAGTATCATTATAGCTGCTAATGGGGACTATGTCAACTGTGTATTGATGATTAAAACACTGATTTAGCACAGTGTACAGTTAACTTGGTAGCACATAATGATGTCGTTATTCAACGTCTAACTGTAATTGACTGTTATTGACTGATTGCTTGTGCTGTGTTGCTGAAAAGGCCGAATTGGGGCATTACGGAAACAGGGAAATTCACGGTGCTATAGCAACAAATGGATAGCAAGGCACTTTCTTTAAAGAATGTAAATATGGAAACGAGATGTGAAGAAGCCATTTAAGGCTTAAAGAACCTCCATATAATGTAAAGGTTGCACACCGATTAAATGCTTTTCCTAGAACTGTACATCAAAGCATGACGCATTGTCTTGTGTGTCATTCACCACTGTGTCAGGGTCAATCAGGCTAGGCTCAGTCAGAATAGTCAATCTTCTTTCCTACCTGCTTTTTTTGATGTTGGCTGATCTGAAGCCCATGGACTCACAAAATGCATATACAGCGCTGACTACCATGTGGATCTACATGAACCCTGGATCAAAGATCAGAGCAAAATCAAAGAAAACAGAGAAAATGAAATTTCATTCTCTTCAGATGGTTAAAGTGCACATAGGAAGCATCACAGTGAGAGAGCTGATAAACATCAGACTCAGGCTGATTTTACAGATCTGTTCATAAAAATCTAATGGAACACAACTTTTAACATTTAGTTGATTGATCACATTTAGAATCAGCTAAATGCCTTAAAGGTGCAAGAATGTAACTGCTGCACCATTTAAGGTGGAACAGAAACTTAGAATATTAGAATAAGAAAGGTTCCCAAATGGTTCCCTGCTTGAATGATGACCAGCTTAAATGATGACCCCTAAAGGGAGCAGCCAAAAGAAGAAGACTGAATGAAACCACTGATCCCACGTCTACAGCAGGTGGTGATGAGGTTTGTCTCTTAATTGACTGCAGTGTGAACTTAGGCTACCTGTGATGTAATAGGGATTTTTTTGTGAGGAATGATAAAGTACAGTACAGCAATATTGTCAGTACAGTAAATAGCTTGGTAAATAGCTAGGCAAGCAGTGTTCGCTAAAAGGCTACCCGCAATGCAATATGCCAAAAACTGAGAAAATATGCCAGTAACTGAGTTAAATCTGCCAATGTGGTGTCATTTGATTCTCAACCCTCCAGGAAAAAAACAGCACTGACCAAGCAACAAGCATTTCATGCCAGTCTCAGCCGGTATATGCTGGTCTGGTTATTGTTTTGCTGGTCACCCCAGCATGGTCAGGCTGGTTGACCAGCATACCAGCATCCAAAACACAATATATGTGGTCTATGCTGATTTTTTTTTTCAGCAGGGAGCCCCAGACCTCAGCAACATGCGTTTCTGGAGTTCTTTTACTGCTCTGTTGTGGCTCCACAGCAGAATTAGATGTTTAGGTAAAAATAAAATAATGCTCCTTTACAGTAAAATAAAGCTCTGCTTATCGTTCAACACAGGTTAACAGTAAATAGTCTTAAAAGCTGGAGTTATTGCATAACTGTTCATTTAACCTTTAACCCTGAAGACTGGTGCAAAGACCGCTGGTCACCATAGCAACACAGACAACACTCTTACCTAGCTAGTAGCTAACGACATGGCAAAGAGAGAGATTTAAGACAAACATAATTTGGAGATGAATTGACTTATTTGCATTTATAAGCACTCAGCTTGTTTCCTGATACGTCTAATCTGCCAAGAGAAACTGTCAAATACTTAAACCCCTGAAGCTGAAGTCAGTTTCTTCTTTGAATTTTCCCATTCTACCTTAAATGGTGCATTAGTTACATTTTGGCACCTTAGGCACCTTTTTATAAGGTGGAACGGGAAAATTCAAACAAGAAGCTGGAGAATGAGAAGCGACTTCAGCCTCATAAAATGTTGAACAGAGAGACATTTTATGAGAAACTGTTCTACTTTTCAGGAGAAGTTTCCTGCCAGAGATGTGAGAAAAGCAGCTATAGCTGAGCTAAAGATTAAAGCAGAGCAAAGTGAGTGTGTTTTTGTTTAGACTTTTTCCTAGGACATTAGACTGAGACCTAATTTCAGCCAAGATGGTAAAACGTTACTTCAATAAAATGGACATAAAATGTTGTGGCTCCCAAGGTGGCTTGATTTTCATTGAAAGAACAAAATGACTCCTCTTAACATTTGTGTTGCCGACCCCCGACCTATACAATGGAAAATGGGCACAGGTACAAGTACTTCTGTGTTCATCTTATTGTCACTTCCCAGTGAGTGTTGTGCACAACAACACATCGCAGTCTCTTGTCTTGCCACGGTAACTGATGGTGCAGGAATTTCATTTCCCTGCATAAACAAAGGCACTTTGTTTTTTAAAGGAAGAAAGCAGCCATTAATTCTGCTGTCAAGCCAAGACGTAATAGTTCACATTACGCACACGCAGACACAGACACATGATGGATGCTGACTGGGAAAAGTTCTCAGGCTTTGCACTAGATTTTCTTTAGCACAAATGCAATTGCCATCAACCAGCTCATATGCACACGTATTCATACACGATCATCCACGACTCCCGCTTTCTGGAAGGACCATCATATATTTTCACCAAGACAGAATATTGGCGGCTGCGTCCTCTTATTAAGAGTCAACTCTGAAACAGGAGACAGACAGTTAGTGTCAGTGATAAATGAGCTGGAAAATCAGAGAGTCAGTGGCTGGGTGCCATAACTAACTGCAAACACACCACCACACCAAGCAGGCATGCATATCTCCAGGCCTAGAGGGCGGCAGTCTTAAAAAATGAAGCCTTTTTACAACACGAAGGTGTCAAATTTGACTCAGAAGTGGCTTGATAAGTACAACCTTCAGTTCCAGAAAAGTTGCGACAGTATGTGAAATGCTAATTAAAAACAGGGAGCAAATGATGTTTGACCTGTATTAAATTGAAACAACAGAAAAATACAATATTTGAATTTTTGCAACAAATTTGATGCCTGCAACACATTTCAATAATGTTGGGACAGTCACTGTGTTACATCGTCTTTGGCTGCACAACTACAAAGCGCCTTTGTTACCATATTTTGTGCTTCATAATGCGCCACACATTTTCATGCAGAACAGTCTGGCACCCACATTCTTGGCTTATCCAATGGACCCCATGGACCCTCACAGAGCAGGTACTATTTGGGCGATGGATCATTCTCAGCACTGCAGTAACACTGACGTGGTGGTGGTGTGTTAGTGTGTGTTGTGCTGGTCTGAGTGAAGTTTTTAAACACCTCAGTGTCGCTGCTGGACTGAGAATAGTTCACCAACCAAAAATATCCAGCCAACAGTTTCCTGTGGGCAGCGTCCTGTGACCACTGATGAAGGATTAGAGGATGACCAACACAAACTGTGCAGCAGCAGATGAGCTGTCATTTCTGACTTTACATCTACAAGGTGGACTGACAAGGTAGGAGTGTCTAACAGAGTGGACAGTGAGTGGACACAGTGTTTAAAAACTCCAGCAGCACTGCTGTGTCTGATCCACTCAGACCAGCACAACACACACTAACACACCACCACCACGTTAGTGTTACTGCAGTGCTGAGAATCCAAATAATCATCCAACCATCCAAATAGTACCTGCTCTGTGAGGGTTCATGGGGGTCCTGAGCACTGAAGAACAGGGTAAAAGGGGGTAACCAAGTATCAGAGAAACAGATGGACTACAGTCTGTAACTGTAGAACTACAAAGAGCACCTGTACAGTAAGTGGAGCTGATAAAATAG
This sequence comes from Pygocentrus nattereri, assembly GCF_015220715.1. Classification (NCBI taxonomy): domain Eukaryota; kingdom Metazoa; phylum Chordata; class Actinopteri; order Characiformes; family Serrasalmidae; genus Pygocentrus; species Pygocentrus nattereri. The sequence continues at coordinate 49,593,634 of NC_051211.1, forward strand.
ACAATCAGCGTAGAAACAAGGAGGTGGTCATAATGTTATGCCTGATCAGTGTATGTACCCTTGTAGAAAT